>NW_021620675.1:2370918-2442382 GCF_004785775.1 Grammomys surdaster
CAGGCTGCCTCACCAGGCTGCCTCACCAGGCTGCCTCACCAGGCTGCTTCACCAGGCTGCTTCACCAGGCTGCAGAGGTGAATAGAGTTGGCAGCTGAATCACGAGTTAAGAACCTTTTACAATCAGGATGTAAAGAGAATAAACTAATTAATGAATGGGGGAGGGAGAACTTTAAACTGACCAAGTAACAGTGGTGAGTGCCTTTAATCCCAGCACTTAGCACCTCCGAATGGAGGAGGCAGAGGCAGGTGGATCTCTGTGAGTTCCAGGACAGCCTGGTCTACAGAGCGAGTACCAGGACAGCTATGACTACACAGAGACCCAGAGACCCTGTCTTGGAAATTTCTTTTTCCTTCTGGCAACACTGGGAATAAGTATCCCCTAAGGCCTGGAAAACACCAGGCAACATGAGCTCCATCACTCAGTTACACACCTGGGCTTTGTTTTCCAGTCAGAAGTATTACTAAAATGCCCGCAACCTCTAATTCATATTACACTTCAGGTAGGCCTTGAACTTGCCACCCTCTGGCCTGCCTTCCCTTCCAGAAGCTGTGATCACTGGCCTGTGTCACCAGGTTCAGTCTATTCATCTTATTCTTACTTTCTACCTAGATTATACACACCTCATGAAGATGACAACATATGCATGTAACTCCAATGCTCAGGCAGTTTTAGACCTTAGGAATACTGGGTAGGAGAGTGTGATAGAGGCCTGTATGGATTACAGTGAGAGCTGTCGAAAAACACCAGGGAGATGGCTCAGTTGATGAAACTCTTGCCACTTAAAGCACGAAGACTTGAATTTGGGTCCTTGGCACCACAGCCAAGCCAAGTATGATGGCAGCAACTTGGTGCTAGGGAGGCAGACCCAGGAGAGTTCTGGAATTAGCTTACCAGACAGTCTGGATACTCAGTGAGCTCCATGTTCAGTGAGACATCCTCTTTCAAAAACTCAGGTGGAGGAGCTGGAGATGGCTCGGTCATTAAGAGTACTTCCTCCGGGCTGGGCAGTGGTGGCAGACAACATAATCCCAGCACTTCAGAGGTGAGGCAGGCAGATCTTTGTGAGTTCAAGCCAGCCTGGTCTACAGAATGAGTTCTAGGACAGTAGGACAGCCAGGGCTACACAGAGAAACCCTGTCTAGAAAACGAAAACCAACCAACCACCCTAACCAAAAAACAAAAACAAAAACAACCAAAAACCCATTTTATGTGTGTTTGTTTTGTCTGCATGCCTGTTTGTGTGTGCAGTACCTGAAGAGGCCAGAAGAGGGCGTGGGACTCTCTGGAACTGGAGTTCTAGTTGGTTGTTAGCCACCACATGGGTGCCCAGACTCAAACCTGCCTCCTCTGCAAGAGAAACAAGAGCTCTTGGCTGCTGAGGCACCCCTCCTACCCCTCGTTTTGTTTTGAGACAGGGTCTCACTGTATAACCCTGACTGGCCGGGAATTGCCAGAGATCCGCCTGCCTCTGCTTTCTGAGTGCTGGGATTAAATGCGTGTGCCGTCACACACTAGACTAAGATTTATGATTCATGTGTATTTGCCTGTTTATACATGCACATGCTTGTGGGTGGCCATGACAGCAGGAAGAGGGTATTGAGTCCTCTGGAGCTGGAGTTACAAGCAGTTGTAACCATAGCTGGGTCCTCTGGAAGAGCAGGTAGTGCTTTCAATCACTGTACCACCACGTCCTCAGTGTGTGTGTGTGTGTGTGTGTGTGTGTGTGTGTGTGTGTGTATAGCTGGTCTTTTTGTTACTTTGTGGCTTCTTTTTCTTCCACCCTTCTTCACCTCCTTCTACAAGTTCACCCTCCTAACACTAGCTAGGAGAGGACAGAGGATGGAGAGGAGAGAGGCAGAGGTTTTGTTAGACTATTCCTGCTGATAAGAGGTGTCAAGTTCCTTGGGGCAAGTTTGACCTTTGCCTTCAGGATATCTAATTTCTTGTTCTTTCTGCTTTGCACAAGACTACTTAACAAGCCTTGACTAACAGCAAACAGTCAACGACTCAGCACCCCTCTCAGGGCCCTAGCATTTATATACCTGCTGAGAAGTCCCAGAACTCCAAAAAGCACACCCCTGCTAGAGCACAAGGCAGACACTAGCTGCTGCAGACAGTCTGAGGCGGCTCCATATCCCATACTTGGGATTAAAACAAAAACTGTGTGTCTGTGTGAGTGGATGTCTTCTTCCACCTTGTATCTTTTAAAATTACTACGACTACTATTATTATTTTACTTATTCACCTTACACCCTGCTCACTGCACCCTCCTGGCCAACCCCTCCCACAATCCCTCCCTCCACGTTTAGGTTTTTGAGACAAATCTGTCCTTGAATCTGGAGCTAATCTATTTTTCTAGACTGGCCAGCCAGCAAGTGGGACTCTCCCATCTCTACCTCCTGCACTGGTTTCACCACTGTGTTCTGCCTTGCCTGCCTGGTGCTTCAGCTGGGTACTATGAATCCAACTCAGGTGTTCACGTGGATGGTAGACATCTTAGAGGGTGAGTGCTGAGTCCTCATTTGCATGGACTTTATTTAAGAAAAAAAATTAGCAGGGAAGTGTTGGTGCACACTGTTAATCCCAGCGCTCAGGAGGCAGAGGCAGGTGGATCTCTGTGAATCTGAGGCCAGCTTGGTCAACAGGGTGAGTTCCAGAAGATAGGTTCTAGCAATCACTCATTACTTACTATGTACACCAGACTGGTCTTGAACTCACAGAGATCTGCTTTCCTCTGCCTCCCCAATGCTGTGGCAAAAGAAACTCTGAGACAGGACAGTGAGACTATGCCTCAAAGGAAGTGATCCAGACCAGGTTCCTGAGGATGACATCAGAAATTGCCCTCTTGTCTACACACACACACACATACACACATACACACATTAAATATGTTTTTAAAGATTTTATTGCCTATATGTATGTTTATTTCACATGCGTGTAGGTATCCAAGGAGACCAGAGGTGTTAGATCCACTGGAACTAACTAGTGGTTATGAGTCACCAGATATAGGTGCTGGAATGAAACTCAGGTCATCTGGAAGATCAATAAGCCACTGAACCAGCTCTCTGGGGGCCGTCAAATCAGTTTGTTGTTGTTTTTCAAGACAGGGTTTCTCTGTGTAGCCCTGGTTGTCCTGGAACTCACTCTGTAGACCAGGCTAGCCTTGAACTCAGAAAACCGCCTGCTTCTGCCTCCCAGTGCTGGGATTAAAGGCATGTGCCACCACTGCCTAGTAAATCAGTTTTTAAATTGCTGAATCCCAAGGCCTCTTTTTGGGTTCTCATCCTGTGCTGAAGAAAGCTGTATAATTAGCTCCTTTAAAGATTTGTGTGTCTGTGTGTGCCCAAATGTATGTTCGTGGGCCGTATTTATGCAGGTGACTCTGGAGGCCTGAAGAAAACACTGGAATTCCTGGAGCTGGAGTTATAGGTGGTTGTTTTTCCAAGACAAAGTTTCACTATGCAGCCCTAGCTGGCCTGGAGTTCACTCTGTAGACCAGGCTGGCCTTGAACTCAGAGCTTGTCTCTGCTTCCAGGGTGCTGAGATTAAAGGTGTAGTTTTGCCTTACTGTAGACTGCCCTCATTTCCCAGGCCCTTCAATGCTATTAAGCGCTATACTCGGTCCTCTAGCGTTTTGGCTCGATGCTGACACCTACTGGTCACGTATGGCTCAGCAGCCCTAACCTTGGCACCTACCTCCTGCCGGTACTGAAGGCTGGGGCAGTCTGTTACAATCTTATCTTCAAGGGCCTAAAGATGCTTGTATAATGCTGTTCTACTTATCTACTCGATGATCTTCAGTTCTTCCCTCACTGACTCCCACATTGAAATCTGGATTCTGTATGGTTCTCAGTACTACAAGAATATTAGGCAGCAAGAAAGAAGCAGACCGTTTGGGTGAAGGTGTGTGATCCGTCGTTGCCACTTCAGAGTTGGTGCTTCCTACAGAATTCCATTCCTTTTGACCTTTGTCTTGTTTCTAGGCTGCTCTTGGGACACTGGACTTCTTGGTGTCAGTGGTGATGAACCGGAGGTGGAGAGTAGGTAGGCGGGGCTTGGGGTGGGGCTAGACCAAAGGGCCTCTTAGGAGCTTCTCCATTCTGCTAGCTCTCAGAAACATCCAAGGCAAGGCTGGCAATCAGCACAGAGCAGGTGAGAGACTGGCAATGACAGAGGGCGGGTTTTGCGGTGACATTGACGGGATATCCCGACCCTTTCACCCTCACCTTTCTTTCCATTTTGTGAAACTCTCGCTTGTAGAATTCTTGGGTCTCCCCCTGTCTCCCCAGAACCATTTTAGTGTATTTAGTGGGTGGGGCAAGGCTATCTGAGAGCGAGGCCTGGCTTGGGATGGGGTTTGAGTCCAGAGACGAGGGATGGAGGTGCACATGGGCTATGAGAAGAGATTTAGAGATCTAGAGTATCTTCGGACATGAAAGTACGGGGACTCAAAAGTGAAAGTTTAGCTAGGCTAGAGGTTCATGGGGGTCACTTAGAGACTGGGACAAAAAGAGCGAGTGACATAGTTACCCTGAGAGGACTGGGGACCTAGTTGGAGATGGCAAAAGGGGCCATGGAGAGCTGGGTAAGGGGAGGACAAGTTGGGAAGGAATGCGGGCTCCTATGGAACAGTCACCTCCACTGTGGAGGACCGTCTAGGGGGTAAGGCAGAAAAAAATCAAGATGGCAGGTTCCCATTGGAGTGATCCGGTGCGGGAGAGAGGCCCCCCGCTATCCTCCCTCTGAGCACACTCCTATTTTCATTTGAGGGAGAGGGTGAGGTTGCTCCTCATTGCGGTCACCAGCCACATCCTGCAGAGCCGGGGAGGGGGAAGTAAGAAGCAAAACAACCAGAAGCAGCACAGTCAAGGACCACGTCGAGAAGACCCTGTCCTTAGGCACAGGATATACCACTAGGAAACCCTCTGCTCGGTCTAGTCAGCCTGAGACCACTACTGCCACCCCAGCCACCCTCAGCGGGCCGTGACTGGCAGCACTCCCTGTTGGAGAGTGACTTTGGACGGATTATTTGACTTGTAGCCTGTTTTTTTCCTCACAATTTGTTTCTGTTATTTATTATGTATATGTGTGAGCAGAGGCCAGAGGTGTTGGGTCTCCCTGAAGCTGGAGTTATAGGTGATCATGAGCATCTGTTTGTGAGCCGAGCCATCTCTCCCGCTCCTTGAAGCCAGTTTTCATCATTTACTAGGCAAGTTACTTAAGACCTTAAGCCTTGCCCAGAGGTGGTAGCACACACCTTTAATCCCATCACTTAGGAGGCAGAGGCAGGCAGATCTCAGTTTGAGGCTAGCCTGGTCTACAGAGCAAGTTCTAGGACAGCCAGGATTATACAGAGAAACCCTGTCTTGTAAAACAAAAACAAAAAATAATTCCTTTAGCATGGAGACGTCTCACTGTAAAATAAGGCTATCACCCTTATGTAGTTGGTAAACTGAGGCAGTTCATATCAAGCACTTGGCAAACAGTCGGTTCTCAAAAAAACAAAACAACAACAACAAAAAGTCCAATGTTCTATTTAAGATTCTGGGGACCCTATATCTCTCATTTCTTTTAAGACTTTATAGTACCCTCACTGACATGAGCTTTGGATCTCAAGCCTGGAAACACAGAGAGACGCTGTGCACCTCTCTCCACCCTCGAACAGCCTCCTGCCCTAAGACTCCAGCTATGCCCACACTCCTCCAGCCAGAGCTCTCCCTGCTCCTCCGGGCTGTTTTGGAGACGCAGATGTCTTGTTTACAGCACTAAAGGGAAAAAGCAGAAGCAAGGCCTACAGGATGGAGGGGCCCAGGGGAGAGGGAAGACAAAGCAGGCAGAGCAGTGGAGATGAGGAAAAGCCATTTCTCTCCTTTTTTCTCATGAAGCCTGTTGCCTTTTCTAGTGACTGACCACATACCGACCCCAAGCACCATGGAGCACTTCAGCTCAAAGAGTCTGGCACTACAAGCGGAGAAGAAGCTGTTGAGTAAGATGGCTGGTCGGTCCGTGGCGCATCTCTTTATCGACGAGACCAGCAGCGAGGTGCTAGATGAGCTTTACCGCGTCTCTAAAGAATACACGCACAGCCGGCCCAAGGCACAACGGGTGATCAAAGACCTCATCAAGGTAGCCGTCAAGGTGGCCGTGCTGCACCGCAGTGGCTGCTTTGGCCCTGGGGAGCTGGCTCTGGCTACGCGATTCCGCCAGAAGCTCCGGCAGGGCGCAATGACCGCACTGAGCTTTGGGGAGGTGGACTTCACCTTTGAGGCTGCTGTGCTAGCAGGTCTGCTCATCGAGTGCCGGGACATTTTGCTGGAGCTGGTGGAGCACCACCTCACACCCAAGTCACATGACCGCATCAGACACGTGTTTGACCACTACTCTGACCCTGACCTGCTCGCTGCCCTCTATGGGCCTGACTTCACTCAGCACCTCGGCAAGATCTGTGATGGGCTCCGGAAGCTGCTAGACGAGGGGAGGCTCTGAGGCTCCGGAGCTCAGCACACTGGACTTTTTTGGCAAAATGACTGACTGGGAAATGACACATCGGGCTCTCTAACCCTGCACAAATGCTTCTCAATCCCTTGGCTTCATTCTCTCCCAAGAGTGCTATTGACACCGAGGCCGCCCTCACCCACGAACTGCTGGTGGACTAAAGTAAGACTGAGGTGAGTGAGTGAGTGGTTCTCCATCCAGTTCCAGTAAAGGAAACAGCTGACTGAAGAAGAAGTGAAACTCAGATCCGCTTCTCCCAGGAGGGCCGCCCAGGACAGGGGATCCTCCTCCACAAACCCAAGGAAGGGGACCCCCTGGATCTCCTAGAGTTGGAGGCAGCATTTGGATACATACAGACATCCAGAGCTTCTAGAAGGAGCTGGGGGAAGGGAGGCACAGGGAAAATAAAACCACTAACACGTGCACAGGGCTCACTGTTTAATCTCTCGAGCTCCATACTCGGGCTAAACATGGAGGAGACGTCTAGACACCCCACTTATCTCACCTGGCCCCACTCCTCAACAGGAGACAGCAGACTCCTGGGACTACTGAGCCACCATGCCTACAAGAGACAAACTGTACTGCAGACCAGGTACAGGTTACAGATAAACAGGAAGTAAGGAGCAAGGCATAGGCAGGCTAGGGTGTGTAACAGACACTTCTGTAACTGTCCTCGAATCCAAAGCATCTTCCACTCCTTAGCCCCACCAGGCGCTGAGGAGAAGAGTGGGAAGAAGGGTGCTTAGTCAGTACCCACAGCCTTCTCTTAGAGCCGAGAGGTGGAAAGAGTCGTAGGGAATTCTCAGTTACAGCTGAGCCCTACCCTTTACCTTGGTAGTGGGGAAAGACTCAGCGCAGTCTGCCACTCTCTGTGGTGAGCTTCACGGACTCTCTGGCCTCGGTAACATGCTTCGATAGGAAGGTGGGAGAGGCCAGCAGCACCCGTCTTCACCTACAGTTCTGGGCTTCCCTATCTTCAGTGATATGGAAATCCCCCCCCCCTTTTTTTTCTCAGTTAAGAGGAGAAAGGAGTTAGGCATAGCAAATAAATATTACTTCAATATAGCACCAAATAAATTAGGTAAGATCACTGGAGATGGGGAGGGGTCTCTGCTTCCCTGCTCTAAAGCCAGGGAATGGTCAAAGGGACAGCGAGGGCTTAAAAGAGTCTTTGAATCTAAAGGATTACTTTAGATTCAGCCCAAGAACTGGAAAGAGGTCTTCTCCCAGCCCCTATGCTTGCCAAAGTGTCCCCAGCTGAGGAAATCTTGACAAAGAGGCTGGGCAAGATGGCTGGAGAGGAGTGAGGCAGGCTGGGGAGCTCTGCTCTTGAGCCTCACCTCGCACTCCTCTCCTCCCTCGAGCTACTCCTTTGCTATCAGTTCTGGGGACATCAGAGTTTGAAGATTTCATCCTCCTGGTCCCGCAGTGTCTGGGTCCGAGATGTCCGGGTGAGGGGCACAGGACCTAGGACTGCTCGCTGCTGCATCCGAGGGGAGCTAGGGTAGAGACCTGTATCCTCCTCGGGTACCCTGCAGATGAGGGAAGGGAAACAGAGCACCGAATCAAGGCAAGAACCTGAGAGTGGACCAAGTGAGTAGGTGGGGGCGGGGAGGGATAGGGGCTGCCTTCCTTTGTTTCACAAGTTGGATGGAGTCTCAGTATCTTCTGGAAAGCTCTTATTCCTGATGCTTCTTCACAGTCCTTACACTAGTGAGTGAGAACACAGAATCCACAGAACCTATTTCCCACCACCTTACCCCATTCCAGATGCCACTGGCTCTTTCTTTCTTTGGGGACCACATGGGGAGAAAGGCATGCACTTGCCACACCAGACACTTTGGTTACCCATTAGTTTGTGACTAGCTAAAAGAAGGGGGTCTCAGAAGGGAGTTACAGGGAGCAGCTGGAGACTCACCCACTTTCCCCTTTCCTCAACTTCTGGGCAGCAGCCTTCTTTGACAGTCTGATCTGTGAGTCAAGCTTCTTAAGGAAATCAGAGGCAGAAAGGTCCTGGCTAGGTGTGGAGGCTTCCTGCTGAGGCTTGACATTGGGCCGACCTGAGCTTGACCTTTGATCCTTCCTCTTCCCTGAAGATGAACCAATCTCATCTTTACTTGGGCGTACCTCTTCCTCTCCATCATTTTCCTCCTCAGAATCCAAACCATTAAATAGGTCTCTGGGCTCTGTCAGGATGGGGATGTAGAGTGTTTTCTTCAGGAAGATGGAGTCATTAGTATAAAGGCGGTTTGTACGCTTAATCTGTTCCATCTTAAAAAAAAAAAACAGCCAAAATCAATGTCTGGCAGTAAACTTCACCAACCAAACAACACCTACAGCTTTCCCCTTCTCTCTCACCATGGGGCCAGGCGACTCTCAAAACAGTTCTGGCTTAGTATCCCAAACTTTTATTATTGGTGTGTGTGTGGTTGAAGACACATGTACTTGGGGGCAGGGCCTGAAGGCTGCTATAGGGTTTCTTAAGCATTCGTGGCAAGCACTACTGAGTTACCAGATGAGCCATCTTCCTAGGCCACCAACCTAAAGTTTTAAAGTAACTGTACAATTTTATTTGACTCCATAAAAAACTAGCTAAAATACAAAGAGGTGATATATTAATCTTGTTTTATAATTTTCATACTTTTTAGTCTTAGGATACCTTCACATTTTAAAAAACTACTGAGGTGGGGGCTGGAAAGACAGCTCAGCGGTTAAGAGCACTGACTGCTCTTTCAGAGGTCCTGAGTTCAATTCCCAGCACCTACATGATGGCTCACAACCATCTGTAATGGGATCCAATACCCTCTTCTGGTGTGTCTGAAGACAGCTACAGTCTGTAACTCCAGTTCCAGGTGATCTTCTGACCTCTATGGGCACCAGGCATCCCCATGGCACACAGATATACATGTAAACAAAACACTAAAAATAAATTGTAAATATAATATTTAAAAAGCTAAGCCAAGTATGACAGTGCTTTGCTTTTTTTTTTTTTTTTTGAGACAAGGTTTCTATGCGTAGCCCTGGATGTCCTTGAACTCACTCTGTAGACCAAGTTGGCCTCAAATTCAAAGATCTACCTGCCTCTGCCTCCCTCTCCCCCCACCACTTTTGTCCCCCCAGTGCTAGGATTAAAGGCATGTGCCACTACTCCCAGCTAATAGTGCCTATCTCTAATCCCAGCACTTGGAAAGCAGAAACAGACAGGCAGGTCTCTGAGTGTGAAGCCAACTAAACTACATACTGAGACCTTGGATAATAATAAAATAAATGAATGAATCCTGGTGGTCTAGAGCTGTAGCTCCATAGTAGAACGCTAGCCTAGTGTGTACAGACCTAGGCTGGACCCCTAGCGGACCTCCAATAACAAGTAAATAACCGTCTCACATATGCTGTCTCATACTCGCGCCCACCAACGCCACATGTAACTGTTCTTCCTCTTTCGTGCCCACATATCTTTCTCTTGATATCTAGAAAAAGGAATCTATTAACCCTCTAGCTGGC
The DNA here is from genome assembly GCF_004785775.1 of Grammomys surdaster. NCBI lineage: Eukaryota > Metazoa > Chordata > Mammalia > Rodentia > Muridae > Grammomys > Grammomys surdaster. Next base: position 2,380,919 of record NW_021620675.1, read on the forward strand.
ATAGCAACTTCCTATGGCTCCTCGTTGAATCCAAATGAGGATTCAAGGACTGTGTCTATTTAACCCCCACAGGAAGTGTCTAGCCCTGTCTCTCTTCTGCATTCTACCACCGAACTACACTTTCAACTCCAGTTCCCTAGGTCTTATTATATGTGGAGTTGTCCTGGAACTCTGTATCCCTTTGACTTAGTGTCCTGAGGACCAACATCAGTCTGGCTTAGACCACCAAGCCTGGCTTTCAGACTTTTTTCTTTTCTTTTTTTTTTTTTTTTTTTTTTTTTTTTGAGACAGGATTTCTCTATATAGCTCTGGCAGTGCTGAAATTCACTCTGTAGATCAGGCTGGCCTTGAACTCAGAGATCCCTTGTCTCTGCCACTAGAGTGTTGGGATTAAAGGGGTGCACTGCCATGCCCTGGCAGCTTTCAATCATCTTTTAAACTCCCATGTGATTGAGACTATGCCAGAGTTTAGAGGCATAAAGTTGAAAGGAAACGAGTTCAGCTCTTAAAGAGCTTGTAGACTGCTGGAAGACAAGGATACAAGCAACTGGACGGCACAGATTTGTAGGGAACACAGAGGGGGAAGTCTCTAGGTCTTCAAGGCTCATGGTGATGGTACTCCTAAACCTGCCCCTCAGAGTGTGGTTGTCACACTCCTAATCTCAGCAGTCACTATGTAAGAACACCGGATGTTCCAGGCCATACTAACAAGAAAATCCACCCTCCCCTCAGCCCCCACTCCCACCAAAAAAACCCACATCAAGTAATATCTACTCCCACTTCCAAGCAAACATTAATAGTTCTGGATCTCCCACACCTTGTGAATATTCTTTACACCAGGGTTTCTTCTCTACTCCTCATGAGAATTTAAATTACACAAGCACATTGACAAACGTATGCTTTGTCTCCAGAAAGGGTTGCCTATGCTTTAGGGAGAGCAGCACGGGGATTTGTCTAAATCCAACATTTGTTTGTATGTGGTAAAACAGGATATACACAAGAAGGCTGAAACTTTAATGCAAGATTTTTTTATGCCCATCAAACCTATCCTAGGAATGACCTGAAATACTTGAAGTATGTAGAGGGTATTTGTTTTGTGCCTCTGCACAAAGAAAACACAGCCCTGGAGTGGAAAGAACTACAGACAGGCACCTTAGGAGTTCTACTAACAGTCAGCCCTTCCTTACCTGCTGTAAAGGTTTAGTCACTACATCCCCCCCCCCTTCCCCTCATGGCTAATAGTATGGTCTTTAGAGTCAGACTCCTCTGAAACCTTACTCTAACATTCAAGTGATTGACCTTGATCAAACTAGTTTATCAGTCTTAAGTTGATAGGTACACAAGGTCCGGCTAATGGCTGTAAGCCCCGCCCCCTCACCCACCTCCCGCACAATCCACAGGAGCTGCTCCTCCCACTGGGATGGTCTGATCTGTCTCAATAGTGCTACACTGAAACGTGAAAACAAAATAAGAAAGAAAAAAAGAGACTATAATATAATTTGAATAATATCAGGGGAGGCTGCTTAGAGGGTCACCCACTTTCTCCTGGGGACTATCTTAATCCTGGAAGACTCACCGTCACCCCATATTTGAGTGCTAATCCAGCCAGGGTATCTCCAGGCTCCAACTGATGCTCTAGGCGTCTTTCTCTCACCGGGGAGCAGGATGATTGCACCAGGCTTCCATAAGAACGAGCACGGCTCCCATGCAGCAGCCCTGACCCCCCGAGGGGAGGCTGTCTAGAGGGAGAAGCCATCTCCTCACTGCCAAGACCTAGGGTCACAACTGAGGAAAGCCCAGCTAAGTAACCAACAGTGATGGCCGAACCCAAGGAATGGATATTCAGAGAACTCGCTCTCTCTTCTCTCGTCTTTCTTCAGTCTCCCCACTCTCGAGAGACTACAATTCATCGACCTCCTCTTGCTGCTTCTTACAGAGCTTGGAGTTACAGTCCGTATCTTAAGAAGTCTGCCAGGCCGGTTACATTTCTCTTTCCTCAAGCCCCTTACCCAGAAATATCTTCCCTGAGTTGTCAGTCGCTGACCCGGTTGACTTTCGACGCCCCCTCCCCAACTCCTCGCAAGCCTGATCTCTGACCTTTGAACCCTAGACACATTCATCAACACTCTTCCCTCAGTGTATCCCCACATCCAACAGTCGGGACGCCGGGAGCCCCCACATCCTCTCAGTTCCAAATAAGGCCCACCCCAGGTAGGTTGTGGTTGAAGAGGACGAGTCTGTGGACTACAAGAGTTTGCAGTATATAGTCCACTGAGATCCCCGAAGCCTCGCTCCACATCAGGAGGGTCCCACTCTGAAATTCCGGCTCCACATATAGGATCTTGGGTCTCCGAACACCTGGATCCTTCGAGATGCGAGGGCCTGGGTCCAGGTGAGCGGTATCCTCGTCAAAAAAATAAAATAATAAAATAAATAACCAAAAGACTTCATTTCCCAAAAGGCACAGCGTCCTCAAAGTATCATAGGAAATGCAAGCCCCCTCAGGGTGCTGGAGGCGGGTCTTCCGGCTCGCGCGATGCATGCGTGAAAAAGCATCGCCGGAAATACAGACTCAACCAGAAAGAAACCGGAAGTAGAGAAGGCGATTGTTTACTCTTCCTACGGTGGCCCAAAGGAGCAGCGAAGTAGGCGTAGGAGAATTTATCATATTCTCACAGTCGCGATGTCTTTTAAGAGGGAAGGGGACGACTGGAGTCAGCTCAATGTGCTCAAAGTAAGCCCTAGTGAGGGTCTGATCACCTTCAGCCGCTCTGTTGTTTTGTTTTGTTGCTCTAACGACATCTAGGGGAGGAAGTTAGGGGACCAGAACTGAGTGGTGACCCCTTCTTCTACTCTGTGATCTGCATGGCCCCGTGTCATTTGACTCCTTCTCCATATTATTTCATTTCCATCCGTCCCTCTTACTCATTTCTCCTATCCTGCACCCTGCAGAAACGGAGAGTTGGCGACTTGCTGGCTAGTTACATCCCTGAGGATGAGGCACTGATGCTGCGGGATGGACGGTGAGAACGAAGAGTGGATCAAGCCTGGGGATTCGGGAATCAGAGGCTCAACAAACTTTTGTTTCTAAGGAGTTCAGGAGTATAGTAGGATTCTTTGGCTTGAGGTGAAATGGAAGGGGTGGAGATCGGGAAACCTGGGAGTTAGCTGAGTGCTGTGACAGAAGTAAGACCTACTCACCATAGCAAGAACAACCCGACCGCAGGCTCTCGAACACAACACACACACACTTATCATTCACTTCTCTTCGTGTTTCTCTAGCTTTGCTTGTGCCATCTGCCCCCATCGCCCAGTACTAGACACCCTGGCCATGCTGACAGCCCACCGTGCAGGCAAGAAGCATCTGTCCAGTAAGTATAAGAGAAATTGGGAGGGCGGGGGATAGAGAATAAACTCTTGAAATTTTGGCAAGCCACCAGGCATTGTGCTTCTCATTCCTCGCTTTTCTTTTCAGGTCTGAAGCTTTTCTATGGCAAAAAGCAGTCAGGCAAGGGAACAGAGCAAAATCCAAGACAGCAGAATGAACTGAAGACAGAAAGCAAAGCTGAGGTGAGAGGGCATCAGGTGTTGTTTAGACAGGGCTATACTGCACACAACAGGCTTGAGGGGACTTTTGCTTCTTAAATTTTTTTATTTGTTTGTTTTCAAGACAGGGTTTCTCTGTGTAGCCCTGGCTGTCCTGGAACTCACTCAGTAGACCAGGCTGGCCTCAAACTCAGAAATCCTCCTGCCTCTGCCTCCCAAGTGCTGGGATTAAAGGCGTGAGCCACCACTGCCCGGCCAGGGACTTTTGCTTCTAACAGCTCTAATTCTGTCTCTTCTCTTCATCACCAGGCTCCTTTGCTAACCCAGACTCGAATAATCACCCAGAATGCTCTGCACAGAGCTCCCCACTATAATAGTTGCTGCCGGAGGAAGCACAGGTAGGTGGGATGGGAAAGCCAGGAGTGGAAAAGGGTGGAAGGTAGATGGCTTTTAAGTTATTACTCTCCAAGTTATATTCTGAGAAATAGTAATTTTGTGGAAATGTTGCTTTTAAAAAATGATGCTTTAGCCAGGCAGTGGTGGTGGACGCCTTTAATCCTAGCACTTGGGAGGCAGAGGCAGGTGGATTTCTGAGTTTGAGGCCAGCCTGGTCTACAGAGTGAGTTCTAGGACAGCCAGGGATACACAGAGAAACTCTGTCTCAAAAACAAAACCAAACAAACAAAAAATAATGATGCTTTATTATTTTAAAATAAAATTTTAGGAAATGGAAAATTGTGCCATAATCTTACTTAAAAATAGTAACATTAGGGCTTGGTGAGATGGCTCAGTGGTTAGGAATACAGGGGGCTCTTCCAGAGGTCTTGAGTTCAAATTCTCAGCAACCTCGTGCTAGCTCTCCACCATCCGTGAAGGGATCTGACACCCTCTTCTGGCATATAGATGTACATGCAGACAGAGTACTCCTGTATTTTAAAAAATGCATAAATAAGTACATTAAAAAAGATAGAATAGTAACATTAGCAGGGCATGGTGGTACACTTTTTTGTTTGTTACTGAGACAGGGTCTCTCTTTGTAACCCTGGCTGTCCTGGAACCCTGCTCTTTAGACCAGGGTGGCCTCATATTCACAGAGATCTGCCTGCCTCTGCCCCTCAAGTGTTGAGATTAAAGGTGAACACTCCTATGCTTGGCTTTTGGAAATCTTTTTTTGTTTGTTTGTTTTTTGTTTTTTTTGAGACAGGGTTTCTCTATGTATCCCTGGCTGTCCTGGAACTCACTCTGTAGACCAGGCTGGCCTCGAACTCTCGAACTCAGAAATCCACCTGTCTCTGCCTCCCAAGTGCTGGGATTAAAGGCCTGCGCCACCACTGCCCAGCGGCTTTGGGAAATCTTAAGAAAAAAACTTAGAACTGTGTATTAGAGTTCTCTAAAGTTACAGAACTTATGGAATGTCTTGATATAATGAGGGAATATATTATAGTGACTTACAGTTTGTAGTCCAACTAACCTAACAATGGGCAGCTGTGGACAGGAAGTCCAAGAATCTAGTAGTTGCTCAGTCCCATGAGGCTAGTTGTTTAAGCTGGTCTTGTGTAGAAGTAGGTTCCAAAGATGTTCTGGCAAGTAAGTGAAAGATCTCCATGCCAAAATCAAGGTCAGAAACTTGTGTCTTCCAGCCTCAAGATCTAGATCACCGGTGTGCCCTCCAATTCTGGATTGTAGTTAATTTCAGGCATAGTCAACTTGACAACCAAGAATAGCCATTACAAACTATTAAGTTAGTTTTTCTTTAAATTCCTTTTTTTAATTTTATGTGCATAGGTGTTTTTCCTGCATATATGTCTGTGTGAGAGTGTCAAAGGTGGAGTTAGAGATACTTTTGAGCTGCCATGTGGGTGCTGGGAATTGAACCCAGGTCCTCTGGAAGAACAGCCAGTGCTCTTAACCACTGAGCCATCTCTCCAGCCCCAAGTTTTCTTAAGTTCCTAATTTCAAAGTCTTTCATATGTAGAATATTTAAGATCTCAGGAACTGGAGCTAGGCAGTGGTGGTGCACATCTTTAATCCCAGCACTTGGGAGGCAGAGGCAGGTGGATCTCTGAGTTTGAGACCAGCCTGGCCTACAGAGTGAGTTCCAGGACAGCCAGGGCTACACAGAGAAACCCTGTCTCAAAAAACCAAAAAAAAAAAAAAAAAAAAGAAGAAGAAGAAGAAAAAAAAAAAAGAAATACTGTCTCAAATATCAAACAAAAGTTGAAAGGAAATCAATTTCAAGCATTTCTCTTAGAGCTTGGGAGGCATGGGGAAGCTACTGCTTTCCTTTACTTGATTTTACAGGCTTTGGTTCTTTTTGGCCCAGACCAGAAGCCCCTGCTCCGTGTGTCTCCAGTTCTCCTTTGCCAACTCCAGAGGTCGAACTCCAGAGTGCAAAGATCAGTAAGGAACCTGAGCCTAGGGAGAGATCAGATGCCAAAGACCCAGCAGCTCCCGTGGCCTCTGCACCCATGAGCCCCACAAAACGACGAGTCTTGAACCATTACCTCACCCTTCGAAGGTGAGCACGATCTCGTTCCTCGGGTTTCTTCTCCTCCTCCCTCCCCCCTCCCTTTCAGACCAATCCAACTGCTTTTTTTTTAATCAGTAAGTTCTTCAAAAATTTTATTTGCGCCGGGCAGTGGTGGCGCACGCCTTTAATCCCAGCACTTGGGAGGCAGAGGCAGGCGGATTTCTGAGTTCGAGGCCAGCCTGGTCTACAGAGTGAGTTTCAGGACAGCCAGGGCTATACAGAGAAACCCTGTCTCGAAAAACCAAAAAAAAAAAAAAAAAAAAAAAATTTATTTGCTTATTTATTTATTTATATAGGGGCACACTTATGTAATTCTGAGGGCAGCTTTCAGGCGTGGTTCTTTCTTTCTACCCTATAGGTTCCTGGGATGGAATTCAGCACCATGAAGCTTTTCCATAAACCTCTTCCCCGACCAGTTTTTTTTTCTCTCCTATTTGCAGCTCTGGATGGGTCCCAGATGGACAAGGTCGATGGAAAAAAGATGAAAATGTTGAGTTTGACTCTGATGAGGAAGAGCCCCCTGATCTTCCTGTGGACTAGTAATAATACGCCCTTTCCCATTTGTCCTACAAGTAAACTGCAGTGGGTCCGGGGAGCACACTGATTCTTGTTCCATCTTAGCATTTCAAGTCTGCTCCTTCTCAGGCTGGCCACTCCTTCCCTACAAGGTACATGGCTCCCCATACTTCTGCCCCCTCCCCCACTTTCTCTCAAAACCTTGCCAAGCGTCAGCTGCATTCAGCACGGTGCCCTATTAATAAGTCTGTCAGAAAGAGGTCGCTGCCCTTCATGGAGTCTGACTCCTTCCCCACCTTCACTCTGAGTCCTTTTCTCACAGATCACATGTGGACTGTGGATAGGCACTAAGGGGCTCTGGTCACCTCTGTCTGCACCTCTGTCAAAGAGGACTGAGGCTGAGTACCCTGTGGAGAGACTAAAGCCTTTGGCAGATTTATGGGGAACACGACAGGCAGAGCTCCCCCTCCTCCTGGTAACCTGAACCTCCCTGCCTGCTGATCCCCAGAGTATAAATAATCTCTTGATGAACTGGCAGTAACCCTTGGAGGGTAGCGCCAAGATTCCCACCCCAATCCAGGCAAGGAGACAGGCGGCGTGAACAAAAGGGATTTTATTTACAGGAAAGGAGAGAGATGAGGATCTATGTGTCCCAGGCTCTCATCTCTTGTTGGTAAAAGGAAGGGTGATGTTATCTCTTCTTTTGCTGACGACCTGGAAAGGAAGAGTGAAGAGAAGAACGGTAAACAGAGCTCCATCTGTTGCTTTGGCAAGGGTGTGTTTCTTCCCGTTCCTTGGGCAGACTCATAAGGTGCTGCCTTGGGCCACCTGATGGGCCTGTTCCATGTTGACAAAACAGTCAAGAATGCACACCTGAAAATAAAAGAACTCTAGAGGTACAATCATGCCAAGCCCCTACACACACTCTGTAGGTGTGGATCTGGGGGTGAAAGACTTTTTTGTCCCCCTGATATTCAGCTCCACATGTGTTTGCCACCACCCAAGCATTTGTCACCAGATATGCCTTCGAGATCTACACATTTCAGCACCTGCCCTCTCCTCTGCACGGGGTCTGCAATTACTCACGCAGCTCATTATTCCGGGTCATGGCGTGGGCTGCCCGTGCTCGTGGTCCTTGTTGTGTAAAGTGGTACCCAAAGCGGACAATAGACGGACACTGCTCGAGCACGGTGGCCATCTCCATCTCTACTGCATCACCGGGCCACTGGCGCTGGAGGATGGATGGAGGGATGAAAGCCATCAGACATGTATGGCAGTTAACCACCCTGGCCCATGGGCCTCTGGAAAGTTAAAGAGGCTTGTAGAGAGTCCTGATTTGGCTCCCCTCCCTCAGACAATAAGCTGTCCATAGAGAAACTCAATGAGTGTTATCTGAATGAAGGCCGGGGAAAGGGATGCTGACCTGGTTATCTACACGGAGCTCAGTGAGAGTAGCGTTTTCCCGAACTGCCTTTAGCACAGCCATGAGCCCTGTGCTGCTGATGAAGTTGGATTCGATGTTCAGGCTCTGGAGACTGCGGTTCTCGCGCAACATGTCAGCCACCGCCTGGGTGGTAGGGACTCATGTTAGGGTTAGGGAAAGGGGACAGTCCCACAGGTGACTGTGGAGAGACAGAAGGGGAGCAGGAGGAAGCAACTCTTTGAAATTACTTGAGGAACTGAGGCAGGAGGAGTAAGTTACTGGTGGAATGGAAAGCATTAGAGCAGCTTATTTAGGGGGAAATGACCTCGAGCCTACAAGAGTTGTGAGCCAGAGTAGTAACAGTAGGGAGGTTGAGGGCTGCCATAAGAAAACATCAGGGGATAACACTTCCTAGTGTGACCCTTAAGACAGCCCTTGCCAGGGGTGCACGCCAGGGTCTGAGAAGAGGACTGAGGATGTCCGCTAGCCTTACATTGGCGATGGGGTCACCACTCTTTGTGGCCACCAGACTGAAGCTCCGGACATAGGTGTTAGTCTTCATTGCTTCACACAAGTCACTTAGCACAGGTATTGGGATGTCCTGAGGGGGCACAAGGGATGGTAGACTTAAGGACTCATTCGTCAGTAGCTATTCCAGTTTCTTTTAGGGGATGGGACTCAGATACCTGGATATTATTGAGGTTCACCTCCTCCAGCTCTTTGTCATTGCTTCGTACCCTCTTTAGCATCTCCTCAATGTTTGTGGGGTTTGGGGGTTCATCTGGTACTGGCTTATACTTGTCAGGTTGTACTACACCTGATGAGGAACAGAGCAGAAAGGGAACCCCAACATATCCCTCACCATACCTCCCCATTGGTCCTCTAAACCTTCATGCACCATTTGCAACCTCTTAGCCACTGGCCTGCCTCTGGAGAGCGCTCAGGGGTGAGGGCGGCCATGCTTCCTAGTACACTCACTGCCTCTGGAGAGCGCTCGGGTGAGGGCGGCCATGCTTCCTAGTACACTCACTGCTAATGCCTTCGGTGTTGCAGATCTCTCCACTGCAGATGGCGTCATAGTATTGCTTGTTGCTCATCAGTGTGTACATGCCCAGGATCGCTAGTGAGAGTAAGCAGAGGGGCACAGGAGGTGAGGTGTCTGCGCAGCCCTGCCTCTTGCCTCCCTCTGCTAAAGCAGTTTTAGAGCCTGGCCTTCCACTCTTGCGGAGTTTCTCAACCTCCCTCAGCTCCAGGAGTCTCTTCCATAAACCTGCTGTGGCAGTGACTTCTAAAACATGAGAGGGCTCAGAAGGCCCTTAAGAAGCCCTGAGAGGTGATCTACAGTGAAGCTCCTCAGCCAGTTTCAGACAGAACAGTTCCACTTTCATCTGCCCTCACAATCCCTGTAAAGCTGCTCTTAGATGAGCCAATGTACATGCAAAGAAGAAAAGTTAAAAAAAATCCTTGCCTGGGCCATGTAAGTGAATGCCTTTAATCCCAGCACTCAGGAGGCAGAGGCAGGTGGATCTCTGTGAGCTTGAGGCCAGTCTAGTCTACAGTATGAGTTCTAGTACAGCCAGGACTACATAGAGAATCTCTGTCTCAGAAAAAAAGAAAGAAAGAGAGAAAGAAAAAAAGAGAAACTACTGCCGGAAGGTTTCTTCGACATTGTGTCCTGGTTTAGGCCTTTCCTAGTCGTATGTCCTATGTCAAGTTTAGGATGCCACAAGCCCCATCCTCCCTTCTTCAACATCCCGCAGCTGCTCACCTGCAATGTCACACATTTCAGCATCTGTAGCATGGGACAGTGCTTCCTCCAGCTCAGGCTCCAGCGTAATCTGCTCCTGTGCTGGGATTTCTCTCTTAGGCTGAATAAAGGGTTTTCCTGATAGAGAGATGAAAGACAGTTCAGGTAGAGGTAATTTCTTCCAAGATGGCAGCTCTACCTTCTTTACCTTTTCCATATGGGGTCAGACTAAATCACCAGTGTACATCAGAAAGCCTAAATTTTGTATATGTGCAGGACTCTTTGGTCCTTTCATCCCTCCTAAGAATTGAAGACTACAGACTGGTGTGGTGGCAAATGTCTGTAATCTCAGCATTTGGCAAGCTAAGGTAGTAGGACTGCTAGTTCAGGGTTAACCTCTGGGCTACAAAGGAGAATCTATCTCAAAAATCAAAAAAATTGAAGAGAACAAATTAGCACACAGCTGTCCAAGACCTGAGTCCCTGACAGATAGCTTCTGGAAGCAGGGAGGGAGGCCAACAAGGAGGCACAAGAGACAACCGTTTGGCTCCTGTGGGGCATAGATGTTAGGTGCCCATACCCTTCTTCTCGCCAGTGTAGGGCACCAAGTCGTCACGCTCTTTGACTTCTAGCGCCTGTTGCTCCAGGTACTGCAATAGGGCATCTCTGTCTAGTGGCCCTGTCGGACTCTTCTTTGTCTGGTCGCGTTGCCTCAGTCCAGCTGGCAGGAGCATGTTCTTAGGGATGAGTTTTGGGGAACAAATCAGGTACTCTCCAGACATATTCTCTGGTCCTTTTGGGATTTTAGGCTCTGTTCTCAGCCACCCAGTGTTTACTCCTTCCCACATATGAAGGGATGCCCTGGGCCCTGTGCTCCTACCTCAGGATCCATTTCTTGTAGCTCACAGTCCAGCTGTTCTAGCTCCTCAGGGCTCAAAGTCCTTAGGATCTCATCTTCATCTATGTCTCTGTATTTCTCCAGTTCCTTCTGATAGGATGACATGGTGGCCCCTACCCCCTCCCCACGGTGTGACACTCACAGCCTGGGGGGATATGGGAAAAGTTGTTGGACGTGGACACTGAGGGCACAAAAAGTCCAGCCATAGTTAGAACACTGACTGAGATACCTTGGAGGCTAGAGTCTACGGGGCTGGGAAATCAGATAGTTCACTGTTAGTTCCCTCCCAGTCCCTGCACTTCCCAGCCATTCTAGATGGGGATTCTAGTCTCCAGGCTGGGTTTGTCCACCCACAGTGTGATAGAGAAATCCTGGCAGCACCCTCCCCTACAACCTTACCCGGCACCGTCTCTTGCCCTGACACAGCTGCTGGAGGCCCTGCCAGCACAGCTGGCTCCATGCCCAGTTCCTATTGAAAGGTAGGGGGGTGGGGGTGGCAGAGAGCTTCAGGAAAATTCCTCCTCTCTTCCCATTACCCAGGCCTGTTGGAAACTGGTAAGCAAGGAGGCTTGGCTGCAATAGAGTGGTCGCCTCTTATGACACCCTCACTTCCTCCTTCATTGTAAAGGACCAACATCTCACTTTCTGTGTTTGCTAAAAGTCTAAATCGGAAGGGAAAGTTAAGGCTTAGAAGCTGGGGCACTTCCAGATTGGGGGAAGGGCAGTGTGGCCTCAGAAGGCATTTGGTTCCCATAATCTGTCACCAGAAAGGTGACACTGGAACCCTGGGTAAAAAAAAAAAAATGTCTTCTAAATGAGGAGGTGGGGTGTTGAAACTTGTACAACCTTTCAGTGTGAAAAACACACTCTGAGCTCTAAATACACACCATGCTTAACATGGAAGGTGCTCTTGAGTGTGAGACACTGACAACAAAGCTACAGAGTCAAGACAGAAACATACACAGCGGGACACAGCAGAGAGAGACATACCAGCTCACTTCCCCTAGGCCCACTCTGCCATCTCCCACCAGGCTCTCACCCCCTAAGACCCCTCATTCCCACCTACCAGTCCCAGTGGTCACCTCTCACCTCCCCTTGTCAGTTGGTCCGTCTGTTCTACTGGGGCACTGTCCGGTCAGCAGGAGGAGTCTGGTGCCGGGGGAGCGTGGGGGAACAGTGAGCTCAGCATTTTATTATTTTAGCTCTGGCCAGGTGGGGAGTGGTGGGAGATCACATATACACAGACCCCATACCTTGCCCAGCCCTGAGAGCCTCTAGTGGCCAGTATCAGCCATGACACCTCTTTTCCTGAAAGCAGAGTCCTGCAGTGGAGAATCAATTGACTCCTACTGTTGGTAGGTGTGACAGGACTGCTACAAGACAGCAGCCTGAACTGCATGGTGAGCTCAAAGCCTTGTAGTTTTTTTAAAAAAAAAATTTTTTTTAAAGGGGGAGAGGGCACATGCCTTTAATCACAGCACTTGGAAGGCAGAGACAGGCAGATTTCTGAGTTCAAGGTCAGCCTGGTGTACACAGAAAATTCCAGGACAGCCAGAGCTACAGAGAAACTAGGTCCTGAAAAACCAAAAAGGAAAGAAAGGAAGGAAGGAAGGAAGGAAGGAAGGAAGGAAGGAAGGAAGGAAGGAAGGAAGGAAGGAAGGAAGGAAGGAAGGGTGGAGAGCTAGAGACATCTCAGGTGGTCAGACTGCTGCACAGTTGTGAGGTCCCTGCACCCACATAAAAGCGTAGCAGATACAGGAACATCAGGGTCTTGCTGGCTCCTGATAGCCTAGAAAACATGAGCTCAGGTTGACAAAGAGAGCCTGTCTCAAAGGGATAGGTAGAATTACAGACGATACTGCCTAGCCTCTGCATAGGCACACCACCTGGCACGTGTACACACACGCACACACACACACATACACAGAGTGTAAGAATTTTGGTATTTAACTTTAGTCGACAGACTACTAGAGTTAAATTGGATAACCTTGGTAAGTATAATAAAAATATGATAGACTTGAATGAAGGCATCTTTATTAAGCCCACTACTTTGTAAATATATGCTATTAAAAAAGAATACGCAAGAACTGTAATTTGCACCTCTAGGCCTAGCACTTGGAAGGTTGAAGTGGAAGGCTTGCTTGAGCTCAGGAGTCTGAAATTAGCCTGGATGATTTAGCAAGTACTTATGTTTTACACACACACACAGACACACACACAAAGGGGGACTGGAGAGATGGCTCAGTAGTTTCCAGAGGAACTGGCTTCAATTCCCATCACCAACAAGGCAGCTACAATTGTCAGTAACTTCATTCCAGAGGATTCAATGCTATCTTCCAGTCTATATGTACAACATGTATGCTTATGGTGTTCACATACATGCAAGCAAAACACCCAAACATGTAAAAAAAAAAGAAAAAAACAAGTGCTATCAAACTATAAAAAGGCCTAGGGACACAGTGTGGCAGTCAAGACTAATTCTAGCACTTTGGAAGCGAAGGCAGAGAGATCTTACTTGAGGTCCGTCTGGGCTGTGTAGAGATCCCTGTCTCGAAAAAGAAAGAAAGAGGAAGGAAGGAAGAGAAAAGAAAAAAGAAAAGAGGGAAAGGGAAAGCAAGCAAGCAAGGTTGAAGGGTTATTTTAGCAGTGGGTCACATGTCCAGCATAAACAAGGGCATGTGTTCAATCCTAGCACAAAACCCAAATCAGTCCAAATACACAAACACACACATTCATAAATATATCTTGCCCCAACCTTACACATCAGACAAAAAGGATTTTACCATTTTATTAGATTAAAAAAAAAATAGCTCAAGCCAACAGAATGAACTAGGGAGGAATTAAGGAAAAACAGTGGCGAGGTCAGCAAGGACAGAGATCAGAAGCGGGGGCGGGGGGGGGGGGGGGAGCCGGGTCAGAAAAGGGGCTGTCTAGGGGTCAGGTGTCTATTTGATGACAATCTTCTGACGCAAGGCTCGGGGTCCAGAGCCAGGGAGTGGCTCGGGGGGTGGGGGCCCGGGGCCCAGTGCAGAGGCAGTGGGTGGAAGTCCATGGGCAGTGATGTACTTCTTGTACGCCTCTCGGATGATCTTGAAGGCTCTAGCAGTGGCATAGGGTATGTCTGTAACAGGGTCCCGGTACAAAGCTGGACGGTGGGTCACTGGGCAGACCTCCCGAACAGGGACTTTTGGGGGTCGCCCCTGAGGGAACCACTCTTCAAACGTTGCATCATCACTGAATGTGATGAAGGTGCGTGAGCAGTGAGCGGGCGGGGCGGCAGCTCCAGTCCCAGCTAGTGGAGTCAATGCAGAGGCTGTAGGAGCAGGATCAAGGCTGAGGACAAAGAGGAAAATCACAAAGGCTGAGGAAAAGGCTCTAGACACAAAGGAAGAGGCAGGCTGGGTGTGGTAGCTCACCCCTGTAACCTCAGTATTTAAGAGGCCAAGGGAAGATGATTTCTGAGTTACAAGCCACTGGAGACAGATTGAGTACCTGTTTTAACAACAAAAAAACTGGCCATGGGGCTGGAAAGATGGCTCAGCAGTTAAGAGCTGGGCTACTCTCCCAGAGGATATAGGTTTGAGTCCTAGTACCCAAACAGTGGCTCACAACCATCTGGAACTCCAGTTCGAAGGAATATGTTACCCTCTTCTGGCTTCAATGGGTACCAGGCCAGACATATATGCAAGCAAAACACTGATACACATTAAAATAAAATAAAATAAAATAAAATAAAATAAAATAAAAGTTGGGCATGATGATTCACATTTGTGATCCTAATACTAAGGAGGAAGAGACAGGCAGATCATGAATCTGGGACTAGCCTGAGCTACATAATGAGTTCTAGGCCAGCCAGAGCTACAGAGTGAGACCAGCTCAAGAAAACAAAACAACAGGAAGTGTCAGGAGCCATTCGTCTGCTTCTCTGAAGTAGAGTAAAAGTCTGCCTGCCAGGCAGAGTCAAGGCAGGTCAGGGTCTGCTGCCAGACTTCCTGCCTGCTACATAACCGTGAGGAGGAGAAGTACTTAAGGCTGAAGGCTCGGGAGTAAATATTCTATGAACCTTGGGGAAGGAACAGGGAGGCCTCCGGATGAGGACAGATATCCTATATAAATGGCAACAACTGTTTCTACGAGCTTGTCAGTTTTATATCCTGAGATACTATGGGGTATAGAAGGCTAGACTCATTAAACTTGGTACTACTACAGTACTCACTGACAGTCCTCCCAAATCTCTCTCTTGTCCTGTGTCTTCTGTCTTGTCTTTTCTTTAATCACCCTTACCCCCTACTGAATTTGTGCTAGCAGCACAAGGAAGGAATGAGCTGAGGTCGGATGTGCAGTGACGTAAGTGAGCTCTAAGAGAAGCCAGGGACATGGGGTTCACTCACCCTTCCACATCCACATTCTCCTCCTTGGGACCAGGCTCCCCAACAAGTGGCACTGTCACTGAATGGTAGGTGATTATTGGCCCAGGGCACTTCCGCTTCTTGTGAACCTGCTTCTTTTTGTCAGCCTCAAGCCTTTCATAGGTCTCTTTAGGATAAACGGGAGAAATGACAGAATGGTCAGTTTTCCTTTTCCCACACCCTGGCCTGTAATCTCTTTAAATTACACATATGTATTTACAAGAGTGTATGCACATGAGCACATGTGTGGAGAGGTCATAGGACAGTGTGCTGGAGTCAGTTCTGCTTCTATCCTGTGGACACCAGGAATTAAACTCAGGACAACCAGGCTGTCACCAAGTGGCTTTACATGCTAAGCTGTCACACCTCTCTGGGCTCTGTCCTGGGATTTTGTTTTTTTTTTCTTTTTTGTTTTTTTGAGACAGGGATTCTTTGTGTGTCTTTAGCTGTCCCGGAACTCAGAGACCTGCCTGCCTCTGCCAGTCAGGTGCTGAGATTAAAGGTGTATGTGCAACCACTGCCTGGCTGAGTCTACACTCTTTTTTTTTTTAAGGTTATTTATTACGTATCCAGTGTTCTGCCTGCATGCATGCCTGCGGGCCAGAAGAGGACTCCAGATCTCATTATAGATGGTTGTGAGCCACCATGTGGTATCTGGGAATTGAACTTAGGACCTCTGGAAGGACATCTGAGCCATCTTTCCAGCCCAAGTCTGCATTCTAAAAGGACAACAAAAACTAAGCGACTCTTCTTTTCAGGCATTTCTCTGTAACCCTTTAGCTACATGGCTGGCTACACCGTGTTCCTTGCTAGATCCTGTGGCACACTGTCAGTTCATTGTTGGTATAGCTGTTGCCTCATGAAGGGCAGCAGTAATTCACATTAGCCACGCTTTATCAGGACCATGCGACACTTAGCATGTTACAGGGACTCAATACATATCTGTTAGTGAATAAATAGATCATATCTCTGGTCCTTTACCTCTAAATGAACCACAGGTCTGTGCTGTTCCTCCATGTGGGTACTGTGGACAGTCCTCTCAAGTCTGGCCAGAGCCCTCCTGGAAATATCTCTCTGACTCATACATTTCCCATTAAAGTCAACGCTCCCATAATCCAGGCTGGCTGTGAATTCAATTCTGCTGCCTCTACCTCCCATATACTGTACAGATCACAGATCTCCACCACCATGCCTGGCCTATATTTGATATATGGCTTTCTGTCAAAAAACGAAAAACCAGCCAACCACACAGTTGTTATTTTACACCAACTGGATCTCAATCAAGCTGACATCCCTCCCCATAAACACAACCCCACCAAAACTCCAGAGAAGGATTTCTCTGTGTAGTTCTGGCTGTCCTGAAGCCATAGATCTGCCCGTCTCTGTCTCCTGGGGGCAGGGATTAAAAGTATGAGCCACCATGACTAGCTACTTAAGACACTCTTAATCGCATGGTCCCCTCTCCTATTACACACTCATTTCTTCTTTTTGTGTGTTTGTTTTCTAGACAGGAACTGGTAAGGCACTAGATCAGGCTACCTTTGAACTCCCCAGTGCTGGGAATATAAAGTACAAACTTTCTAATTATTTTGCTTCAAATCTCCGTTTCCCCAGTTCTCTGATCCTCCAGTTTTAGCTTTTCTCACGCACCTCAGTGTCTGCATCTACTTTCCCCAAACCAGACTGACCAAGTGAACGTAAGTTGAGCTCTTCAGTGATCTTGGCCTCCCTGAGCAGCTCTTCCTGGGTTAGTGGTCGCTCACAGTGTGGACCCTTCCGCCTGCGGGACTGTCCTTGCCTCTCTTGAACCCGAAGGAACGTCTGTCGTGTGTGCTCAGCTGTGGATTGACGCATGGACTTGCGGCCTGCAGAAAGTGAGATGGGAAGACAGCTCTGATTCATTCCTACTTTGTTTTCTTCTCTTTTCTTCTGACTGTGTAGCCCTGGCTGTCCTGGAACTCACTCTGTAGGCCAGTCTGACCTTGAACTCAGAGCTCCTTGGGCCTGGGCCTCTGCCTCTGGAGCGCTGGGATCAGAGGCTGTTCCACCACAGCTGGCACATTTCTCGTTTCTTTTCCTTTTCTTTATTTGGGAGGTGGAAGGGGTTTTAAGACAGTGTTTCTCTGTGTAGCTCTGGTCATCCTGGAACGTACACTGTAGACCAGGCTGCCCTTCAACTTTGCCTCTTGAGTGCTGGGATTAAAGGCATGTGCCACTACCATCAGGCTAGTTTTTTCATCTGTTTGTTTTGTTTGTTTGTTTGTTTAAATTTAAGCCGGGCAGTGGTGGCAAATGCCTTTAATCCCAGCACTTGGGAGGCAGAGACAGGCAGATTTCTGAGTTCGAGGCCAGCCTGGTCTATAGAGTGAGTTCCAGGACAGCCAGGGCTACACAGAGAAACCCTGTCTCGAAAAACCAAACACCACCCCCCACACACACAAAAAAATTAAAACAATTTAAGCTTACCAAAAGATAAATTTAGCAAGAATCATACAAGTAACGCCTACAGCCTTTGATCACATCATCCACTGTAAACACCACACCCCATTCATTCCGTTCTGTATATTACCATCAGTTTTAATGACTTGAGTTAAACTATTAAAAAAAAAGTTAAGTTGTACAGAGAAGTCTCTTAAAGATTTCAGTATTTTTATTTTTTGTGGTATTGGGAATTAAGTTCTCTACTAGTGTGCTACCTCCCCAGACCTTCTCATGATATATTTTATTAATATCTTAAAATATTTTTATTACAGTTGGGGGGGAGCACATGGGGAAATCAAAGAATTTACAGAAGTTGTTTCTCTCCCTACACCATGTGGGTCTTGGGAACAAAATTCAGGCTTGGCAAACAACATCCTTACCTGCTGAGATGTTGGCCCTCATGTTTTTATTTTTAGACAGTCTCACTAAGTCGTTGGGGCCGGCTTTAACTTGCTGTGTAGCACAGGTTGGTCTTGAACTTGTGATTCTCCTGCTGGCAGCCTTCTGAATAATTGTTTACAGGCCTGAATCATCTGGCCCAGGAATATTTCTAAGAATAAGGGTTTTCTGGGGCCGAAGAGCTGGCTGAGTGATGTTAAGTGTTTTCTGAGCACTCATTACCATGGAGCTCAGAGTGGCATGCATGGTACACAGGGAACACGCCTATAACTCTAACTCTTCTGCCTCTGTGTGCATCTGCACATACAAGTGCACATACACTCCAGCAGACAGGCAGACACACACACAGAAGGACTCTCTTTACAAATCGATAGTTATCAGCCTCAGTAAACCTCATGCAGAACATTTAATCATTGCATTTAAATTGTGTCAGCAGATGTAAACTCACTGTCAGAGCCATCGTCCTGTAGCTCCAGTGGCAGCAGCGTCTTCTCCTCTCTGGCCTTCTGGGAGCTGCTTGCTGGAGTGCTGACCTTGCGAGGCCTCAAGCTCTTTAGAGGCTCCTGGGGACAAGTGAGAAACAGACACCAGAAAACAAGAGATAAGGGTAAAGGTGAGGACTGTAGCAGAGGAAACTAGCACTGAGCACAAGGAGGAGGAAGACACAACTAAGACAAAGCTGGGCTTTAACCCCAACACTCGGGGGCAGAGGCAGGCTGCACACCTTTCCTCTGAGGCCAGCCTGATCTACACAGCAAGACATTATTTCAAATAAACAAACTCCACCTCCACCCCACCCTGAGAGAAAAACAATGAAAAAGGTCCATGGAAACCAGGGTTCTCTGTACCTTATAGGCTTTGGTGACGACTCTGCGCTTCCTTCTTGGCTCTTCTGCTTCTCCATCACTGGATGGTTCATCTCCTTCATCAATGTCAAAGTCAGAGTCTACCTCATCCTCTGTATCAGACTGGTCTCCTTGATACTCGTCATCTCCAGACTCCTGAGGATGCAGGGAGGTGAGAACTGGCTGGCCACGGCACGGTTAATGTTCCTTGAGGAGGACATGGTTAATTCACTCCCCTGATAAGGACCATCCAATTCTTTCCTATTTGGCTCTTCATTCCCCACAGACAAAGCCCTTCCAGTTGCTGGTTCTTAGCCTGGTACCGCTGTCTTCCCGTGTTACTGGAGACTGACCTATGTCGTCTATAACACTCCATGTCAATTACTGGGATCTAAAGGATCTAAATGTGGTTTGTCCTCATTTACTGACAGATTCTTCATTGTGATGAAAAGTTGTAGCTGAACCATGAGTCATGACAATTCATGACTATAATTCAGCACTCAGGAGGCCTAGCAAGAAGATTGCAGTGAATTTGAGGGGAGCCCAGGTTATACAGTGAGGTCTAGGACAGCATAAGCTACAGTGAGACTCTACTTAGAAAGGAAAAAAATCCCAACCAAATAAGTAACTTGTAACACAGGGAAATATATATCAAATTCCTTGGCTAACTAGAGGTTATAAGAGATGCTGTTCCCACAAACCTAAATAAGGGCTGAGGCTATAGCTCAGTGGGTACAATGCTTATCTAGCACGGTTTAGGCCCTGGCTTCAATCTCCAACACGGAATTAAGTGGGTGTAGCGTTGTAACACTACAATCCCAGTGCTAAGACGGTAGAAACAGGAGGGTCACAAGTTCAAAGTCACTGGAGCTGGAGATGGCTCAGGGGTTAAGAGCTGTTCTACCAGAGGACTCAGGTTTGGACACGCTCATACAGACTTACACCAAAGCACATAAAATAAAAATAAACAATACATTAAAAACAACAATAAAAAATTGTTCAAAGTCATCTCTGGCTATGTTGCCAGTTTGAGGCCAGTTGGAAGAACATGAAACCCTGTAATAAAAACACAGGAACTGGGGCTAGAGAGATGGCACTTGCTGCAATTTTGGAAACCCTGGGCTCAGTTCTAGACACCCACATGGCTGTTGACAACCAGCTAAAACTCCAGTTCCAGGGGATCATACCCTATTCTGATATCCATAAGCAATGCATGCATTTGGTGCACATATCATCATAAGTAAAACATCCATATACATAAAGCAAAACTAAATTAAAAAAAAACTCACATAAATAAAAACAAGACAGATAAATGAGGTGGCACATTCCAGGAAGGATCATGAGTCTGAGGCCAGTCTGGGCTAGTCTTGACTGGAGCTATAGTTTAACCTTGGGTTCAATCTCTACTAGTGTTTAAAAAAAAAAAAAAAAAACAGTTGCAAGCTGGAAATAGTGGTAGGTACCTTTAATCCCAGCACTTGGGAGGCAGAGGCAGGTGGATCTCTGTAAAGCCAACCTGGTCTACACAGTAAATTCTAGGACAGCCAAGGCTATGTATGCAGAAAGACCTGTCTCAAAAACAGCAGAAAAAAAAAATCAGAATATCTAGCTAATAGGTGTAAGCTTTAGACATTACTCCTTTATAAAAAGCCAAAGGAACAGAAACTCTTTTCTTTAGAATTTTTATTTTACTTATATGTATGTGCATGTATGTGTGTGCTTACGTGTGTGCAAGTGTGGACACATGCATGTGTGTAGTAGGATATTTTCCCACTATATTTGCATAAAGCTCAGTGATTGGACTGTATGAGAGGTAGGCGGAGTGAGGAGTCAGGAGGAGAGAAGGAGAGGAAGGAGAGGAGTGGAAGGGGGAGTGGAGAGAAGATGGCAGCAGATGTCCGAGTGTCTCTAACAGTCTATGGTAGTTATTGATATCAAGGTTAGGTAATTGGGTTTACAATTCTAATGGTGTGAGCATCCTGTTAATTGATCATTTTCAAATATATAAATATTGGATAATCTTTAAGCATTAAGAGTCTTCATTCTACCAGGTACTGTGGCCATGGCGGGTATTGTCTGGGGTTCAGTTGAGCTTTGTGGAGACAGTGTGGGGGTTTGGCTCTGCCATCTCGTTGGTGCCAGGGCTGGTGCTTCAAGATAGCCGGAGCCATAGGAAAATGGCAGCTGTCTGGGAACAATCTGGTCCGGGCACCGTTTATTAAATATTACCAGCAACACATGTGTGTATATGTGCTAAGTAAGTGTAGATCTCTCTGGAGTTCAGATCTCATCCTGGAATTAAAGGCTGTTGTGAGCAGACTGACATGGGGGCTGGGGACTGAACTCAGGTCCTCTGAAAGAGCAGTAATGCTCTTAACCATTGAGCCATCTCTGTAGCCCTTTGTTTTGTTTTAATAAAAACAGATTTCACCCAAGCTATCTTCAAACTCTATGTAGCCAAGGACGACTCTGATCTCTTGATCCTCTTGTGTCTACTTTCCAAGGGCTAGGATTACAGGCCTGCTACCATGCCCAGCAGGGAAATGATATAGTGCTGCATTAACACAGGTAGTGGGCCAGATCTGAGCTAAGTGCAGTTTGCTGAACCTGCTGCATCACTCTGAAGGACAAAAAAGAGATGAGGCTTGATTTCATATACAGGTATTGTTCAAAACAGCCAAGAAGGAAGAGTGAAATACAGGTAGGTGAAAAGGCAGACATGTACACACACAGTGTATTTAAGGAGTAAGGATTTAGACCCAAGCACAGAGAGCCTTTTCCTGCCAAGAAGCCATAAAAGTGCCGGTGAAAAGGCTCAGCAGTGAAACTTGCCACCTGATCCCAGAACCCACCTGGTAGAAGAGAACAACTCCTTCAAGTTGTCCCTTGACTTTCACATATAGGCGTGGCACATGAACTCTCCACCATAAATGGCAAACACTAAAGTCAGCCTGTTAGCTGACTGCTCTAGCACCAGCACAGCCTCCCTCCAACAGTGGATGCTTCTCTAGGCCTGTAAAATTCAAAAGGAGCCTACACTTTTTCCAATGGAGAAACACATTTACTGTTTGTGGATGAGTGTTTCGATGGCATGTATGCATGTGCATGTGTGGGTGTGTGCTCAAGGAGGTCAGAAGAGGGAATCAGATCCTTTAGAATTAAGAGTTATAGATGGTTGTGAACCATCATGTGAGTGCTAGGAACCAAATTCAAGTCCTTGGTAAAAGCAGCAAGTGTTCTTAACAGCTGAGCCATCTCTCTACTCCAGGCTTTCTATGGAGAAATTTAAGTGTCAAAGCCAATACACTTATGACTTAATATGTAGGCCATGAGGCTCAATGACCTCATCTGACTTGTCTCACTGTTGATCATCACTGTTGAGGTACAGCTGCTGAGAGAATGTGTCCTTCTTCATGTGTACTGGGACATAAAATATTTGAATACTACTATGGATAATGAGATCCACTGAGGAGTTGGGGTATGTCCATGGAATATTGCAGAAAGCTATGAAAATTGAGAGTTAGAAAGACCTGAATGTAACCTGAGGTAATATAGGTTAAAGTTTCAATGGCAACTACCCTGGAAGGGGGTGTCACTGGATGAAGGGGAAGTCAACTGGCCTGGGCAGTACCTCAAGCATATGCTCTCTCCTCAATCAGGGACACAACCAATGGAATTGTGTACACATACTGCCAAAGCAAACAAATAACAAATGGCTGAAACTCTAGGCTAGTCAGCACAAATGACCACTATTCTTCCTACCTAACATTTTGAGAGACTCAGAACACATTAAATCTCTCAGCTCTCCTCTGGTATTAAGACACATCACTAGAGGGGAGAGCAAGTTCCTACTACGTTACTGCTCAGTCTTAGTGTTTTTACTGCACTATGGATTTACTGTCATAGCACTGGGCTCTTTTCCAGTCCTTTAACACACAACAAGAGAATGCTCTATCTATCAAATCCGATTACATTAGTTGACCTCATATAATAAGAAATTCTCTCTAGAATTTCATGCTAAATAAATTTGTCTTTCTTGAATATACTGTATACTTTAGTCTTACAAAAGAACAAATTTAGTTTGGCTACCAGGAAACTCACAGCTATCAAATGCTATTTCCATGTTAACATGGATTCTTGGCAAAATTATTTGTGGTTTAAAATTATATATGTAGCCGGGCGGTGGTGGCGCACACCTTTAATCCCAGCACTTGGGAGGCAGAGGCAGGTGGATTTCTGAGTTCGAGACCAGCCTGGTCTACAGAGTGAGTTCCAGGACAGCCAGGGCTACACAGAGAAACCCTGTCTCGAAAAACAAAAACAAACAAAAAAAATTATATATGTAATTTTATTTATTCTTTGAAAATTTCATACATTAATACAATATATTTTGTTCTGCTCATTTTCTATTTTTACTGTTCCTAATTTTTGTTTCCATTGTCAGCCTTCTTAAATATCATTTCTAAGAGCACGAGGTACACGAATTAAATAACAACTCATAAAATGACAGGAATAGGAAGTGAATCTTGGAGGAAGGATGAGAGAGATCTATTTTAAACTAGTTTATTAAAGCTGTGTACATAGTGGCCCCTAGTTAGTCATAAAGTTCTGTCTACTCTTTTTTCAAAGACTTCCCTTCAATCTTACTTAACACTGTCTCATATCCACCTCCATCCCATGGTGCCAGGAGCTGGAACCTCCAGCTGCACTAAGCACATCAACCCTGAACACCAGTGTCCTCCCCAGCCCAGCCCCTGGTCGTATTTCCCTTCCCTTCTTTAGGCTTTTCTCATTAGGGTTTGTTTGTCTGTAAGGCTGAGTTAGGAGAACTGGAAACATAGACCATGTGGCCTAGAACCAGAGGTCATCATCTCCTGTGCCACCTCCCCGAGATTACCAGCACTAAAGAAATCTTTTTTTTTTTTTTTTGGTTTTTTGAGACAGGGTTTCTCTGTGTAGCCCTGGCTGTCCTGGAACTCACTCTGTAGACCAGGCTGGCCTCAAACTCAGAAATCCGCCTGTCTCTGCCTCCCACGTGCTGGGATTAAAGGCGTGCAACACCACTGCCCAGCATAAAAAAATCTTTTTAACCAAAAATTTAATGATGAAACTTCGATGCTTCATTTTAGACCTTTAGATGAGAAGTCAAACTGCTTAATACTGTTTCACTATGGCCTGCAAAATCTGACTGGAAGGTGAGAGGGGGAGTCCAAGGGTAGTGACAAGTACCTACAGTGCCAGGACTCAGGAGTCTGAGGCAGAAGGGCTACCTAAGCTCTGAGACTACGTGTAGCAACCCTCTTTAAAAACTATATAAGGGGGGCTAGTGAGACTGCTCAGTGGTTAAGAACACTGTCCATTCTTCCAGAGGACCTAGGTTCAAATTCTCAACACCCACATGGCAACTCACCACTGTCTGTAACTCCAGTCCCAGAGGCTCTGGCACCCCCACACAGACATACATGCAGCCAACATCAACACACATAAAAATAAATAAATCTAAAAAATAAATTAAAATAAAAGCAAGCGAACAAACAAACTCTATATAAGGCCAGGGGTAGAGGCACTTGGGAGGCAAAGAAGATGGGCATGGTGGCAGAAGCAAGTTGATCTCTGTGAGGCCAGACTGATCTACATAGTGAGTTCTCAGACAGTCAGGGCTATGTAGAGAAACTCTATCTCAAAGAACAAAACCAAATCCAGCTCAGACCTGTATCCTCCAGCCATAGCAACCCTAAAACCAGACTTTTAGGTTTCACACCAGGACCTCAGTGCCTTTCCAACTGAGCCTTTCTCCGCCCTGACTCTTCATCCAACCAAAGTCTGCTCTTTATAACTGTCCTCTGTTTAAATGTTATTTCCCCAGGACTGCCTGTCCTTAACAACTCTGGGGTCTTCAAGATGGCTCAGTGGGTAAAGGAGGTTGCTGTATGACCTGACGACCTGCGCTCCCTTCCTTGTGCTCCTATGATCGACAGAGAGACTGAACTCCTGCAAGCTGCCGTCTGACCTTCATATGCAAGCACATAAACATAATACAATTTTAAAAAAACAAAACACAAACCCCTCATCTGTTATCTTGAATTTAAGTCTTTCCCACACAGTATCTAAGTTGACTGTGATAGCAGACAGTTGCCACACACGGTAGGGCTTGCTTTTATTTATTGCCAGGGGCCGGCAACCCAGGATCTAGGACTCATTTTCTAGGCAACTCATCTACCACTGAGCTGCAAACTATAGTCCCAGCCTCAGGGAAGTTTTTAATGTTTCCAAGGATTCCACCACAACCTACTAATTATATATAGTATGCCGATGTGGGTGTGCATCATATATTCAATCAACGAACAGCTTCTATTAATAAAAATTTAGCCAAGTGTCAGCCCTGTACGTAAAAAAATCGAACTCTGTTACAGACCTTAAAACCAACTAGAAAATGAGAACTAAACCAAATCTAACTGCAAACTGAAATTTTGTTTCTATGATGGAAATAAATGGGGATTCTCTTAGGACAATCAATAAAGGGTCATCTAAGAATACAGTACACTGTGATTTGAAAGCTGGAAAAAAGAGTATGCTAATTAAGTTTGTTTCTGAACCAGTTCCTTTTTGTAAATAACTCGACAGCAGGACAAGAAAATTGCAAAGCCGACAGACAGACAGACAGACAGACAGACAGACACACACACACACACACACACACACACACACACACCCCCCCGCCCCCCCCCCCCCCACCCCCCCCGCCCCCCCCGCGCGCCGCCAAACTCCGCCAGGAGCGTCTCTTTCAGAGCCTTTCTCAATCCCCGCCCCCTTCCTCTTTGTCCAGGGTTTTCCCTTTCTCCTCGCCTCCCTTTTTCCCTCTTCCTGGGCCCGGCACTTGCCTCGGTGAAACCCCCGTACGTTGTCTGGTAGAACTCATCTTCCTCCTCTGCTTCCAGGAGCCCAGAAAGCCGGTTCCCGGCGGTTTTCCTTGGGGCCCGGCCTCCAGCCAAACTCATACCGCTTACAGAGACTGCGCCGCCGCCAGCAGCCCCTTGCCCAGCTCCGGGTTCTGGCAGATCGGCACTCGACACTATTACCTGCGGGCGACTGCCAATGACGGAGTCCAGCGTCTACAAGCAAAAGCAGCCGAACGTCGAGCGGTCCTAGTTTTTTTTTTTTTTTTCCTCCCTCTTAAGTCTTCTCTACTGTGGCCCGTGGCTGTGGCCACTCTGAGCGCCTAGGGAACTGTACCAAGGTTCCTCCTTACCTACATTTTTTTTTTCTATAGACAGGTTCTCTCTTTACAGTCCTAGCTGGCCCGGAGCTATCTATGTAAAGCAAGCTGCCCTAGAATTCATAGAGATCTTCCCGCCTTTGCCTCCCAGTGCTGGAATTAAAGGTGTGTGCCCAGTAGGCCTGCCTCATAGCAAACTCCTTTCCCCTCTCCACTCCCACTTGTTTTTCAATACTGCTAGAAGCCTTTCAAAAAATCCTGGTTTGGGGGCTGGAGAGATGGCTCAGCGATTAAGAGCACTGACTGCTCTTCCAGGGGTCCTGAGTTCAATTCCCATCCAATGGTGGCTCCCAGTCATCTGCAATGGGATCCGAGGCCCTCTTCTGGTGTGTCTGAAGAAAGTGACAGTATACTCACATACATACATACATACATACATACATACATACATACATACATACGTACATAAGTCTTTAAAACAGAACAAAAAAATCCTGACTTTTTCGCTCCCCTCCTCTAAAACCCCAGTGGCTGTCAGACCTGTACTTTGTGTGTGTGTGTGTGTGTGTGTGTGTGTGTGTGTGTGTGTGTGTGTGTGTGGTTTTTCGAGACAGGGTTTCTCTGTGTATCCCTGGCTGTCCTGGAACTCACTCTGTAGACCAGGTTGGCCTCGAACCCAGAAATCCGCCTGCCTCTGCCTCCCAAGTGCTGGGATTAAAGGCGTGCGCCACCACCGCCTGCCCGCAGACCTGTACTCTTAGCAGCTACGGGACGGGACGGGAGAATCACAATTTCAAGACCTGTCTAGGTAATGTAACAGAATTCTGTTTCAAATTTTAAAAAGTAAAATGGAGTCTGGGGGTATAGCACAGTGGAGGTGTGCTTGTTAAGCGTCATGTGCCCTGATAAGTTATTTCTCTACAGGTGAAATGGTTCTACTCAAGCCAAGTTAGATTATATTAAAGGCAGATTTATTGGGAAGCTGCTTTTAGGCAAGTTCACTGGCCCCAAAGATTGAGGCCAGGGGAGTCGCTATTGGAAGAGAAGAAGGGCAAGGAGATAGAAAGTAAGGGTGCAGGCAAAAAGAAGGAGAAGGCCGGGCGGTGGTGGTGCACGCCTTTAATCCCAGCACTTGGGAGGCAGAGGCAGGAGGATTTCTGAGTTCGAGGCCAGCCTGGTCTACAGAGTGAGTTCCAGGACAGCCCAGGCTACACAGAGAAACCCTGTCTCGAAAAACCAAGAGACAGACCAAAATGTCTACATTATATATGGAAGAGCTTCTGGAGGAAGAGCAGCCCAGCCCCTTAACTGGAAAGTTCAAGGTTAGGGCCATAGTAGGCCAGGTAGGGATTAAGGGATGCTGAGAGAACCTGGAGACCAGGTCTGCTTTGATATGTAAAATTTCTACCTCAGTCCTTTGTCCCTGTCCAAAACCAAACATGCCCCTAGATTCTATCCCGAGAATGCCACAAACAAACAAACAAACAAACAAAACTCAACATTATTTTGATTAAGAACAGAACCTTACAATAGCAGGTGATGGTGAATGTCTTTAATCCTAGCATTCAGAAGGCAGAAGCAGGTGGAACTCTGAGTTTAAGGACAGCCTAGTCTACCAAGTGCATTCCAGAACAACCAGAGTTTCATAGACAAACCCAATCCTGAAAAACAAAACAAAACCCTAGAACTTTAAAAACAGAGGTTGTAGCAGATACCCATAACCCTAAGCACTTGGATGTCTGAGTCAAGAGTATGACAATTCATGGCCAGCCTGGGTTACCATAGGAAGTTTCAGGGCAGCTTCAGCCATGTAGAAAGCTCTTGTCTCAAAAAAAAAAAAAAAAAAAAAAAAAAAAAAAAAAAAAAAAAAAAAAAACAAAAACCAAAAAACCCAAACTAACAAATAAAACCCACACACAAGCAACTAAGTACTTAGCCTAGCATCCCACACCTCAGAGGCCAAGAATCTCTACAAGTTAGAGTCTAGCTTGGTCTTGGTCTACACAACAAGTTCCAGGCCAACCAGGACTACAGTGTGACCTTGTCTTAAGACAACAATAACAAACACAAGTAACAGCAACAATATCAAAAGCCCAGTGTGGTATTTGAGGTTTATAATCCCAGTATTTGGGAGAGAGACTGAACTGGAAGATCTGGACAAACCAAAATAAAACAAATCCCTAGACTTAGCTTGAAAGTCTTTCAGCAGTGTGACCTTGTACAAGTAGCTTTATATTTCTGAATCTCACATTTTTTGACTGTAAAACGAGATATGCTTTTTACATGTTTAAGATGGTTGAGCTGAAGGGATATAATCCTTGTAAACTGCTTAGCACAGCATTTAGTAAGTTCAGAGTAAACGCTAGTAGGAAATGATCATTAGCATGATCTTCTAGGTCAGCGGTTCTCAAGCTTTAGGTTGTGACACCATTAAAGGGTCCAATGACCCTTTCACAGGGGGCTCCTAAAACCATTGGGAAATAGATATTTACATTAACATTCACAACAGTAGCAAAATTGCAGTTATGAATTAGCAATGAAAATAATCTTATGACTGGGGATCACCACAACATGAGGAACTGTATGAAGGGTCTCAGGTAGGGAAGAATAGGAAGCTCTTTTCTAGGTCCTTCCGGTGTTGTCTCTCTGTCTCTGCAGCGCACCCCTTGCAGACCATCCTATTTGAGTGTCACTCTTCAACCGCTCCAGTCTCTGCCCAGTTCAAGGTTTTCCCTTCACCTTAGCATTGTGTTTCTCTCTGTCTGACAAATGTTTAATTTTATAGGACAGTGAAGTCTTCCCAAACACCTACTCCTCTTTCCAAACTCAGCTTCTGTAACCATGGAAATGATATCTCCCAGAGTCTCTGAAATAGTTCCAAATTCAAATAGTCTGTGTTGTCAAGACAGTCAACTTTCATTCTCATTGTTTCTTCTGAAAATACAGATGTGAAACACAGCACTCAGACATGTTCTATGCTAATACATATTACTTTTATCCCAATGATTTAAGGGCCTGTCCTAATTTGTTTGTGATTGGGTTTTTTTGTTTTTTGTTTTGTTTGTTTGTTTGGGACAAGGTCTCACTTTGTAGGTCTGGCTCTCCGGGATCTCCTAAGACTGGTCACTGTGTAGACCAGTCTTGCCTCTAACTCAGAGATCACCTGCCTCTGTTGGGGTTAAAGGCCACCACCGCCTGGCTGTATTTGTTTTCTTAAAACAGGGCCTCATGTAATCCCAGCTGCCCTCTAAATCCCCATGCTGCTGAGGCAGGCCTTAAACTCCTGATCATTCTGCTTCTGTCTCCTAACTCCTGAACTTATAGGTGTATGATACCATTTTTGATTCTTTTTTTTTCTTTTCTTTCTTTTTTTTTGTTTTTTTTTGTTTTTTTGTTTTTGTTTTTGTTTTTTGTTTGTTTGTTTTTCGAGACAGGGTTTCTCTGTGTAGCCCTGGCTGTCCTGGAACTCACTCTGCAGACCAGGCTGGCCTCGAACCCAGAAATCTGCCTGCCTCTGCCTCCCAAGTGCTGGGACTAAAGGTGTGTGCCACCACTGCCCGGCTGATTCTTTTTTAAGAATATATTTAAATTTTTTTATTACAGAGGCTGGAGAGATAGCAGCAGTTAAGAGCACTGATTGCTATTCTGGAGGTCCTGATTCAATTCTCAGCAACCATATGGTGCTCACAACCATCTGTAATGGGATCTGATGTCCTCTTCTGGTGTGTCTGAAGGCAGGTACAGTATACTCATATACATAAAATAGATAAATAAATCTTTAAAAAAAACAACCCTACATGTTTGTGTTCATATGCGTGAGCATGTACCACTGCGCTGATGTGGAGGTCAGAAGACAAATGTGCAGGAGCTGGCTCTCCACTCTTACTATTTGGAATCTGAGGGTCAAAGTCAGATCATCAGGCTTGATGGCAAGCACCTCGATCTATTGAGTTTTGTATTTTGAGATAGGGTCTGTATGTATGCCAAGCTTGCCAGTCTCATGAACTGGTCTGGTTTGGTGTTTCATGTAACTAGGTTGAGGGAAGATTTTTTTTCTTTTGGGGTGTGTGTGTGTGTTTCCCCTTATTGCTGGGAATTGAACCCAAGGTCTCGGGAACTCTAGGAAAGCATTCTACTACTAAGGTACATCCCAAGTGAGGCCAAGGATTGTATCTGTCTATACTAAAAATGTGAGTGCCTGGAATAAGCTGGGGTTAGGTAATTAATGGAAGACTAACTGAATGAATAAGGTACTCATTCTTTTACTGTTTTTTGTTTTTGTCTTTGTTTCTGTTTTTTTTTCCTAATGCCAAGGATTAAATTCAGGGTCTTGTATCAGATAGACAAGTTCTCTAATACTGAGTTATACCCCTATCCCCCAAAGGTGCTTTGATAAAGCATACTTATATGCACTGAAGATTGAATGGGTGGCTTTGAGGTCATCAGATTGCCTCCCTTCTTAAAGTATGTATTGGTGAACTCCCTTTGCCATTTCCTCAGGAGCACCAAGCCAAAGCATTCTGCTCTGCCCCTGCTCCCACGCCTTGCCCAGTCACTCCAGTTCTGCTATGCTAGGAATGTTACTAGGGAAGAGTAGCCCCATGACTCAGAACACACCTCGAGACTGAGTAAGAGCTGGGGCAGAGAGACTTGGAGGGAGAAGGAGACCTGCTTCCTAAACATTCCAAGCTCTCCTTTTGGTCACATTTATCCCTGAGATAAAGGCATGCTATTTTGCCTATTGCTCAGGCTCTTCTGGAAATCAAGTTTTTTTTTGGAAGAAAAAGGGGAGGGAACTCAAGGGAACAAGTTAAAGGATCTTAACTATCTGAGAAGCTGGAACCTCGGGCATGTGCCACCACACCCAAATGTTTAAAAATAATTTTATTATTATTATTATTATTATTATTACTACTTTAAGACAAGGTCTCACCATGTAACTTTGGTTGTCCTGGAACTGGTTAGGTAGACCACACTGGCCTTGAACTTACAAAAACAGCCTGCCTCTACCTCCTAAATTCTGGGATTAAAGGCATCGGCTACCTACCATTCTTGGCTCCATGACATCTTAGTTCCAACCTTTAGTTCCACTTTCTGAATCTCACCTTCATCCATTCATATATTTAGGAGATATATTTGGGGAACTTAATCTGTCCTAGGTATAGTTTACATTCTTGACTTGTAAAAATGAAAAACCCACCATCTTTGCTCTAAAAAGTATAGTCTTTTGAGGGAGACACACACATAAATAGATAACACAAGGTGTAACAGTTATCATTTCCTAGTACCTGATGTGGATACAAAGGCCCCTAAGAAGCTGTAAAATAGTTTTTTTTTCTTTCAGAGCTGAACTACAAATTATAGGGAGAAAATTCTGTTTTTAATTGCCTTAGTCATTCAGGTCTTTTTTGCCTACTTACAATTTCAGACTCAGAAATAGCTTTAATGTCTACCTCAGTTGATTTTTAGAGCACCTTAGGAAATAGAATCAATTGAGTTTACACTTAAGTGTTTGTGTAATCGTGCACAAGGAGGGCAGAGGAAAACTTGAATGGATCAATTCTCTTATCCCATCTTAGGGACTCAGGCATAGTAGATAGCTTGGTGCCTTTATCCAATGAGTCATCTTAAAAGGCCCCCGGCCATTTCTGGAAATATAGACAATTTATTCGATAGTATTTATGAAGTACCTGTGTGAGACAACTTCACCTGTGAGTGAATAGCACTGTCTGACTCCAGTAATAGTCACCAAGACGAAGGTTTCAGGTACAGCACAACATACAATACTTCAGTGTTACCTAGTCAAAATGCTGTTGAATTAGGAATGCTAATTCTATAAAATAAGTTTGTCACTCTTCAGTACCCAAGGGAGCACAAAGAATCCAGCAGATGGCAGTAATGAAACAAATATTTTAGGTCTTCCTAGAAGAGGAAGAAATCTGAGATTAATGAACAGAAGATATTTGATGGATATTCTGGTCCTGGGTTCCCTTTGGAGGAACATCTGGATAGGTGTCCAGGTCACCTTAGGACCAATAAGCTGGAGATTGTTTTTATTTATTCATTTCACAAATAATTACTGAGTGATTACCTTTACACTGAGTGATCACATTTACAAAAATGTGACAGGAGGCAGACATACAACTGTAGCAAACAGTCTTTGCTTTTCAGAAGCTCTTGTTCAGAAAGGGCTTTCCTGGGTTCCCATAATGCTCACAGATCCCAAGGTTCTTTGTAAAAACTGGGCAGAGTTCATATGACAACTAGGCTAGAATATTATCCGTCTGTATTTCTATGCCCTTTGGAGCATAGATAATTAGCAAGTGAACGCTAAGGAGTACTTTGGATGGGGGAAGGTTATTTGATACAGTCTGATTGAATTCTGTAGTCTTTTTGACTGGTCTATTAAATTTTGTTTTTATGTATTTTTCTTACTTTTTTTCTTATATTGTTGACAAATCCTCATTGCTTTATTTATCAAATATTTACATTTGATGAACTCTGTCACTGTATCTAGCACTGTTTGAAGCAAACAAAACAGATCTATTTTTATGTCTTTAGAAGGAAGATCCCACAAGCCCGCATCTTAAACAGTAAAGGCTGGAAGAATTCTTGATGATTGTGAAGTTTTGTAGTGCACAAGTGCTTAGCATTTCAGACTTGACACAAGAGCTGCGATCCGAGTTCTTTCCAGGACTGTCATTTGAGGCGCTCAGTCCTTCCCGGTCCAGCTGAGTCTCAACTAGAATTCGTAGCAACACGATCAAAGATACGAATCTATATTGATCTACCGAGCCACCGTAGGCACACGGTCTTCCTCCCGTGGATTCCTTGAGGTGTGACGCATGTCTGTCACGTGATCCAGAGTCGCCTCCGGATTGGCTTCTCTTTTCTGTAAGGCTAGAGAGACGGAGCACCGAGAAGGTGGGGCGCATGCGCAATGCTGGGGTTTCCTTGGCCGCCCACCCTGACCGGAGCGGTGGAGTTGGGGATAAACAGGCAGTGGCTGGGGAGGAGAGGGAGGGGGGCATTCGCTTTTTGGGGGGCCTCAGGTGCCTGGGTTTTCCTTTAGGTTTGTTCTATCCGAGACGCTGGACCCCTGGGGCCCGGCTTGAGTGTTCTTGTCTAGTGAGAGAAGGTAGCTTTCGCGGAGAGCAGTTCAAGTTGCTAGGAAGGTGCGAAACTGGAGTTCTCCCCTATGCCGGGCAAGTGGTGCGGTCCTGAGCTTGTCCTGGAGCCCGAACAACGCCTGTGAGAAACCCGCCGAACGCGGGTTCTGTGAAGAGACGTGGGGAAGATTCTATTCCGAGAAAAGGAAAAGCCGGACTGAAAGGGAGTGAAGCCGCTGAGGGGGAGGGGGCTGCCAAGATGGCGTCCGCCTCCTCAGGGCCAGCCGCGGCCGGGTTTTCACCTCTTGATTCCGGGGTCCCTGCCGGTACCGCAGGTGAGTCGGGTGGGGCGCGGACAGCCGGCTGGGGAGGGCCGTGAGATGGGAACGAGAGAGTCCTGGGAAGGGACCTGTCGCTGAGGATGTCCGAGGGGTTTCCCCTAAGGGAGGACAGGACCGGACTTTGAAGTAGTAGACAGTTCTATTACTAGAGGAGTCTGGGGGGGAAAGGATGGATGTTACTGAGAAAAAGGAAGCCGACGAAAACTCACATAGTGTCTTAGAGGCTACTGCTTTGAGAACTTTGAGGAGGAAGGATGGAGATTGAAGATTGGGGGTTAAGAGAAACGACAAAAACAGGAGTGGAGAAACTAGAGTCACTGGAGGCTGAGGATACAGCTCAGTAGTGGAGGTCTTGTCCAGCATGCATCAGGATTTGGGCTCAATAAGACAAAAATAACGTAAATGGAGTATTGGTAGATAGAGGGGAATTTCTTGGTGTAAGGTAGAGGCCAAGGTGATTGTGAAATTAATAGATCAAAATGTTGAGGGGATTATGGAACTTAAAAGTATTGAAGAGTCATGGGAATTGTGAATTTTACTGGGAGTAAGTTCCCGGAGTGGCTTTCCCCTCAGACTCCCCCCAATGCGTCATTCCTCTTCTTCATCTCTTGTCAGCAGCAGCGCACATATACTTCCTCAAATTAACTCTTTGGGTGATTCCTATCTTTAGACTGTACAACTATGGAAAGGAATGGGGAGTTTTGTTGTTTTTTATTTTGAGACAGGCACTTCTTATGTCTTCCTGACTGGCCCTAGGCCTGGGATTACAGGAGTGTACTACAGCCAGCACGGAGGGAAACATTGGAAACATCTAAAAGATGAAGGGGGAGGTCAAGGTCAAAAGACCCTAAAAGAGAGAGGATAAATGAAATGGAGCCTTGAATTGTAGAAGAGCCTGGGTTAGGCCTGTGGTTAGGCTTCATAAAGATGGGGAGGGGTGTGTGCGACTCTTAAGAGCTATGGGGGAACGTTGCATAATAGTTTAGGGTCTGGAGGAATGCCTAGGATGATGTATGAAGAAATCGTAAGGAACTGGCAATATAGAGAGGTCAGAGTGGTTAGAGATTAATGGAGATTGAGAACTGGAAAGGCCCCCAAAGAAAGGCCACAGATTGTCTGTAGGAGGGAAAATGTGCATGGGGGTGAGTCAGAGGCTGTTCCAGAAGAATGTCTGGTCCTCTTCAGTAACTGTTGCCTCAGAAGCTGCTGGGTATGAGATGCATTTCTTCAGTTGGTTTCCTTTTCTGTGATTTTTGTCCTTGCCATTTTGAGTTGGCTTGAGTTTCCCCTTAAACATAGTCATAGATATCTTCTTCATAAGCTGCAATTTTAATTTATGTGCTTCTATTTTTAGTTTCTTGGGGAGGTGACTTTTGTCTTTCCTTTAAAAGCATTAGAGAGCCATAACAACCCTTGTTTCTTTCTAAATGTGAAAAAGGATAATGTTTATAAAAGTGACAGGGTTTTTTTTTTTTAATTTTACCTATTTAATTATTATTGTATGAGGGTATAATGAGTATGAGTGTATGTGTGTCAGAGGCTGGTTCTCTCCCTCCCACCTTTATGAGAGCTCTGGTTATTGAACTCTGGTCATCAGGCCTAGACAGCAGACACTTGCCAGCTGATCCATCCCTACTACACAGGTGACTTTTTTCTTTTTCTTCTTTTTTCTTTTTTTTTTAATGCAGTGTCTTCTTACTTGAAATCTTCTAATATTAGCCAAGCACCCTCCCCCCCCCCCCCCACTCTCCACCCCAAGGGTTTCTTTGTGTAGCCCTGACTGTCCTAGAACTTGATTTGAAAACCAAGCTGGCCTGGAACTCAGAAATCTGTCTGCCTACTGAGTGTTGAGGCTAAAGGTGTTCTCCATGGTGCCTGGCCTCCAGTCATTCTTGTGAGTGTTATTCAAGCAAGCCTTCACCTATCATGTCAGGTGATATCTCTGCTAGAAAACAAGTTAGATTCTTTTTTTTCCCCTCCTTTTTAAAAAAGTTTTTTTTTTTTTTTATTAGAGCCTACCATGGTGACATATGCCTTTAATCTCAGCATATGGATGGCAGAGGTAGGAAGGTCTCTGAGTTTGAGGCCACCCTAGTCTATGTTACAAGCTCCAGGATAGCCAGGAATACAGGAAGAGATCCTGTCTCAAAAACAACAATTTTTAGCTCTCTGTATCTCTCTATGTTTAGAGGCCAGAAGAGAGGCTTTGCATCCCCTAGAATTGGAGTTCCATATAGTGTCAGCCACCTGACAAAGATCCTCTAGAAAAGAAGAGCAAACGTGCTTTTTGTTTTTATTTTGAGACAGGGTCTCATTACGCATCCTTGGCTATCTTGGAACTCACTCTGTAGGTCAGGCTGGCCTCCAACTCACAGAGATCTACCTGCTTCTACTTCCCGAGTGCTGGTATCAAAAGCATGCTTCAAATTCTCCATATAGCAGATGACCTTGAACTCTTAGCTTTCTGTATCTTGTAAGTGCTAGAATTATAGGCTTGTTCCACCATGCCTTGCTTAGATTACTTTTAACATTTTTGTTTTGTTTTTGTTTTGAGACAGAGTCTCTTAATGGAGTTCTGGCTGTTCTGGAACTTACTGTATAGAGCAGGCTGGCCTCAAACTCATGAGATCCTCCTGCCTCTGCCTCTCAAGTGCTGGGATTACAGATGTGCCTCACCATACTGGGGAAACCATAAATTCAAAAGGAGACGGGGTTTCTCTTGTAGCCTTGGCTGTTCTGGAGCTCACTCTGTAGATCAAGTTGGTCTTGAACTCAGAGATCCCCTGCCTCTGCTTCAATAGTGCTAGGATTAAAGGCATGTGCCATTATGATCCATCTAAACCATAAGCTCCTAAGTGATATTTTCCATTAGAGTAGATACTTTGTTTGAATCTGGAGGAGGCAGTATAAATGAGTTATCTTACAGAGGTTTGTGCTTGTTCATGTGCTTGTTCTTATGCGTTGATAGTTAATAAAAGGTGATGTAGTTTGACACCTGGGCTCTGCTGTTTGCTGTATAAAGAAAATGTAGTTTTTCCTTTGTTATTTTTTCATCTTCATTATTTGGACAGTGACACCACCTAATAAAATCAGGTCCGATGAGGTCATGTTGATAGTGACCATTTGTTTAGGGTTCAGAGACCCTGGCTTCCAGTTCTTGACAATCAATCTGTAACTTGGAATTCAAGTCACTAAGTTGAGTTTTTACTGGAAATGAGAGCCAAGAGTTTTTGTTTTTGAGTGTATGTTTGTTGTTGTTTTGAGGCAGGGTCTGACAATGCTGTCTTGGTTGACCTAGAAGTATCTCTGTGTAGACTATTCTGCTATTCTGGAACTCAGAGGTCCACCTACTGTCTCCTAAGTGCTAGGACCAAAAGTGTATGTTATCACACCCAGCTGTTTGGAGTCTTGATTTGAAATTAGAGCAAAGATTAGAAAGGGAGTCAAATGCCAAGATGTGTACTGCTTCCCTGAAATAAGAACTGTGTGATTAAAATCACATTTGAGTCCCCAAAGGAAAAGCACTTGAAACCTTAGATGAACTTGCACTCTAGTTGCTTCTGCTTCTCACAAGAACAGTTTGAAATAGTTCCTCCTCGTCTATTGGGTTGTATCAGAACCACAAATGATTTGGGAATAACCTTCCAGCTCCTGTACTGACCGTCTACCTAACTAGCTGTTTTTTTGTTGTTCCTTTTTGTTGTTGTTTATTTGTTTTTGAGGCAGGGTTTCTCTGTATAGCCCTGGCTGTCCTGGAACTCACTCTGTAGACCAGGCTGGCCTCAAACTCAGAAATCTGCCTGCCTCTGTCTTCCAAATGTTGAGATTAAAGATGTGTGCTACCACTGCAGGAAACCTATGTTTTTTGAGAGGTTTGCTGTGTAGCTCTGTATTGTCTGGTCTCACACTTGGGGTTCTCCAGGTTTTTTTGTTTTTTTTTTTTTTTTAAGATTTATTTATTTATTATATATGAATATACTGTAGCTGTCTTCAGACACACCAGAAGAGGGCATCGAACCTCATTACAGATGGTTGTAAGCTACCATGTGGTTGCTGGGATTTGAACTCAGGACCTCTGAAAGAGCAGTCAGTGCTCTTAACCACTGAGCCATCTCTCCAGCCCCGTTCTCCAGGTTTCTTGTTTGCTTTGTTTTGTTTTTTTTTTTTTTAACCATCATGTGCTACCACAGGTGGTTCATCAGATTTTCTTCCTCCTTCTGTTTTTTTCTTTTTCAAAACAGGGTTTCTCTCTGTATCCCTGGCTGTCCTGGAACTCACTCTGTGGACCATGCTGGTCTTGAACTTAGAGATCTGCCTGTCTCTGCCTCTTGAGTGCTGGGATTAGAGGTATGTGCTACCAACTCTTGACTCTCCTTCTGTTTTTAAACTTATACTTAAAAAAACCTTTGAGAGTGTATGAATGTACACCTGTGTATGTATATCCTGTAAGTGGAAGCTAGAGGACAACTTACAGCATTGGTTTTTCTCCTTCCATCATGTGGGTCCTCAGACTTCCTGTATTAAT
Organism: Grammomys surdaster; assembly: GCF_004785775.1. NCBI lineage: Eukaryota > Metazoa > Chordata > Mammalia > Rodentia > Muridae > Grammomys > Grammomys surdaster. The sequence goes on from NW_021620675.1 coordinate 2,418,904, forward strand.
TGGTGGCAAACGCCTTTATCCACTGACCCATCCTGCCAGCCTACTCCCCCTACCACTTTCTATACCACAACAAAAAACATCAGGTCTTACTGAGCTGCTCCTGAACTCCTAAGACTTCAGTCTTTTTGCCTTAGACTACCGTAGTAACTGATGCACAGATACATACCATACTTGGCTTTTCATACTGTCATTGTTTTTGAAATATTTATTTCTGCTGTGACTGTTTAAACCCAGTGTCATGTATAATTATAGTTTATTTTATAAGTGTCTAGTATCTGAGATTAGTTGGTATGTATACTTAAAAGTTAGCTTTGTCAAAATAGTATGTTTTACTTGTTGCTCTCTGTGGACTCCGGGGTTGATACTAACTCTTCTGATTAATACCTTTGCTGAAATATGTGCTACCTGAAAGCTATTAAATATTTTATTAGCTTGTTTTTCTTTGATAATATAATGGAGACTGTGGCCTATAGTATGAACAGTGATAACAAGAGAACCAGAGCTGGGTACGGAGGAGAGTGTGTCTTTTTTGCTTGCTTGGTTGCTTTTTTATGAGCCAGGATTTCATTAAGGTCTGTGAACTTGATGTGATGCTTCTGTTTTAGCCTTCATGGAGCTGAGATACAGGAGTGAGCATCCAACTCTGGCTTTTTTTTTTTTTTTTTTTTTCCTTTTGAGATAGAGTCTTCCTGTGTTACCCAGGTTGGTCTCTTTATTTATAATCTACCTGCTTCAGCCTTCTGAGCTGAATGCCACTGTGCCTAGTGTTATTTTATCCTTTGAAGTTCAACCTTTTTCTGGTCTAATTTGTTTCTTTTTTCCCTTACACAGAGTCTCACTGTGTAGCCATTGATGGTTTGGAACTTGCTATATAGACCAGGGCTTACTTCTAGTAAGTAATGGGTCTGCCTCTGCCTTCAAATGTCTTGGAATTTCTGAATATCTTTACCTTGTATGGCATGAAGAAGATAACAAGGGTGCATGTGCGTGTACACATGTACACACACACACACGCACACGCACACACACACACACACACACACACACGGTGCGTTTAAAGTGCAAAAATGAATAAATGAAGGCAGCAAGACCAGGTGTGAGGTATAGGCCTGTAATCCTAGAATTTTTGACAGTGAGAGGAGGAGGAGGAGGAGGATCAGGAGTTCAAGACCAACCTGGGTAACATGAGACCCTGTCTAAGAAAAACAAAAGAAAGATTAAAATTACAAGTTCCTTTTTCTGTCTTTCTTAGTGTGACTGCTTTTTATGGGGGTAGCAGTAGAGGATAAAAAGTACAGTCTTTTCCATAGCAGAGGAGGGAATCTCTTTTATATTCCAAACTAAGCTCCCAACATTGTGTCTCAGAGATGGTATTTGGATAAAGTATCCAAGGGGAGTTCTGTGTATGTGTGTGTGTGTGTGTGTGTATATATATTTTTTTTTTTTGTGGTTTTTCGAGACAGGGTTTCTCTGTGTAGTCCTGGCTGTCCTGGAACTCACTCTATAGACCAGGCTGGCCTCGAACTCAGAAATCCGCCTGCCTCTGCCTCCCAAGTGCTGGGATTAAAGGTGTGCACCACCACCGCTCGGCTTAGAATATATAATTAATTAGAGAGTATCAGCACTGTTTAGGTAAACAAACTTGCTGAAGTACAAGTTCTCACTGACAAGAACATGTAAAAAAAATTAATTTATTTTAAGTTCAGGGACTATTTTGTTAGAGTTTGAGGGAAAACAACAGGTCAGGCAAGCTGAAAGTTGTAGTATCTGCTAGAGGGAATGGAGAGAGTCAAAGTTCTATTTGTGTGCCTGTGTCAGGGTTTGCCACATGTGTACAGGTGCCTGTAGAGGTCAGAAGGCAGCATAAGACTCTTGGAGCAGAAGTTATGGGTGATAATGAACAATCAGTGCTGGTGCCAGGAACTGAACTGTCCTCTGGAAAAACAGCCAGTAACTATTGAGCTCACAAAGTCAAGCCTTTGAAGTTAGGCATGGAGGTCAGAAAAATGGAGAAAGTCCAGTGTTTCAAGAAAGTATTAACTCAGCTTTGGACCAGTATATGTTGAGGTTGGGGGGAAAGGAAGGAAAAGGCAGGTATTTTCAATTCTGACTCAAGACAGGTGGTGTGGAGAAAGCTCCATAAGCAGCTGCCTATATTTGTATTTTGCCTGTGGAGGGAAGTGCTGTTCAGGGAATTGATGCTTGTTTTGCTGTCATAAAAGCTACAGTTTTGTTTATTTGTTTATTTGTTCCGTTTTATTTTGTTTTTTCTGAAATACACATGTATTTTGTTCATGTACATCTCTTTCCTCCAAGTGCCCAGGATCGAGTGTAAGCATAAGCTAATCAAACTCTACAACTGAGTGATATTTCAACCCAAGAGTACTTTTATATTAATCCAAATAGCTAGAACCAGGGTGGAGTATGATAGCATATGCCTGAATTCATAGGATTCCCAGGACTCAGGTAGAAGCAGGAGTATTGCCACAAGCTTTGAGACCTGTCTGGTCTACATAGTTCCATGCCTACTAGGACTGTAGAGCAAGAGAGACTCTACACAAAAGAAAGGAGGAAGAAAGAAAAGGGCCGGGCAGTGGTGGTGCACACCTTTGATCCCAGCACTTGAGAGGCAGAGGCAGGTGCATTTCTGAGTTTGAGGCCAGCCTGGTCTACAGAGTGAGTTCCAGGACAGCCAGGGCTACACAGAGAAACCCTGTCTTGATAAACAAAAAAAGAAAGAAAGAAAGAAAGAAAGAAAGAAAGAAAGAAAGAAAGAAAGAAAGAAAGAAAAGAAAACCTTAGGTTTTTGTGCAAAATATTGGTATCAAGGGATACAGTGAAATTTGCCCTTGTGGTACTGGAGGTTAAAAGGTACATTAGAAGGAAATAATTATTTTAATTGCACCTTCTCATTTCCTAAATTAGGTAGCTGAGGTTTAGACAGACGTACTAGGACAAGGGTGTACTGGAGAGGCTGAGTGGTATTAAAGGATCTTAGTAAACCTGTGGCTCATTCCTTGGTATTCCTGGCAATATGTTGGCTCTTAGGTGACAAGACTGGTAGATCAAACTGAAACATTTTTTTTACATTTATTTTGTGTGTGTGTGGTAGTGGGGCATGCCAGGGTACACATATACGGAGGTCAGAAGACAACTTGTGATCACGCTCCTCCTAGAACTCTCACATCTGTCTCTCATCGCTCTTCAACTGCTGCCTCCACTCGCCATGGTCTCTCCCTGCTCCTGTGCCTCAGATGGATCCTGCAAATGCAAAGCATGCAGATACACCTCCTGCAAGAAAAGCTGCTGCTCCTGCTGCCCCGTGGGCTGTGCGAAGTGCTCCCAGGGCTACATCTGCAAAGAAGTTTCGGACAAGTGCAGCTACTGTGCCTGAAGTGGGGGGGGGGCATCCTCACAACTGTGTAAATAGAATATGTAGGAACGTAGCCTTTTTTGTACAACCCTGACCTGTTTTCTACACCTTTCCTATTAAGCGTATAACAGACAATAAAACCATTGACTAGATTTAACAAAAGAAGATGACAACTTGTAGAGGAGCTGGTCCTCTCTGTCCACCACGAGAGTCCTGGGGTTGAACTTAAAGTCACTGGGCTTGGTGGTGAGCCATCCAGCTGTCCCAGTTCAAACTAGCTTTGAGCTTTTACTTTTAGACCCTTCCTTGACTTTTATGACATTCTCAGAGAAAGAAATTGATACCTTCTGAAAAACAAAATTGAGCTTTCCTTTGCAGTGTGGCTTGGTTTTAATTGCTTTGATTCAGTTACTGCCAATAAGGTAGTTGTGGTCCAGTTTTTTTTCCCCCTTCTTTTGAGACAGAGTCTGATATGTACAAGCTGGCCTCAGATTCACTTTGTAACTAAGGCAGACCTTGAACCCATAGTCCCCTGGCTGCTACTTCTTGGGTACAAGAATTAAAAATGTATACTATGCCTGTCCAGTTGTAAGTTTTGATGAGTGTTTTGTTTCTTTGTTTGGAGGGTGGTGGTAGTTTCTGTTTATAGCCCTGGCTGTCCTAGAACTCGCTCTGTAGCCCTGGCTGTCCTCAAACTTGGAGATCTACCTGCCTCTGCCTCCCAAGTGCTGAGACTTGAAGGTATGCACCGCCATGCCTGGTAGTTGTGTTTTAATTATTACTATTTAACCTCTTGAAACACAGGCTTCCTTTGTAGCCTTTTCTGGCTTTGAGCTCCAGATCCTCTTGTCTTAGTTTTCTGAGTACTCAGTTACTGGCCTGTGCTACCAGCCCTGGGCGGTGTCATTCTTTTTCTGTCTTCTTTTTCACATTGTCATTTAGAACTGTGTGCTTCACAGTACATCTTAGCATGCTCACATTGTTGAGTATTTTTGTTTGGAGAACATACTGCGCCTCCCACCTGAAGGAGCATAGTTAGAATGATTTTCAGTATTCCAAATTAGAAGAGCAGTGAGGTGCTCTGGAAATAGTTCAGCAAACAAACTAGCTTTTTTTTTTTATTGTTGTTGTTTGTTTTGTTGTAGAGAGTTTAGCTTTTGATTTTGCTGGATTTTTGTTTTTTAATCTTTGGCTTTCAGTCTTACCAAACTAGTTCCTAAGAGCATTTTTACTTTGTGAACCATTTAAGTTGTAGTATTGGTAAGCACTGGGTTGAGTCTTTGTGATACCTTGTCTATGACCTGTTCAGGCAAAATTAGTCAGAGGAATGCATGTCCGGCTAGCCTCTAGCATCCACAAATTATATGTGTACTTCAGACACTGAAGTCAGTCACACAGTGTCTTTGGTTTCTTGTCTGGAGAATGATGTCATCTCATCTCCAAAGGAAATGCTTCTTCTCTGAAAAAGTTGGGAGAGGCTTTTATATTGAGGCCAAAGCTGTTTGTTCCACATACTAGGGGGAACCCAACTCACTTCAGAGTTCTTTACTGTCTGAACATATCTTCGTTTAAATTGTCCTTATTTTTGAGGATTTGCTTTTATTAAATTTATGTGTGTCTGTGTGTATAATGTCAGTGAATGCTATTTGCGTGCCAGTGTCTGACGAGGCAAGAAAAGGGCACTGGATCCCTTAGAGTTTGTCTTACAGGCTGCTGTGAGCCCCCTGTTGTGCATGCTGGGAACTGAACTCAAATTTCTCAGAATTATGTTGATAGATAATTTTTCTGTTTCTTTTTGACATTTTCTTTTTTCAGTGTACTTTTATTTTTACTATTATAGGTGTATTTGTGAGCTCACCACATGGGTGGCTGAGTCCTCTATAAAAGCAGCCAGTCAGTCCTGTTAACTGCTGGACCATCTGTTGTCCCTCTACCCACCCTCCTTTTTTTTTTTTTTTTTCTTTAAAAAAGAAGGTTTTCTGATTATTTTTAATTTGAATTTTTTTTTGTTGTTTTTTTGTTTTTTTGTTTTTGTTTTTTCGAGACAGGGTTTCTCTGTGTAGCCCTGGCTGTCCTGGAACTCACTCTGTAGACCAGGCTAGCCTCGAACTCTCGAACTCAGAGATCCGCCTGCCTCTGCCTCCCAAGTGCTGGGATTAAAGGTGTGCGCCACCACCACCCGGCCTTAATTTGAAATTTTAGTTTCAAATTGTCTGGCATTACCAAGCAGATTTGCAGAGAGTTAACAATGGTGGTTTGTTTTTTTTTTTGTTTTTTTTTTTGTTTTGTTTTTTTCGAGACAGGGTTTCTCTGTATAGCCCTGGCTGTCCTGGAACTCATTCTGTAGATCAGGCTGGCCTCGAACTCAGAAATCCGCCTGCCTCTGCCTCCCAAGTGCTGGGATTAAAGGCGTGCGCCACCACCGCCCGGCCTAACAATGGTGTTTTGCAGAGTAACTGGAAACCAGTCCTTTCCTGTATCTTTTTCCTTTATAAACATAAGATAGGGTGCTGCAAAGGACCAAACTGTAATGCTTCCCTAACTGGTACAGAGTTGCTCAGATATTTTTTTAAACGGTTAGGTGTGGTGGTGCATACCTGTAATCTTAGCAGCTTGAGAGACTGAGGTAAGAGGACCACTGTGTGTTCAAAACCAAATTGGGGGACTGGAGAGATGGCTCAACAGTTAAGAGCACTGACTGCTCTTCCAGAGGTTCTGATTTCAATTCCCAGCAACCATACAGTGGGTAATTGACAACCATCTGTAATGAGATTGGATGCCCTCTAAAGAGAGCAACAGTGTACTCACATATGTTAAAAACAACAACAAACTAGATTGTGGTACATAGTGATTTCCAAACCACCAGGATAAAATAAGACCCTGTTTTTGTTTTTGGTTTGTGTTTAAAGGGGGCAGGAAAGGTGGCTCAACAGTTAAAAGTACTGGCTGCTCTTCCAGAAAATCTGTGTTCAATTTCTAGCACCCATAATAGTAGGTCACAACTGCCTGTAATTCTAGTTCCAGGGCATCTGAAACTCTCTTCTAGCTTTCACAGATGCAGGACATATACATGGTGCATCGACATACAGATAAGCAAAACAACCATACATATATAAATTTAAAATAAATAAATCTAAGAGAGATAGCAAAGGAGACAGAATTATATTGTGGGGTGTAAATGATTGTAATCCTACCACTTGGAAGGCAGAGGCAGGAGGAGTTTTGAGGCCAGACTGAGCTATCTAAACAGATCTTGGTCAAAAAAACTGCAAAGGTAGGGATATGGACCGAGAATTAGTTGTTTGTACTTTGTATTTGATATGGCTCCTTTAGTTGTTCTGAAGTCATTTTAGTAACAGTCATTCTCAGCTTATTTTTATAACTTAAAACCATATCTGGTTTGGGTTTTTGGTATGGGAAATAATGCTGGCCGTGAGTATGCTGGATAGCCAAAGCTGATTTTAACTCCTGATACTTTTGTTTCTAGCTAACACTCTGCCAGAACCTGGTTTTGTTTTTAAAGACAGTTCTCAAATTGTAATATCCATGAGATAAACAAATATGGAATATCAACATTATAAGAGACTATTAATAGTTTGAAAGATAGGGTTGTCTTTTTTTTTAAGTATTTATTTTGTGTATGTATGTATGTATGTATGTATGTATGAGTGTGTGTACTTGCCTTATGGTGCATGTGGACGTCAGGGAACAACCTTGGGAGTTGCTTTTAGCCTCCTTACTTACCTGACTTTTTATGTGGGTGGGTTCTAGGGGTTGGACTCAGGTTATCAGGCCTGTACACAAAAACAGCATGAGTTTTTACCTTTGGAGTTTTCTTCCAACCCCCATGGTTCCCATTCTCAAAGAAGAGTCTCTATACTTACATAGGTTTAAGATGATAGGGTATCCCAAAGTAAATGTTCTTAAGAAAGATAAGGTGATATATGGAGATGGCACTTATTTTTACATTGTTTTCTCGGTGGCAGTGGCAGCTGCTACTACTGTTGCTTCTCCTCCTCCTAAAGATTTTTTAAAAATTATTTTTGTTTCATATGTATTGGTGTTTTGCCTGCATATATGTCTGTGTGAGGGTGTCATGTCCCCTGGAGTTATAGACAGTTGTGAGCTGAGTTGTGAGTTGTGGGTACTGGGAAGTGAACCCTGGTTCTCTGGAAGAATATTTAGTTCCTAATAACTAAGCTATTTCTCCAGCCCCATAAAGATTCTTACTTATTTTAAATTATATGTGTATGTGTCAGTGTGTGGGCATTCATATGAATGCAGGTACCCTCAGATGCCTGAGGAATCAGATCTCCTGGAACTGGATTAGCCATTTCTCCAACCTTGTCCTACATATTATTAATTTTTTTTATACTTTTCTCTCTTGTGTGTGTATGGGGAGAGTGTCAAAGAATAATGTGTAGGAAGTCATTTCTCTTCTCCACTGTGTCAGTCTTCAGGATTGAGCTCAGGCTGGCAAGCACCCTTATTAACTGGTCCTCTAAGCGTTTCTTCTCACTTTTTATCCTTCTAACTTATTTTTGTAGCATAAAGCAGTGATTTTGTTACGAACTTACATTGATGTGTGTTTGGGTGGTTGGTAGTAGTTTGTTGAGTGGTTGTTAAGCACTGGAATACTGAAAACTAAAGGTTATAAAAAAAGAGAATGACCCAGAAGCTTTCTGTGTCTCTTTAATTTGCAATATACAGATTATACTTCTTGTGCTAAAGAGATGGCTCAGCAGTTAAGAGAACTGGCTGTTTTTCCAGAGGACTCAGGTTCAATTCCCAGCACCCACATGGGGGTCCATAACTGTCTGTAATTCTAGTTTTAGAAATTCAGTACCTTCATCTGACCTCCGTGGGCAGAAGGCATGCACATGATATACAAACATACATGCCGTCAAAACACCCATATATATAAAATAAAAATAAATCAGTCTTAAACTGGGTGATAGTGGTGTACACTACCCACTTTTATTTTATTTATTTATTTATTTTTATTTTTTTTATTTGGTTTTTGGTTTTTCAAGACAGGGTCTCTCTGTATAGCCCGGGCTGTCCTGGAACTCACTCTGTAGACCAGGCTGGCCTCAAACTCAGAAATCCACCTGCCTCTGCCTCCCAAGTGCTGGGATTAAAGGCGTGCGCCACCACCACCTGGCCACTACTCACTTTTAATCCCAACATTTTGGAGGCAGTCAGGTGAATCTCTGAATTTGAGGCCAGAGGGAGTTCCAGGATAGCCAGGGCTACACAGAGAAACCCTGTCTCAAAAAATCAACAGGAACAACAACAAAAATCAATCTTTAAAAAACAAAAATGTGGGGCTGGAAAGATGGCTCAGCAGTTAAGGGCACTTACTGCTCAGGCCCTGGGTTCAAATCCCAGTATCCACGTGGCAGCTTGTAACTATAAAGCTAAAATCTGATACTTTCACATAGACGTACATGCAAACAAAACATCAGTGCACATAAAATAAAGGTAAATAAATTTTAAAAGATTTAAAAATAATTAAAAACTATGCGGCTTATAAAAGGTTTATCTGTGCTTTAGGAAAAACAGAAAATAATCAAGTCAACCTGCTACCAGCATGAGGACCATATATGTATATATGTGTGTGTGTGTGTGTGTGTGTGTGTGTGTGTATGTATGTAAATTTATAATTCCTATTATATTGTGCTTTTTTTTCCATTTTATTCTTATGTATATGGGTCTTTTGCCTGCATGCATGTCTGTGTGTCACATGTGTACAATGCCTACAGAGGCCAAATGAGGTTGCCAATCTCATGGGACTGGAGTTGCAGACAGTTATGAGCTTCCCTATGTGTGCTGGGAATCAAACCCAGGGCTCCTGAAAGAGCCATCTCTTTAGCCCTTACACATTTTTTAAAAACAACCTCTTTTCTATTCAATTATTTACCGTGGGGCTGGATGTAGTGGGTCACATCTGTAATCCCATGTTTTGAAAAGCTGAGGCATAATGTTCTCAAGTTCAAGGCTAAGACTGGACTGAAAGACTATCTGAAAATTTTAAAAATTTGTATTATGATTTGCTGTGTAAGCCATCTATAAGCATGCATTTAAAAATAATGCTTATTTTATATAAAATGATAGTTATTTAGCATTCCATTTTAAAGTACCCTGAGTTTTGATCCTTCTTTACCATGATCTTCCCCAAGCAGTACCTGTACATTTATACTTACTATGTACGTTACTGCAGTGCATATCTTTGTATGTGTACCCTGTATAGAAGCCTATATGAGGAAAAGCTTTAGATGTGAAAAATTCTTCCAGTTGACATCCACAGGAGAGTTAAATGATTTGGAGTAAAAGTTTTGTAACTGCTGGGATTTTTGTTGTTTTGTATTGAGAGAATAGCGTTTCTCTGTGAAGCCCTGGTTATTCCAGAACTCACTCTGTAGACCAGGCTAGCCTTGAACTCAGAATTTCACCTGTGTTTGCCTCCTAAATGCTGAGATTAAAGACATGCCAGACCACTGTGTGGCAACTACTGGAAATTACGTGCTAGAACTACATCTTTTGGGTAGGAAGATTTCACCGTGTGGTGCTGGAAACTGCGCACCATCTGTCCTTAGGAGTTTTATTAATTAACGTGAATATGTTTAGTCTACTGTTAGCAAATAGACTCCAGAAGTAAGTGATAACATTATGTTTTCCCTTACTAGGTTTCAGCTTTCTGTGCTGTGGGGTCCACCGTAAGAGAGGTAGATCTGATGTGTGCCTGTGCTGAAGATGCATGAGCTCCTTGCAGTAACTAGCAGCCCAGCCAGCTTCCCGTAACAATTGTAGTCTAGTGCCTGGTTCTTTTTCAGGACAGTGCTGTCTTGTCTTAGCATGGACATGTACCCCTTCTCAGGTTTGTTTTAGTAAATTGGTCCCAGCTTTTTTTTTTTTTTAATTTAGCTCTTTTTTCCCCTTTTCATTTATGTTGTACTTATTTCTCTTGACTTTCCCCCCATTCTGTAGATGGGGATATAAAGTGTATGACTATACCTGAGCATGGTGTCTTATACCTTTAATCCCAGTGCTTAGGAGGGCAAGGTAGAAAAATTGGCTTAAGTTCAAGACCAGCCTGAGCAAAGGTGAGTTATAGGTGGAGCTGAGCTACAAAGTAAGATCTTGACTTAAAAAACAAGACAACAAAAACCCAAACGTGTAGTTTTAGTAATTCACAATGATAATTGATAGTGTCAGAGTAAGAGGCCTTTTCTGAATGATTTTTTTTTAAATAAAATATTAACCCAGACCATGGTGGCCCATGCCTTTAATCCCAGCGCTTGGGAGACAGAGGCAAGCAGATCTCTGAGTTCAAGGCCAACCTGGTCTACAGAGTGAGTTATGGGATTAAGTCCTTTTTTATGTTATTTCATTTCTTTAGTTTTTGAGATAGGATTCCTCTATGTGACCCTGTTTGTTCTGAATCTCTCTATGTAGACCAGGCTGGCCTTGAGCTCACAGAAATCCACCTGGTTCTGCCTGCTGAATGCTAAAATCAAAGACATAAGCCACCAAGCTGGACTCTATTTTTATGTGAAAGTCTTGCTATTTAGTCCTTCACTGGCCTAGAACTATGTATCCTAAGCTGGCCTAGAATTCACTGCATTCCTCCTGCTTCAGAAACCTTCCAAGTGCTGGAACTTACTGGTGGGTACAGGCAGGCCCAACTTTTTTGTTATTGGTGTTTCTTTTTTTTTTGAGATTGTGTCTTTCTGTTTAGTCTTGCCTCCCACACTCCCACCCCTTTTTTTTGAGATATGGTCTCACTGTGTAAGTCTGTCTGTCTTTGAATTTCCTGTGTAGATCAGGCTGCTCTTGAACTCACAGAGATCTGCTTGTCCCCTCCCCCTAACCGTGCTAGGATCAAAGGCATGGCCTGGCTAAGCCCAGCTTTGTTGTATGTGAACTCTTTTGGTGTTCTCTTGTAGTGAGTGGGCTCCCTAGCTGCCTTAGAACCCCTATGTAACACAGACTAGAACCTCTGCCTTTGCTTCTCAGGATGGTGGTACCACAGCTTTCTTCCCTCTTTCTTCCTTTCCCTCCCTTCTCTCTTTCCTCCCTAACTTTTACTTCTTCCCACTAGCGGCTTGCTTTTGCTCTTTTCCATTTCCCTCCCCCAAATCTCCCTCCTCTCTATCCTGGAATGTAAATTTTAAGTTCGGTTCTCCTACAATCTCAATGACAAACACTTGACATATTTATGCAGACCTGGGTGTGGTGGAGCAAAATGCAGTTCCACCTTGTGGGAGGTAGGTAGGAGAAGATCAGGATGTCAAGGTCATCCTTGCCTACCAAGTGAGGCCATTGTAGACTTCAGAAGACGCTGCCTCAAAAATCAAAAAGAGGGGAGAAAGTATTTCTAGAGATAAGTAGTCTTTTGGGGGAGGTGGAAGGTTGTAACATAATCACAGTATCATTGTTATAGCTACAAACAACAATAACTGTGGCTAGAAATGCAGTTCGCTGGTAGAACATTCACTGTCTCTGCATTTGTGTGAGGGTATATGCTACAGAACATATGGATCGATCACAAGACAAGAGTCATTTCTTTCTTATGGGGGTTTCAGAGAGCAAATTCAGGCCAGGCAGTGGTGGTGCATCCCTTTAATCCTAGCACTTGTGAGACAGAGGCAGGCGGATTTCTGAGTTCAAGGCCATCTTGGTCTACAGAGTGAGTTCCAAGACAGCCAGGGCTACACAGAGAAACCCTGTCTCAAAAAAGGAAAAAAAAAAAAAAAGCAAACAAAAAAACAACAAAACGAAGACAAATTCAGGTCATTAGGCGTTGGCAAGTGCCCTCTAAGCAGTCTTCCCAGCCCTGAAGACTTGAATTTGTTCTTCTGTACTGTGAAAGAACAAAGAATTAAAAACCCAAAGAATTAATATTTAAATTTTCCCTTTTAAGGTTTCTTTTTTGTTTGTTTGTTTTTGTTTTTGTTTTTTTGTTTTTTGGTTTTTTCGAGACAGGGTGTCTCTGTGTAGCCCTGGCTGTCCTGGAACTCACTCTGTAGACCAGGCTGTCCTCAAACTCAGAAATCCGCCTGCCTCTGCCTCCCAAGGGGGATTAAAGGCGTGTGCCACCACCACCCGGCCCTCTTAAGGTTTCTACCTACATATAAAAATTCTTAATGCATCTGTCTTTGTGGGACAGGGTGTTCTCTGCCATGACACACTTATGGAGGTCAAAGGAAAACTTGACAGGTGTCCTCTTCACCGTATGTGTCTTGGGATCAGACTTAGGTGGCAAGCACTTTCACCTACTGTTCATTTGCTATCTCTGTTGTTTTTCCAGTCAGCATCTAAACAAGTTTAGGTAAGGTAAATGTAGTTAGGTAAATAATATCTCTTAAATCTTAATTTAAATAGCCCCTGTTTTTTTTTAATAAGAGCCAGGTGAGTTTTATTTGTTAGTTTTGAGAGCTTTATACAAATAGACAGGTGTTGTAGTATGTACTTGTAGACCCAGTCAGTACTCAGGAAGTGGAGGCAGGATGATAGGATGAACAGGTAGTTACAATTATCCTTACTGTGTGTTGGATCAGCAGTTAGAGGCCAGCCTGGGCTATGTGAGGCTCTGTCTTCCTATCTCTGTGTGTGTGTGTGTGTGTGTGTGTGTGTGTATCTGTCTGTCTGTCTGTCTGTCTCCCTCTCCCTGTCCCTCTCCCTCTCCTCCCCCCTCTCCCCTCTCCCCTCTCCCTTTTACCCTCTCCCCTTCTCTTCCCCTCTTATTTTAAAGACAGGTATTCTCTGTATAGCCTTGGTTGTCCTGGAACTCATTTTGTAGACCAGGCTGGCCTTGAACTCACTAGATCTGCCTGCCTCTACCTCCAGGGTACCAGGACTAAAGACATATGTCACCTAGCCTGCCCTGAGTCTCTATCTTAAAATCATAAACTTAAAAATAGTATTATACAGCTATAAGTGTGTTGTTCATGGGGAGAAATAGTTTTTCTAAAATTGTTGGGTTAGTGTTAAAGAGGTAGTGTGCTGATGCCTTAGGGAAGAAAGTGGAAGTAATTCAGCATTTATCTGAGCCTGTGATGTGTAGCTCTGTCAATATCTGGTTAATATGCACAAGGCCCTGGCTTCACTGCCCAGTGCTGAGTTTGTTTTTTTAAATCAGTGAAGACAATAGACTGCCCAGGACTTATTTTATAGCATTTATAGGCAAGCTGTTAGCCTATATATAGTGCACATGCCATCAGATGATGTATCCTCATCTGGGATAGCATGTACTTTTCCAAATATGAGCTGTGATAGTGTGAAAATTTAATTAAAGAGACTTCAGAGTTTATCTTAGATGAGGAGGAATGGTCCCAAAATCCGGAGAAGAATTTCCCTTTAAGCAGGAGAGTTAATCTTAGTGTCAGAACTCACCTGACTTGTATATGGCTTCTCTACCCATAAAGAAATATATGGATTATGAACATGAATTATAATATATACTGAAGATATTTGTTTGTTTTGTTTTTCAAGGAAGGGTTTCTCTGTGTAGTCCTGGCTGTTATAGAACTTGCTTTGTAGACCAGGCTGGACTTGAACAGGAACCTGCCTGCCTTTGCCTCCACCTGCCCCTGCCTCTCTCAGTTGTTGGGATTAAAGGTGTATGCCACCACTGCACAGCTATTGAAGATATTTTCAACAAATGCTAGGAAAAATTTCTGACCAACAATAGTCCATTATTTGTACAAGACAGTGTCACATAGTTCTCCTTGAATTCACTCTGTAACCTAATATGACCTTGCCTCCATTTTCCAAGTACTGGAGTTACAAGTGAGTACTGCCAGTCCCCCAGGCATGTTCCCACCCCCAAGTCCTAGGAGACAAATAGAGATCTTATATATTCTAGCAAGTATTCTCTCCCAGCCTGATGTTTTCTGGTTTTATCTGTGGAGGTAAATTTTGTGTGAGCCTATATTCACTGTGTAGCCTACTTGGACCTTGAACTAGCAATGCTTTGATAATCTTCCTGCCCCAGCCTCTGAAGTGCTAGAACTGAAGGTATATGCTCCTTGGATATCTGTTTATCTCTTGGGTTCTTTTTCTTTCTGCCATGCTGTCACTGAGATTTTTTTTATGATAGTTAAATATATTAACAGTTGCTGGGCTGGAGAGATGGCTCAGTGGTGAAGAGCACTGACTGCTCTTCCAGCGGTCCTGAGTTCAATTCCCAGCAACCACATGGTAGCTCACAACCATCTGTAATGTGATCCGATGCCCTCTACTGGTGTGCCTGAAGACAGCAACAGTGTACTCATACATTAAATGGATAAATAAAATCTTTAAAAATGAAACAAACAAATAAACAAACAAAATAGTTGCCAGTCATGGTGGTGCATGACTTTAATCTTGGCACTCAGGAGGCAGAAGCAGGTGGATTTCTGAGTTCAAGGCCAGTCTGGTCTACAGAGTGATTTCCAGGACAGCCAGGATTACACAGAGAAACCCTGTCTTAAAAACAAATAAACAAATAACAACAGAAAAGATATTAACACTGGGCTGGTGAGATGGATAAAGCACTTATTGCACAAGCTTAATAACCTGAGCTTTATCTACAGAATCCACATAAGGTGGAAGAAGAAAATTCACTCCACAAAGTTGCCCTGACTGCCACATGTATGCTATGACACATGACAGATAAACCAAACGTGTAATAGGAAATTACAAAAAGAGAATATGACCAAATGAGTTAGAAAGGTGATTAGAATTAGAATGGAATGTGCATAAGGCCCTTGTACAAGGGCTGTTGGCCAGAGCTGGCTCAGATATGCTTGCACATATCTGGATGGGCTGGCTCACTTTTGTAATGCCAGCAAGAAAGGGGGCGGAGACAGGAGACTTGAGAGAAGACTCATGAACCAGGAACCACGAAGTAAGCAGCATAGAGACAGAAAGGAGATGAATGAATGAATGAATGAATGAATGAATGAATAATAAAGATGAAAGGCAAAAATCAGTTCTTCACAGTTGCCCTCCACACAAGGGCTGTGGCAAACAGGTACGTACATGAGTGAGGTGTGCACACATACAACACAATAAATAAGTAAATTTTATTTTAAATGATTTTTTTTTTAAGTGCTGTAGAAAAGGATTTGGTATTAGTGCCATTAGTTCATGACCATGTTTAGGTTGACGTAAACTTTGATCCTTACAAAGTGAGTTCAGTAGAGATTTTATGATTGTGTTTATATATGCTTAAGATTTTTCATTTTTTTCTTTTTCTTTTTAAGCAGCAGCATCTGGAATCAAGAGAGCTACAGGATCTGAGGTGAGTTTCATATTGATTCACTGCTTGCTAAAAGTGTAATTCTGACATAGGAGAATATCTGTCCAGATGTGTTCAAACTTCTGACATCACAGTCCGTTGCTGTCATCTACACAGGTCATACTTGAGAATCATGTAATTGAGTTACAAAAAGAAAGAAAATGCCAAAATATCTCATGATATTTTTTTTTTTAAGATTTGTTTATTTATTATTTATGAATACACTGTAGCTGTCTTCAGACACACCAGAAGAGGGCATCAGATCTCATTACAGATGGTTGTGAGCCACCATGTGGTTGCTGGGATTTGAACTCAGGACCTCTGGAAGTGCAGTCAGTGCTCTTAACCACTGAGCCATCTCTCCAGCCCCTCTCATGATATTTTAAGTAAGGTTATGGTTTTGTGCTGGCCTATATTCAAAGTTATCTTGGGCCATATGCAGGCTGTGGGTTATACATGGCTGTCTCTTTATGTCTTAAGAAGTAGATAGGGTGTGTGTGTGAGAGAGGGGGGTAGATTTATTTGGCATTTTCAAAGAAAAATATGTACAACTGCTTCAAAAGAATAATATTCTTATATTAAACATAGCAGTAGTTAAAAAATATACAGTTAACTATAGACTAGACTCCAGAACTTAGTGCATAAATCATGATGTATAGAAAAGTTTGAGACTTTTCACTTTCTGGGTCTGTTAAGATCAGTGTGTATGGTCTCTAACCGTCCTGGCCGCCTGGGATCACCGTCTGGGACCTTTGCAGGATCTCTGACTGCCTTTCGGTGCAGACTTTTCACCAGCCTATGTTTTCATTTTGTAGTGTTGTTGCTTTGCTGTTTTTTTCACATGTCAGTTTTTTCTTTGCCCATCACTTACCATGCTGCCCCTGATCTTGATCTATTTCACGTGAGAATCAACCCTGTTTCCTTAACTATTCTTTGTGTATTGGGTAGGTGTTGGTGGGATGTTGCTGGGGATCAGATTCAGGGTCCGGTGTGTGTCAGGTGAGCACTGTATCACTGAGCTCCATCCTAGCCTAGACACTGCTCTTTGTGCATCTTTCTGGTCTACTAGAAATTGCACAGCTCCTTTGAGATGGGGCATTACTGTATCCTCCCATTTGTCCTTAGACTCATCTTCCTATCTCAGCTTCTGGAGTACAAGGATTATATGTACCACTACACTTGTCTACAAATCTATGTTTGTGGTAGGGAATTTGTGAGGTTTTTGTTTTGTTGTTGTTTTGACACATGGTTTTTCTGTGTAACGGACCTGGCTGTCCTGGAATTCCAGGCTGGCCTGGAACTATTAGTGATCCACCTGCCTCTACTTCTCGAGTGTTGGGACTAAAGGTCTGTGCTGCCACACATGGCTTTTTTGTTTTGTTTTTAGTGTATATGGTATATGTGATGTATGCGCATGTGTGGGAGCATTGCATGTGTAAAGATGGGAGGTTGATGTCAGCTGTCTCCATTACGTGCACACGTAGTGTGAATGATCCTCCGCCTTATATATTGAGGCAGTCTGTTGCTGAGCCGGAAATTCAGTAATTGGGCTAGTCAAGCTAGCCAACTTGATTTGGGGATCTTATCTCTGCCTCCTAAGTGCTGGAATTACAGTGGGATGCTACATCTACCAAGCTTTTACATGGGGTTCAAACACTGATCTTCATGCCGAGCTATCTTGGATATAATAATATCATATATTCACTTTTGGTTTTTTGAGATAGCCCTGGCTGTCTTAGTCAGTATTTAGACTAGGCTGGCCTCAGACTCACCTCTGCCTCCAGAGTTCTGGGATTAAAAATGTACCACCACATATGGATGTAATATATTTGATTATTTCTTTTGTATTTTGAATTTTATCTATTTAATGTTGAGGCAGGGCCTCATTTAACCAAGGCTGGCCTTCCAGTGTGTTTTATTTTAAGGCCACTTGAGGTTGGCCTTATATTCCAGGTCTTCTGCCTTCCCCTCTGCCTAAAGGTCAGTATTCCAGGCAAGCAGCACCACACCAGGCTTATTCCAAGGTTCAGATGGAAGTCAGACCTCTCACAGGCTGAGCAGACGCTCTCCCACCTGAGCTGTTTGCCCGATCCTCGTATGTTGTTGGAGACAGACTCTCACGCTATACTAGGTTAGCCTGGTATTCACTATATAGCACAAGGTAATTTGGGACTTTGGACAGTCTTGTCTCAGCCTCCCAAATAGTGGGCTAGCAGGTATGTGTACCTCTTTCCTCCGCAGAGTGTCTTCAGTTTGCTATTCCCACATGGGGGTTTCCTAGCCCTGCTCTTGGTTCTGCTTCAATCCTGTATGTGTGTTGGGGGTACTCAGGAAGTTGATCTAGCACTTTTTTCTGATATTTCAGCCTTTTCTCTTAGAATCTCTTTTAAGATATTTGTTGTTTTATTACTGTGTTAGATCTCATATAGCTCAAACTCAGTATAGATCCAAGATTGGATGCTACCTCCAGTCTCCCAAGTGCTGGCTGGGCTTCTGATTGTGGCAGTCATTTTCACTAGTTCTGTCCTCTGGCTTCCTACCCTGATGGATAATGACATGAAGAGTAGCTTTGTGTTTGTTGGACTGCAGTATGGACTCCTGGCAATATCTAGTTAGATTTTGCTCTGGTGATTTTATTCCTCTCATATTTCTGGCTATGTTATGTGGGTGGAATACAAAGTCATATCATGTACTTGGGAATCTCTTAAAGTCTGGGGAGATGGCTCCTCCTGTAAAGAAATTTTAGGTTTTTTGTTTTTGTTTTTTTGTTTTTTTCGAGACATGATTTCTCTATGTAGTCCTGGCTGTCCTAGAATTTGCTCTGCTGACCAGGCTAGCCTCCAACTCAATGAGATCTTCATACATTTGCTTCCTGAGCCCTGGGATTAAAGGCTTGGGCCACCATCACTTGGCCAGTATTTTGGGTTTTTGAGACAGGGACTCTCTCTTGTGTCTCTGAATGACCTGGAACTATTAGACTCAGTTGCCTCTCTTTCCCATATGGTGGGAATAAGGTGTGTGGTCTATACTTGGCAAGAGAATAAAGGAATTTTCTGCCAAGACTGGGGACCTGAGTTCAGTCCCTGGGATCCATGCCATGGAAGAAGAGAACCAACTCCTGAAAGTTGTCCTCTGACTCTCCTATCCAACAAGTAATGTAATGAGACATGATTTTAAAAAGTCTTTCCATCTAGTTCCAGGGGACCCAGCACCCTCATACAGGCAAAATACCAGTGCACATAAAATAAAAATAAAAAAGTCTCTTTAAAGTACTCAAGTTTCTGACTCAGAGAAGCCATTTTATTGCTTCAGCCTTTTAAATGTTTCGTTTATAGAATTCCTCATATTGCTGATGCCTAGATCAGTTCTAGGAGTAAATTCATTTTAAATAGAATTCTGCTTGAGTTGAGGGTTAGAGGGGTAATAATTTCTCAGTGGAACTTAATAGAAAATAAAGATAAGCCTTTAAAAGTTATTACTACTATTACTATTATTGTTATTATTAGAGACAGGGTCTCACTATATAGACCAGACTGGCCTGGAACTCACAGAGCTTCTTCCCCTGCCTCTGCCTCCTGAGTACTGGGATTAAAAGTGTGCTTCACCATGTTCTACAGGAGGCAGAGGCAGAGGAATCTCCTGAATTCTAGTTTAGGGATACCCAGTGAGGCTTTGTCTTTAAAATCAAAACAATATAGAAGACAAATACCTAAAGAATAATCATCTTGTTAGGTTCTTGTGTGCTGGGATCACAGATGTGTGCAACTTGATACTTGGCTCTTTGTTTTGCTTTTATAGATGATGTTTAACTTTTTTCCCTGAATGCCTATCCTATTCCTGCTTTTTCTTTTTTTTTTTTTTTGGTTTTTCGAGACAGGGTTTCTCTGTGTAGCCCGGGCTGTCCTGGAACTCACTCTGTAGACCAGGCTGGCCTCGAACTCAGAAATCCTCCTGCCTCTGCCTCCCAAGTGCTGGGATTAAAGGCGTGCGCCACCACCGCCCGGCTTGCTTTTTCTTTTTTTCTTTCCTTCTTTTTCTTTTTCTTCCCTCCCCCCCCTTTTTTTTTTTTGGTTTTGAGGCAGGGTTTCTCTGTGTAGTCCAGCTGTCTTGGAACTCAGCCTAGTTCTACTTTTTTAAATTTTTTAGATTTATAGATTTTACTTCACGTGTATAGATGTTTTGCCTACAGTGAGTGTATGTGCACCACATGCGTGCCTGGTTCCCATGAAGTCCCCTGGGACTGAAGTTACAAATGGTTGTGAACTGCTAAGTGGGTGCTGAGACTTAAACTTAGGTCCCCCAAAGAGCAGCTAATATTCTTAATCATTGAGCCATCTCCCACTGCCTGGATTGCTTTTGGATGATGAAGGTTGTTTATTTTACTTGTGTAAATGTTTTACCTACATGTATGTATGTGCTGTGTGCATGCCTGGTGCCCAAAAAGGACTTCAGATGCCCTGGAACAGGAGTTACTGATGGTGCTTATAAGTTTGGGTCCTCTGCAAGAGCAACAGGTGTTCTTAAACTACGTAGCCATCTTTCTAGCCTTCTCAATTATCTTTATTTACTATCATTATAGCAGTTTATCGTATTATGTGGGAATGAGAATACTATCTTTTGGGGCTTTTGAGATTGTCTCCACTCTGTACCACAGGCTAATGTTTGGCTTACTTTGTCACCTAAGTTAGTTATCCTGGTATTAACAATTCTTTTAACTAATCCTCTCAGATACTGGGGTTATAGCTGTGTACCACTACCTGACCATATATTAATCTTAATTTTTTTTCTTTTAGGGACCTTATGCCTCTGGCATGCCTGTTAAGAAAATAGGCCATCGAAGTGTTGACTCCTCTGGAGAGACTACATACAAGAAGGTGAGTCTGGACAGCCTGGGTGGATCGTCTTGCTTTGGGAACAGGCTAAGGGCAACACTGTTACACTATTGGGTTTTTTGTTTGCTTGTTTTGAGATAGTTTCTCATTTTATCACAGGCTGGCCTAGAACTCTCTGTAGTCTTTCTTCCTCCGCCTCCCAAGTGCTGAGATTATAGGGATGAGTCACCATGCCTGGCCAGTCTCTTTGATATTGTTCTCTGGCCTGGCAGTGGTGGCACACGCCTTTAATCCCAGCACTTGGGAGGCAGAGGCAGGCGGATTTCTGAGTTCAAGGCCAGCCTGGTCTACAGAGTGAGTTCCAGGACAGCCAGAACTACACAGAGAAACCCTGTCTCGAAAAAACAAAAGAAGAAGAAGAAGAGGAAGAAAAAGAAGAAGAAGAAAAAGAAAAAGAAGTAAAAAAAAAAGGATATTGTTCTCTATAAACCGTG
Organism: Grammomys surdaster; assembly: GCF_004785775.1. Lineage (NCBI taxonomy): Eukaryota > Metazoa > Chordata > Mammalia > Rodentia > Muridae > Grammomys > Grammomys surdaster. The sequence goes on from NW_021620675.1 coordinate 2,439,889, forward strand.
GGGGTTTTTTGGTTTTGTTTTTTTTTTTGGGGGGGGGGGGGTGTTCTGTTTGGTTTGAGCCATGGTCTCTCTGTTTTTAGCCTTGGCAGTCCTGGAACTCAAATGTAGTCCATGCTGTCTCAGAGCCACAGAGATCTGTAATGGGTCTTACTACTTTGTGGGTTCTTCTTTTTCACCCTTTACTCCCTCCACCCCCACCTTACCTCACTCCCATTTCATCCCCTATCACTAGACAGAGAAAGAAGGATAGAAGGAAGAGAGATAGATCCCTGATTGAGTTCTTTCCTTTTGTTCTGTCTTTGACTCCTGCTACTAGCAAGCTGCAAACAACCCCCTGATCACCCACGTCTTGGGGCCCTAGCATTTATGTACCCTCTGAAAAGTTCCTAGAATTCCAAATGTCATACGATCACAAAAACTATCTGCAGCTAGCAAAACCATGTCTCTGCTAGAGCATGAGGCAAATCCCATTCAGCTGCAGCAGAGAGGTCAGAGCAGCCCACATCCCACACCTGGGATTGAAACGAAAGCACATTCTTAGAATATTTCCATGTTGTTTTTGTTTTGTTTTTGTTTTGTTTTTGTTGTTGTTTTGGGGGGGTTGTTTTTTTGGTTTCTCTATGTAGCCCTGGCTGTCCTGGAACTCACTCTGTAGACCAGGCTGGCCTCGAACCTGTGGTTTTAAAGAAACCAAAATTCCAGAATTCTCACTACAGAGATCTGCCTGTCTCTATCTCCTGAGTGTGGGAATTAAAAGCTACACCACCACACTCAACTCTTTTGTTGATGATAGAGAATAAACATAATGTAATTTGTTTTAAAATTTAATTCACTAGCCGGGCAGTGGTGGCGCACACCTTTAATCCCAGCACTTGGGAGGCAGAGGCAGGCAGAGTTCAGGCCAGCCTGGTCTACAGAGTGAGTTCCAGGACAGCCAGGACTACACAGAGAAACCCTGTCTCGAAAAACAAAAACAAAAATTAATTCACAAAAATTGAATTATTTTCTTTTTATATGTGTATTTAAAGGAGACTTACTAATGAAAAATCTAGTGTTGGTTGATAACTTTTTTTTTTTTAAAAGACAGGGTCACTTTCCATAGCCCTCACTGTCCTCAAACTCACTATGTAGGCCAAGCCAGCTCTTAACAGAGCTGTCTTTGCCTCCCAAATGCTGGGATTAAAGGTATGCCCAACTGAGGGCTGGGAGATAGCTCAGAAGTTAAGGTTAAGAGCACTGCAGTTCTTCCAGAAGTCCTGAGTTGAATTCCTAGCACCCACATGGCTACCATCTATCCTGGGATCTGATCCCTCTTCTGGCATGAAGGCATACATACAGGCAAAGCACTATATATATAAAATAAATCTTAGAAAAATGATTGACACTTTCCTTGAGTGGAAGAAGTCAGATATCATAATTAGATACACATATATTGCTGAGTTCTAAAAGACCACTTTTTTTTTTGCCACAGGAAAACTAGTTTTTTTTTTTTCTTCCTTTTTGAGAGGAAGAAAAAATGCCTCAGGGTGATCTCCGACTCACTGAGTTGTAGAGGATGGCCTTGAATTCCTGTACCCCTTGCCTCCATATCTTGGGTTCTAAGATTTACAGTAGGAACCCTGGTTCTATGTTGTTGTTGTTCTTCTTCTTCTTCTTCCTCCTCTTCCTCTTTTTTTTTTTTTTTTTTTTAAAGACAGGGTCTCATAAGGTAGTCCAGGCTAGCCTTGAACTTGCTATGTAACATTGGATCCCTTGGAGCTTGAATTATACAGTGTGCTGTGAGTGAGCATGTTGTGGGTTCTAGGAACTGAACTAAGGTCCTCTGGAAGAACAGCAAGTGCTCTTAACCCTTGAGTCAGACCTTGGGACCCAGTTATTACTTCTACTACATTTTCCCTCTCAGAATTATGGTAAATTTTCTCTCCTTTTTCTTTTTTCAAGGTTTTTTTCTTCTCTTCTTTCTCCTTTTTTCTTGCTATTTTGGTTTTTTGAAGCAGGGTTTCTCTGTATAGCCCTGGCTGTCCTAGAACTTGCTCTGTAGACCAGAGCTGTTAGAGGCTGGCCTCGAACTCAGAGACTTTACTGTCTCTGCTGCCTGAATGCCGGACTAAAGATGTGTGTCACCACTGCCCACTGACATTTTTTTTTTTGCAATTTTGTATTATTTTTCTTATTATAGGTGTTTTGTCTTCAATGTCTCTGCATCACATATGAGCCTAATGCTCACAGAGGCCAGAGAGGGTAGTGTTGGACCCCTCAAACTGGAGTTACAGACACTTGTGAGCCCACCATATGGTGGCTAAGCCCTCTGGAAGACCAGTCAGTTCTTTAAACCACCGAGCCACCCTTTGTCCTCTATCACCTTCTCCTTTTTCTTTTCTCTTCTTCTTTTCTTTTCTTTTCTCTTCCTTCCTTCCTTCCTTTTTTGTTTTGTTTTGTTTTGTTTTGTTTTGTCTTGTTTTGTCTTGTTTTGTCTTGTTTTGTCTTGTTTTGT
>NW_021620675.1:2442782-2460774 GCF_004785775.1 Grammomys surdaster
CTCTTTCTTTCTTTCTTTTTTTCTTTCTTTGCTTTTTGAGACAAGGTTTCTCTGTATAGCCCTGGCAGTCCTGGAACTCACTCTGTAGACCTGGTTTTTCTTCCCTTTCCCTTTCCCTTTCCCTTTTTTTGTTTGTTTGTTTGTTTTCTGATTCCTCTTAATTTAAAATTTTAGTTTCAAATTGCCTGGTATTACCAAGCAAATTTGTAGATATTAACAGTGGTGTTTTGTGGAGTGACTAGGAACCAGTCCTTCTAGTATCTTTTCCTCTACCAACACAAGATAGGGTGTTGCAAAGGACCAAATGCTGTGTGTGTGTGTGTTCTTGTACCACCATTTCAATAAAGAGGTTGTTTTGTTTTAACTACTTTCATGTTCTTAGAAGAAACAGTTGTTCTTTTAGAGGCCTAAAGCTTCTATAACTATACAGTCAAATCAAACTCTGTGAATTTTAGTTATATTCTTTATCAGATGAAGTAAACATTTGGAGGGTCCCAGCTACCCAAGGGCAGGTAGTACTACTAAGCTCTTCCCCACCAGGCCTGCACATATGGTCCTCTTTGCTGTTCTGAGTCTTCTCTGTTTTCTATATTGTTCCTAGGTTTAATTGCAATGTAGAGGATTGGGGTAGTCTGCATTCTATCCAACCTATTAGAAGGATATTTGCCTTCAAGTGTTTCTTCTGTAGTTCCTCATGAGTTTCGTAGGTTTGGTTGCTTGGTTTAGTTTTCTAAGATCAGGTGTAGCCCAAGGTGACCTAAATCTGTAAATTTCTTTTTTAAACGCTTCCTTGGTGAGATTTTAGGTGTGTGCCACTTTTGTTTGTTTGGGTTTTTTTGGTTTGTTTTGTTTTTAAGAGTTGAGGGGGGCTGGGCGGTGGTGGCGCACACCTTTAATCCCAGCACTTGGGAGGCAGAGGCAGGTGGATTTCTGAGTTTGGGTCCAGCCTGGTCTACAAAGGGAGTTCCAGGACAGCCAGGGCTATAGAGAGACAGGGTCTCTCTGTCTGGCCTTCAATTTAAGACAATCCTCCTGCTTCTGCGCTCTAGAATTATAGGCATGTGCCACCATGCCCAGACTTTGGTTAGACTTGATACCAGAACATTTTTTTTTTAATTTCTTTCATGTTTCTTAGACAACTTCATCAGCCTTGAAAGGTGCCATCCAGTTAGGCATCACTCACACTGTGGGCAGCCTAAGCACCAAACCAGAGCGTGATGTCCTCATGCAAGACTTCTACGTGGTGGAGAGCATCTTTTTCCCCAGGTACGAGGTCAATGTCTCTGAGAATGTTTGAGACAATGTGACTTTCATCAGCCTTGGGGCAGTTTTAAGGGTTCTAGTCTGACTAATTTAAGCTTGTCATTCCTTAACCTTGTTATAATGGGATTAGAGAGTTTTGACAGCAGACTTTGCCAAATGCTTCTGGCCAGTGGAGTGTCTTATGTTACAAACAAACAAGCAATAGCTGGTTTAGGTTAGTGAGCTGAGTCAGTGGCAGAGGTAAAGCCTGACTCTGAGTGTGAGCTCCAGGACCCACATGATGGGTGGTTGATGTCTGCAGGTTTTCCTGACTGAAGCACATATACCAAGACATGTATGCCTGGGTTCACACATGCACACATGAGCAAGCATACACACTGAATAAATGTCATTAAAAGAATGTTTTCAGAGCTGGATAGATGGCTCAGTGGTTTAGAGCACCTACTTTTCTTTCAGAAGATCTGAATTCATTTCCTGGCACCCACATATAACCCACAACCACTTGTAAGTCCAGTTCAAAGGGCCTGACACTTTGTTTTGGCTTCCAAAAGCACCAGGCATCCCAGGTGTGGTGATGCACACCTTTAATCACAGCACACAGGAGACAAAGGCAGGTTCCAGGACAGTCTGGTCTACAAAGCAAGTCCAGCACAGCCAGAAGTATTAAACAGAAAACCTGTCTCAAAAAAAGGAAACAGAAAAAAACAAGTACCAGGCTTGTATACGGTATATAGACATGCATGCATGCAAAACACCCACACACAGAATAAACATTAGGTGAGTTTGGTTATACCTTTATTCCCAGTGTTTGTGAGGTGAGGCAGAAGCAGGCTGATTTCTGGGAATTTAAGGCCAGTCAGGGCTACATAGAGAGACCTTATCTCAAACAAAAATAAACTTTTGATTGACTGACTTTGTTGGCTAGCAGGTAGTGTGAGTCTTGTGTCTTTCTCTCCTGTATTGTGCCTTCGACCCCCACATTGGGTCATCTTCATCCCATGCATCTCTCAGGTGTGGGTGGGCCACCCTTTCAGCATCTGTCGAGGGTGGATGTCACATCCACTGCAGACTGGCATGTTGAGGTTTCTTTATGTTTAACCCCTCAGTGAAGGCAGCAACCTGACACCGGCTCACCATTACAATGACTTTCGGTTCAAGACCTATGCACCCGTTGCCTTCCGTTACTTCAGAGAGTTATTTGGCATCCGGCCTGACGATTACTTGGTAAGTTTCTAATTGTAGAACCTCTGATCTAAGACCAGAGGAATATTACAAAAGGAATTTCCTTTTCCTGCCTTCTTGCTTTAGCCTTTAAAATTAATATGACGCTCTCTACTTTCTATGTGGGGCAGGCCTTGTCATGTTTGACTCTTAATGTCTTCTCTCATTTTCAGTACTCCCTTTGCAGTGAGCCATTGATTGAACTCTCCAATTCTGGAGCTAGTGGTTCCCTCTTCTATGTGTCCAGTGATGATGAATTCATCATTAAGACCGTCCAGCATAAAGAAGCAGAATTTCTGCAAAAGTTGCTTCCAGGATACTACATGGTGAGTGAGGAACACTGGCGGGGGGGGGGGGGGGGGGGGGGAGGGTCCTCAGCAGAGCCAGTGATGGTGTCTTTTTTTTTTCCCCCAAGACAAATCCCTCTATGTACCCTGCCTGACTGTTCAGGAACTCCATCTGTCTACCAGGCTGGCCTTGAACTCATAGAGATCTACCTGTCTCTGTCTCTCAGAGACACTGGAACTAAAGGCATGTGCTGCCTCCTGGCTCCGGTGCTCACTGGGACCTTGCTCTTACTTAGAGATTAAAGTCAAGACAGAGGACTTTTGTTGGTGGTTTTGAATTTTGACACAGTGTCTCCAGTGCCTTGAATTACTGAGATCATTCAGTCTCTGCCTCCCAAGTCCGGGGTTTATAGTTGTGTGCCAGCACACTGGGTTTAAGTGGTGCTGGCACTGAACCCTGAGCTTTGTGAATGCTAAGCTGGCACTCTTTTTATGTTGAGATTGGGTCTTCCTGCATAGCTCAAAGCCTTTTTTTTTAAAAAAAAAAAAAAAGATTTATTTATTATATATACAGTGTTTTGTCTGCATGTCAGAAGAGGGCATTAGATCTCATTATATAGATTATTATATAGATTCATTATAGGTGGTTGTGAGCCACCATGTGGTTGCTGAGAATTGAACTCAGGACCTCTGGAAGACCAGCATGTGTTCTTAACCTCTGAGCCATCATCTCTCCAGCCCTCAAAGCCATTTTTAAATTCCTGGTTCTCTTGCTTCTGCCTCTGTGGTATCAAGATTTTATCTGGCTTAATGCTGTTTTCTCTGTAAATTCTCTTAGACATCTTAAGAGATTTTGAACAAATATATAGGTCGACACATTTTAGCCAAAGCCCTTGTAAAGCATAGGAACATTGGATAGCAACTTTTGCCTTGAGTTTCACTGAAAATTAGTTAACCTGCTTACTACTTCTTCCTTTTATGCCTTAGAATCTTAACCAAAACCCTCGTACTTTGCTGCCCAAATTTTATGGATTGTACTGTGTGCAAGCAGGCGGCAAGAACATCCGAATTGTGGTGATGAACAATCTCTTGCCACGGTCTGTCAAAATGCATATGAAATATGACCTGAAGGGTTCAACTTACAAGAGGCGGGCTTCTCAGAAAGAACGAGAAAAGCCTCTCCCCACCTTTAAAGACCTGGACTTCCTTCAAGATATCCCCGACGGCCTTTTTCTAGATGCTGACATGTACAGTGCTCTGTGTAAGACTCTGCAGCGTGACTGTTTGGTGAGTTGCTGTATTTTCCTCTATTTCAGACACAGAAGTCACTTTCATCAGAAAGCCTTATAATTCTCTGGGATTGTGTTTATGGGAGCTAGAACTCAGACCTTTAGCTCCCTGTGTCCTGGGCCAAATTTATCTGTTTGTTTATTTTGGGAGAGTGTGTATATGTGGGGGAGCAGTATGCAGTTGCACTTTGCTGTGTATAGCACAGCTGAGTACAGGTGCTGTCACCTGTGTACAAGCATATGCTTGCCTGTATATGGACATATAGAGGCCAGATCAATATTGAGTGTCTTCCTTGATGGCACTCCACTGTATTTTCTGAGATAGTATGTTCCTAGACCTCCAGTTCTCATGCTTTGATGACCCCCAACCATAAAATTATTTTTGTTGCTACTTCATAATTGTAATTTTGATACTGTTACGAATCACAATGTAAATATCTGTGTTGTTTAGTGGTCTTGGGTAATCCCTGTGAAAGGATTGTCTGACTCCCTAAAGAGGTCAAGACTCACAAGTTGAGAACTCCTGGTCTAGACTGTCAGCATTCCGCATTCCATTTCCTGTTCTTCCAGCAGACATTTCATTGCCGCTAATATGCAGAAGACCCTCCTGACTCTGTTTCCCTAATTTGGGGATTACAAGTAAAAGCCATTATGCCCAGCTTTCTAAACCAGAAAGACAAACTGTAGACCAGGCTAGCCTCAAACTCGGAGACCTGCCTACCTCTGCCTTTTCAGTGCTGGGATTAAAAGTGTGCACATCACTCATAACGCCAAGTCGTCGTCATTGTCTCCCTGCCTCCATACCCCCCCCCTTCTCAGGAAATACCTGGACCCTCCATCCTGTTCAGCCTCTCTTGTTGCCATGTGTTACCCTTGTTTGTTCATTCTCTGCTGCTTCCTCAGTGATGCCCTCTGTCTGTCTCTTGTTTGTCTGTCTCAGTTTCAAAGGCTAGATAACCACTCAACTAAATGAGCCAATAGTTGTTTTAAGTTATACTCAGTCAGTTGTGGCCAGCTGTTCCTCAGCCTTACTTCTGCATACTTATTATGACACCCTTGGTTGAACTGCACTGTGGTGTGAGCCATGGGAGCTGAAGAGAGCAGACCCCCTCTTCACCCTGTTTCAGGGAGCAAAACAGGCTGAAAGTCGGGTGCTTTCAGGTCCTTGGTGTGATACATCTTGCCATTATCATTGTCTTGCCCTTTCCAGCCTCTTTCATTGGCCACACCTGCCCTGTATATTTCATATCAGCAATATCAGGGTGTCCCTCCTTGAGCCTGATGTGTGTTTCTTTCTCTAGCCTTTTTTTTTTTTTTTAAGAATTATTTATTGTGAGTACATTGTTGCTATCTTCAGACACACCAGAAGAGGGCATCAGATCCCATTACAGATGGTTGAGAGCCACCATGTGGTTGCTGGGAATTGAACTCATGACCTCCAGAAGAGCAGTCAGTGCTCTTAGCTGCTGAACCATGTCTCCAGCCCCATCTCTAGCCTTTTGCAATGGTCTTTTCTCACTGTATTTACCTGGTCTTACTTTTTATTTCCAGTTTGTTGTTCGTGAGCCTATTTCAGTGATCTTTTTTTTTTTTTTTTTTTTTATTTTTTTTTTTTTTTTTAAAGATTTATTTATTTATTATATATGAATACACTGTAGCTGTCTTCAGACACACCAGAAGAGGGCATCAGATCTCATTACAGATGGTTGCGAGCCACCATGTGGTTGCTGGGATTTGAACTCAGGACCTCTGGAAGTGCAGTCAGTGCTCTTAACCACTGAGCCATCTCTCCAGCCCTTCAGTGATCTTTTTTATTTAGCTTTCTCTGTGGTCTTTGATGTAAACATTTGTTCTGTTGTCTGTACTGTGTTGCAGTCATTTTATATTCGTATTCAGTAAGTGCTGACCTAAGTTGAAGCTGATCATAGAAAGCCCTCCCTCCCACACATCTTTTCTGACCTGGATATGTCGCACAAGCTACTTCCCCTTTTTTTGAAACTGGGTCTCAAGATAACCTAAGCTATCCCTGTTCTCCCTATATAGCTAAGAATGACCTTAATTCTTGCTCCTGCCTTCATCTCCCAAGTGTTGGGACTGCGGGCTTATGTCACCATGCTCAGTTATGCAGTGCTGGGGACGGAGCTCAGAGCTGCAGCCGTGCAGGCAGCACCCCATCCACTGAGCTACGTCCCCAGTTGCTGTTGCAGATGTCTAGGGACATACCTTGTACCTTGAAAAAGATGATGTTCTTTTCATAAGCGACAAAATGAACTCTAAAACATAAGTTGCATTGCCTACTTTGGTTGTTCTGTCCTGTAACTCCAGTTACTTGAAGGCTTAAGCAAAAGAAAGAACGGCAAATTTAAGGACAGCTTGGGGGAATTGGTGAGAGACCTGTTATTCAAATGAAAGAAAGGTAAGAAAAGGAGTGTAAATAAAGACCTACCAGAGTGCCTGCAGTGGTGGCGCATGCCTTTAATCCCAGCACTTGGAAGGCAGAGGCAGACGGATTTCTGAGTTCGAGGCCAGCCTGGTCTACATAGTGAGTTCCAGGCCAGTCAGGGCTATACAGAGAAACCCTGTCTCAAAACAACAACAACAAAAACCCAAACCAACCAACCAACCAAACAAAAAGACCTACCAAAGTAAAGAGAGAGATGAAGTCGGTGAGAACCTGAAAGAAGTCTTGACAGATCCCACATGTTGCTCGTGTCCTCTCTCCCCATTAGGTGCTACAGAGCTTCAAGATAATGGACTACAGCCTGCTGATGTCCATCCACAACATGGATCACGCACAACGGGAGCCCGTGAGCAATGAAGCACAGCACTCAGTTGACACTCGCAGACCAGCCCCACAGAAGGCTCTCTATTCCACAGCTATGGAATCCATCCAGGGCGAGGCGCGACGGGGCGGCACCGTGGACACTGAGGACCAGTGAGTGGGCTTGGAAGCAGCAGCCGGTCACACATAGGCTCACAGTCCTTTTTCTTGAAGAACCTTGCTTCTGGGAAAGGAGCTTTGATCTGACAGTGAGGCCAATAGGAGAGGAGAGAAAAATGTCTGAGTTTGTAGTGCACTGGGGAGAGCTGTCTAGGATGAAAAGATTGAAAGTGTTGTTAATATTTAGAAGCTTAGGTGCGCATTATAAATCACACTAAATTTTTTTTTTTTTTTTTTTTTGGTTTTTCGAGACAGGGTTTCTCTGTGTAGTTCTGGCTGTCCTGGAACTCACTCTGTAGTCCAGGCTGGCCTCAAACTCAGAAATCTGCCTGCCTCTGCCTCCCAAGTGCTGGGATTAAAGGCGAATCACAATAAATTGTATTACAGCATATTTTAGGCTTTTCTGTCAAAGGCCTCATTCTTACTGTCTTGGGTTTGTCCAATGATTATAGTTGCTTTAAGTTTCAGATGGTTTCATTTTTTTAGATGTCTTATAACATGACTGCCAAGAAAAGTGTCTTACTGGGAACAAATTAAGATACAAATGTACAGGCATGTTTGTTTTTATTTGGGGACTAGTTCAAAATTGCTGAGTCGTGGTGATTTTCATCTTGTTGATGGAGCTCTGTGGGAGAAGTATGAGAAGGTTCTGTGCATGCTCAGAGGGCCGTAGTCTGGGAGATGAGACAGCTGTTTAGCTCTTAGCTCCATGTCCAGATTTGACTGACAGGAGAAGCCTCCCCTGGTAGAAAACACATTTTTCTAATGCTTTTCCTTTGTTTCTCCAGCATGGGTGGCATCCCTGCCCGGAATAACAAAGGGGAAAGGCTCCTGCTTTATATTGGCATCATTGATATTCTGCAGTCCTACAGGTGAGGGCACATGGCTCACAGATTAGGACAGAGGGTACATGCAGCTGGTCATTCCTTGGTTTCCTTTTATTGATTTATTTAGTTTTATTTATTTTTTCATTTTGTGACTATGTTTTGCCTTTTGCATATGTATGTGTACCACTCTAATGTCTGGTGCCTGTAGAATGTAGAGAAAGGCACTGGGTCCCCTAGGACTGGAGTAAAGGGTGGTTGTGAGCTACCTGTGGGTGCTGGGAGCTGTACCTAGATCCTCCCTCTCTTCAAGAGCCACCTGTCCAGTCCCCACATACTGCCTTTAGATGTATTCTTTGTAAAGTTCTTCATGATGCAAGAACCCTGAGTCACACTCTAGTTACTCATAGGTTTTAGGTGGTTTACTACCTGGTTTTTGTGCCTCACTGCTTCTTTAACATGATGTATACTCTGTGGAACGCTTAGTCTGTCCTCAGATAGAAGCACAGGGCGGAGCACTCCCTCTGCCTTGACTGTCTGTGAGAAACCTGTGGGTTGAGTCATGCTCCACATAAGGAGATAGCTAGAAGCACATTCTTGCACATTTTCCACGGAGCAAAAATAAGATCTCTGTGTTATGTAAAACAAGCAGCCTTCGGAAGGAAGAGGCCGTGAGGTGCTGCTGAGGGAGGAGCTGCAAATGCTAGGCTCCATTTTGTTCCTGACACATTTGCAGTACTGAAGCAGACTGAATCTTTAATATTTGATTTGCTGCTTATTATCTAACTAAAAAAAATTTTTTTTACATTTATTTTCTTATTGTATGAGTTTGTGAGTGTTTATGCTACAGCCAGCATGTGGAGGTCAGAGGACAGCTGTAGAGATTTGTTCTCTTGATCATGTGCATTCTGGGGACTAAACTCAGGTCATCAGACTTGGTGGCAACCACCTTTACCCCCTGAGCCATCTCACCAGCCCTCTTCTACAAGTGTGGCTGTACTCTCCCAGCTTTATCTATTCCTCTAGCTGCTTTTTCTCTTTCTCTTCTGGTTTGTTCTGGGTTTTGTTTTTGTTTTTCAGACAAGGTCTCACATTGTAGCTCAGGCAGAGCTGGGGCTCGTGGCATGCGTGGTTACAGGCGTGTGCCACGCTTACTCTGCCTTTTCTAGCCGTTAGACCCAGGGCCTCAGACAGTTAGGCAGGAATTCACTCCTGCTCACTTTCCCTGACTTAGAAACTGACCTTCCCCCGTGGCAAGATCACTGACGTAGCTAGAAGCAGCATGGGTCTCTGTGGTCTGAGCGCTGCCAGTGTTTATCTGTTTAAGGTTTTCTGATATCATGGCCTTTCTAAGTTCTCAAAAATAAATAATTATTTTGGTCTTTCATTTAAAAAGCAATGTATGATACACATTTTTCTTGGTAGGTTTGTTAAGAAGTTGGAGCACTCTTGGAAAGCACTGGTCCATGATGGGGTGAGTGTAAAGTCGGCTAAAGGCTGCCTTCTGCTTCTCCATTTCTTGCCATTACCCCTCAGTTTCTTTCTTTCTTTCTTTTTTTTTTTTTCTTCCCATTTATGGGTTTTACCCCTCTGGTAGGGTTTCAGTCTAAGAGAACATACTTTTGGATGACACAGCCTCCTGCTGCGCCTCTGTTTCTCTGTAGTTGTATCTCCTATTCAACAAGACATAGCCTCTTTCTTTCCTGCTGGGCCTCTGTTTAACCTGTGATCATGTCTTCTTTGCTGGGCCTCTATTAACCCTGTAGCCATATCTCCTCTTCAACAGGACACGGTGTCAGTACATCGTCCAGGCTTCTATGCTGAGCGGTTCCAGCGCTTCATGTGCAACACAGTGTTCAAGAAGATTCCCTGTAAGTGGCTTCTACCAGATGATCCCCCAGTGGCTCCCTTCCCCCAAGAGATGGGGGGCAAGACACCTCTGTCAGGGAGCTGCCAAGGCCAGAGGCCTCTCCTGCTCTGCCTACATCCTGTGAGCGCTGCTTCTCGTCCTTGTGTCAGTCACTGTCTGTCCCAGTTGTTTCCGAGTTGCTGCTCCCCCCTGGCTCTCCCTACATGTATCGTCGAGGTGAGGGCTATTTCTGGGGAATTGGTGGGACTATGCATAGCTGTGGATATAGACTATGTGACACAGGCTCAGGTGTCTAGCAGCAGACTTTTGTGTAGGAAGGACCAGCAAGGATGTTAGCAGTAGTTTTAGTTTTCTTCCACATCCAGGTCAGGAGTTTTCAGATTAGTCCAAGTGGTTGAAGCCTTGCTGACGACTGTTGAAGGAGGTTTTAGTCATTCCTGTGAACTTTCTCGATCCAGAAATACCAGTGTTCCTTTTTCAGACTTCTGTTAGTGACACTGGCAGATCCAGGCCCTCCTGTGCTCTCACCATTGGCAATTGTCTTAGTGAGGTGGAGAAGACTGAGATGCTGCAGACAAGCTACAGGGTGCAGAGGTGAAGCAGCAGGGGTGAAGCAGCAGTGGGAATTTCAGTGCTGCATGCTAGGAGGGGTAGAGATCGGCGCCGTAGGGTTGACTGGGTGATGTTGATGACGAACAGGAGGACGCCAGTGAGAGCCGAGGCCTGAGAGCACTGTGTGTGTGTCACTTTCATCTTTGCAAAGTGAAGTGACTCGTCCTTCTTCTCTGGGTAGTACCTTGCAAGCCAGCTTTCTCCACTAACCCTTTTTCTGCCTTTGCTCCAGAACAACCTTGGGTATGTGTTGGTGTCTGTCTTGGTGATGGTTTCTGAGGCTGGTGCTAAGTAGGCTCTCTCTCTCCCTTTTGAAGTGAAGCCTTCTCCTACCAAAAAGTTTCGGTCTGGCCCATCTTTCTCTCGGCGATCAGGCCCCAGCGGCAATTCCTGCACTTCTTCCCAGACAACAGCGACCTTTGGGGAACACAAAGTACAAGTGACTACAAAGGCGGAAGTGGAGCCAGGTCAGCTCAGGGCTGGGGTCCCCTCACGTTGAACACTTTCCTGCTTCTGAGCCCTATGTTCTCTTCCTAGGACCTCTATGCCCCATTTCTATACAGTAAAAACTAACTCACCTTGTTTTTGTTTATTTTGATTTGGTTTGGTTTTTTATTTTTCCAGACAGGGTTTCTCTGTGTAGCCCTGGCTGTCCTAGAACTCACTCTGTAGACCAGGTTGAACTCAGAGAGATCACCCTGCCTCTGCCTCCTAAATGCTGGGATTAAAGTCATGCACCACCACTGCCCAGCTGTTCTTTGTTCTGAGACAGAGTCTTATATGCAGCCTAGGCTCTCCTGAAATTCACTGTGTATGTAGCCAAGCTAATTTCAGCTTCATGACCCTCTTTTCTCAACCTCCCAGGTACTGGGATTACCGAGTGAGTCACCGTGTCCTTGAGTCACTATACATCTTCCCCTGTTTTTCTCTGACCACACAGTCTTTGATTTATTGATTTGTTCTTTATTCATTGATTGATTTTTCTTTTCCTTTTTCACAGATGTACACCTTGGTCGTCCTGATGTCTTACCTCAGACTCCACCTTTAGAGGAGATTAGCGAGGGTTCACCTGTTCCTGGCCCCAGTTTCTCACCTGTAGTTGGACAACCTTTGCAAATACTAAATTTGAGGTTGGTTTCTTGACCTGTTACTCCAGATAATCTATTTTCAGGTCATCAAAATCTTTGTTTTCATGTATTTCAAGAGTCTATGCTGGCTGGATGTTGTGGTATGTTGGTGAGGCACAGGCAGGTGGATCTCTGAATTCGAAGCCAGCCTGATCTACATAGTGAGAACCACCAGGACAGCCAGGGCTACATAGAGAAGCTCCATCTAAAAGGAGAGAGAGAGAGTTTATTGTTTGATTGATTGGATTTGAAACAGTCTCACTGAACAGCCTAAGCTTACTTCAAATGGGCAGTCCTTCTGTGTCAGCCTCCTGTGTGGGAATAGCAGACATATGCTATCATACCAGTTAACAGCCAAGCATTCAAGAGGCAAATATAGTCAAGACTTAATTTTGTTACCTAGTATGTTATCTATTACATCATAATAAATTTTACCACTGAGTGGCATAAAATAAAAATATAACTGGGTGTTCTGGGGTACCCCTTTTGTCTTAGCACTAGGGAGGTAGAGGCAGGAAGATCTAATCCAAGGCAAGTCTGAACTGTATAATACCTTGTCTCAAAATACAAAGCTAGGGCTGGCTCAGCGGTTAAAATCACTGACTACTCTTAGAGGACCTGAGTTCAATTCCCAGCAACCACATAGTGGCTCACAACCATCTGTAATGGGATCCGATGGTCTCCTCTGGTGTGTCTGAAGACAGCTACAGTGAATTCACATATATAAAGTAAATTTTTAAAAAAGAAAATATTAAAAAAAAAACCATATGTCATAATTTCTTGGGTTAGTAATCCAGATTTAGCTTGTGTAGGTCTTTTGGCTAAGAGTTCTCATGAGACGGTAATGAAGCTGTCAGTCAGGGGTTGGATCCTGTGCATTCTCGGATGGAGAGTGTCCCTCCTCTAAGCTTGTTGATGTGGTTATTGATGTTACTTGGTTCCTTGCTGGTACATGGCTGAGGATGCCCATCTGTTTGATAACTATGTAATTCACTAGGTGATTCAGAACATCGCTACTAACTTCTCTGTCAGCGTAAGTGTGTGTGTGTGTAAGAGTGGTGTCTAAATAGAAACTATACAATTCTTAGACCCTAATCTTAGAAGTGATAGAATATTATCAGCTGTGCTGTGTTTTCATCTTTTTGAAAAAAGATATTTATTTATTTATTTTATGTATATGAATACACTGTAGCTCTCTTCAAACACACCAGAAGAGGACATCAGATCCCATCACAGATGGTTGTGAGTCACCATGTGGTTGCTGGGAATTGAACTCAGAACCTCTGGAAAAGCAGTCAGTACTCTTAACCACTGAGCCATCTCTCCAGCCCCTGCTGTGTTTTCATTAATGACTCAGGGCTGTGACTGCTGACAGCAGGGCATTGGGAGCTGCTTTTGTTGGCTTTTGAAATGTCTGCCTCTGAAACCTCAGATCAGCCTTCCCAGTGCTAGCATTACAGGTGGAGGTACTGCACCTGGGTTAGGTATTTAAGTTTGATCTCAAGACCTCAGGCACGGTAGACAAGCATTATTGCCTCTGGCCTATGTTTCCATTGGAGGGTTTGTTAGGGTAACACCACAAAGAGGAATTTGTACTATGTATTACATAATGTTACTTCAAAATTTAGCAGTTAGAAATAACAACACACATTGCTGTCTTGTTTTCTGTGGGTCAGGAGTCTAAGTGACTTAGCTGGATGCCTTTGGCTCAGGGGTTTTCCATTGGTTACAGTGAGACCCAGGCAGGCAGGGCATCTGTATTAACTGAGTCTTTACCTCAGTTCTGGGGCATTAAGTGTAGCTGTAGAACATTGATCTTGCACTTGAGATCCTGTGCTCATCCCCAGCACCACATAAAAGAAGAAAGTTTGAGCGCACATGACCCCAGGATTTGAGAGGCAGAGGCAGGAGGACTGACATTAGGCCAGACTCACTATAATGGAGTTACAGACCACCAAGGAAACCCTGCCTCAAAACAAGCAAAAGTTTGGAAGGAGCTAGGGGAGAGCAGCAGGGATCACATTCCCAGCTCAGTTACGTGGAATAGCCTTGTGGAACAGCCGTATAACTGAGCCTGGAAGATGATCAACTGCTGTAGCCAGGCTCAGCAGCACATGCCTGTAATTGTAGCATGTAAGAAAAGGAAGCAGAAGAATCAGATTTAAAGTCACCCTCGGCTACATAAAGAACTACCCCAATTACTTGAGATTCTGTCTGAAAATACTTAATTAAAAAATGGTATCTCTGCTGGGCAGTGGTGGCGCACGCCTTTGATCTCGGCACTTGGGAGGCAGAGACAGGTGGATTTCTGAGTTCGAGGACAGCCAAAGCTATACGGAGAAACCCTGTCTGGGGGTGGGGGTGGGGGTGGGGGGCAATGGTCCTTCTAAATCTATTAGCTTCAGACCTTTGAGATGGCTTAGCCTTTAAAGGTGTTTGCCATTAATCCTGATGATCTGAGTTTGGTCTTCAAAACCCATGTGGTATATAGAGAGAATTGATTGTGTGATTTGTCCTCTGACCCCAGTTTCATGCTGTGTCGTGTACAGGAACACACACACCAAATGAAAACAATTTTTAAATCTAGTAGCTTCTTTTGTTATTGTGACTTTTTTTTTTTTGGTTTGGGGTTTGGTTTAGCTTTGGTTTTTTGATACAGGGTGTCTTTATGTCGTCTTGGCTGTCTTGGAACTCACTATGTAGGTCAGATTAGCCTCAAACTCAAGAGATCTGCCTGCCTCTGCTTCCCAGTGCTGGGATTAAAGGCGTGCACCACCACTGCCCAGCTTGAAGGCACTTTCTAGATACACCGATGTTGACCTAGGAATCCTCCTTGGCCTCCACATAGCTGGAAGTATAGGCATGCGCCACTGTGTCTGTCTTACATTTAATAATTACATTTCTTGGGTTTTCTTTTCTGTGGTGTTGGTCTCTCCTTCACCCTTGGTGTGAGTTTCAGGGATCAAACTCAGGGTGCCAGGCTTGTGCAGCAAGCACCTTTTACCCACTGAACCATCTCTTCAGCCCCGTTTTGTTTTCTGGATCTAAATGAAATGTGAAGAGGTGATATAATTGACCTTGGAGGACATGCTGGGGATGGAAGCCAGGACTATGGGTGCTGTGTGAGTGTTCTGCTTCAAGCTGCACTTGAAGCCCCTTTTGTCCTCTAATTCTCTGCCATTGTATTTCCTTCTGTTAGTTCAACCTTGGAAAAGCTTGATGTTGCAGAGTCAGAGTTCACCCATGTAAGTATCTTGAATCCAGAGGTGCATGAAAGCTATGACGTGGGTCACTGACAGAATGGAGCAAAATGGTTTTGGGGTTTTTTTTTTGTTTTTTTTTGTTTGTTTGTTTGTTTGTTTTTTGTTTTTTTTTTGTTTTTTTTCAGTTTTTCAAGACAGGGTTTCCCTGTGTATCCCTGGCTGTCCTGGAACTCACTCTGTAGACCAGGCTGGCCTCGAACTCAGAAATCCGCCTGCCTCTATCTCCCAAGTGCTGGGATTAAAGGCGTGCGCCACCACTGCCTGGCAGAGCAAAATGTTAATTGAGAAATAGTAGTGTACTCTTGAACCTTGCTTCTAAAGAGTTGTATGGTCAGGCATAGTGGCACACACTGTTAATTCCAGTACTTGGGAAGCAGAATTTGAGGCCAGCCTGGTCTTTCCAGGCCTGGTAAGACTACATAGTGAGATCCTGTCTTCAAAAAAATGAAAAGGTTTGTGGTTTTAAACTTTATACTTGAAAGCTGAAGCTAAAAAGAAAAGGGGAAAAAGTAAAATTTGCTAGCTAGGATGAAACAGTCTTCAGTTCTGCTCCTGCCTCCTTGTCTCCTGTTCATGGTTAACTTTATATTCTTTCTCTGTTTGGTGAAACAGTCTTCAGTTCTGCTCCTGCCTCCTTGTCTCCTGTTCATGGTTAACTTTATATTCTTTCTCTGTTTGGTGAGCAGTGAGCCTTGGAAGACCTGAAACAAGACTCTGCTGTCACTTCGATCCCAAGATGTCAGCCCTTGCCCCAGGAATGCTGAGTCGTCTTCTTGGTCATCAACAGAGGAGAGAATGTGGAGCTAGCAGGGCTCTATCACCGTCTCCCCTTCCTCTGGGCAGTAGTGCCTTTGACAGTTGAGGACAGCATCGTCCCTACCACTCCAGAAGTGGATGGCATGAATTTTCCACTGCCTGCCATGGCTTCTATAGCTGAATATTTTTCAAACCCCCATTCTTTGTGTTGGACGTGGGGTTGCTGGACTAGGTGGTTTTCTCCTCTTTACCTTTTACCTGGAGCTGGACTCTTAATTTCCTCAGGACAGACTGGCTGGACATTGTTTCTACCTTCGATCTTCCTGCTGGTCTTTGAAAAGACTCCCAATGATTTTTATAAAGGTGTTCTGTGGGGAGAGTAAGGATGGTCCTTACTCCCAACCTTCTTTTTTTCCTTAAAAAAGGAAGAAAACACAAAGAACACACAATGTAAATTTGAGCCAGTCTCAGATAAAAGTTCTCCAAGTGTGTAGAGGAGCCCTGGTGTTTGTGAGGCAGAGAGGCCGGGCCTGCCGCGCCTCAGCTGCTCCCTGTCTCCCTCACTCGGGGCTGAGGGAGTGGAGAGGGCATGGCCACACGCACCCTTTTTTAAGACAGTGGGGCAGCCATGTTAGGAGAGTGGACCTTAGCAGGACCCTACTCACTGCCAGGTCATACAGTTATTACTGTTCTGCAATTTGGAATGTATCCTAATAGTTTTTCTAAATATAAAAAATTATCAAATGATTTTAGACCATTCTCCAAAGGAGATTTCTTTGTTCTTCCTGTATTTTCCAACAGTATTCTGCTCTTTGTGGAGCTGCGGTGGAGGGAGATGTTTGTGTCTGTTTCACAGGCAATCCGTATCTATGAGGCTAGAGAATGTTTTCTTAAACTCCAGGGGAGCAGCAGACTCCCTCTGTAAGGTGTTGCCATGCCACCTGGCCTGCCCCTTACTCTGTAGAGAAGCTGGAAATGAGGCCACAGAGCCCCCTCCTTCCTTCCTCTCGGTTGTGGCCCATCTGGTCCTGGCTGGTGGGGCAGTGCACGGTGTTTCAGGCTGGCTGTTGAAGTCCCACATTAGTTCCTTCTCCGTCCCGTCTCACCTTGATAGCAGGTTAGCCAGCCCCCACGTAACTGTCTATATTAGACACCCCCAGCCAGCTTCTGGCTGCCTGTCTTTGCTGCCATGTTCTTTTTTACAAGAAGGAAAGAAACAATTTCTTGCTATTTTTTTTCATAATTTACTATTTATGATGTATTTAAGTGTTTTATTCAGGACAGAGTTCTGTAAGGGGTGGGAGGGAATATTTGAGGGAGGGCTGGGTCTTGGGGAAAGGACATGGGAGTCAACATTTTTATGGAGTGTTGCTATTTGCCTCTACTTTGTATTGTTGAAAAATGACAAATGCAATATAAAAGTAATAAATATCTGGTTTTAATGTATTACAGTTCTATCAATTATTTAGACCTATTTTAAATGTTTTTTTATTAGTATAGCAGTCATCATTTCATTACATGTTCATACATGTACGTAATGTACGGGACCGCCCTTGCCTCCTGGTTGCCCTTTCTTCAGTCTTGTTGTCTTGGGGTTAGCTGTTGGGAGCTTCGAACTTCTGCCTGATTGCTGAGCCCCACCCCAGCCACGTTAGATCCTTCCCATAGTCCCTCCACCCAGACTCGGTTTGTGTTGGTGTGAAAATCTTCACCCCGCCTTCAACTTACATTTAACTCAAGCTGAGAGCAGTGGTTTCAACTCCCTGTACAGTCCCTTCAGCACCAGAGCAGTTTTATAGATTGTGACTCAGTCTTCTTAGGTTTTGAGAACCCAAAGTTCAGAGCTCACTCAGAGTGATGAGTGTGGAGAGGAGCTCTGAGGTCAGCTGGCCCTGGAATTCCTTCTAACCTAGTGAGCTTCTCTGGGGAAATCAAGAAGTCTCCCTTCTTTTGGTTTTTCGAGACAGGGTTTCTCTGTGTAGCCCTGGCTGTCCTGGAACTCACTCTGTAAACCAGGCTGGCCTCAAACTCAGAAATCCGCCTGCCTCTGCCTCCCAAGTGCCGGGATTAAAGGCGTGCGCCGCCACTGCCTGGCTGGAAGGCTCCCTTCTTAAGTAAAGCTCTTTTTGCAGGGCCACAGAGAGGACTCTGGCTAAGAGGACTTGCTGGTTCGGTTCCTAACACCCACAAGCAACCTCACAATTCTCTGGAACTCCCATCCCAGAGATCTGACACCCTCTTCTGGCCCTATATATGCCAGGCATGTATGTGATACACACATATAGGTGCAAGCAAACATAAAAAAATTTTATTCATATTTCTTTTGTTTTCATTTTTCAAGACAAGATTTCTCTGTGTACACCTTTGGCTGTCCAGGAACTCACTCAGTAGACCAGGCTGGCCTCAAACTCTGAGATTGCTTGCCTCTGTCTTCCTGAGTGATGGGATTAAAGACGTGTGCCATCACCACCCAGCATTATTTAACCTGTATATATATAATAAACAGACTCTTTTTTTTTTTTTTTTTTTTTTTTTTTTT
>NW_021620675.1:2460874-2554578 GCF_004785775.1 Grammomys surdaster
GAGACAGGGTTTCTCTGTATAGCCCGGGCTGTCCTGGAACTCACTCTGTAGACCAGGCTGGCCTCGAACTCAGGAATCCGCCTGCCTCTGCCTCCCGAGTGCTGGGATTAAAGGCGTGCGCCACCACCGCCCGGCTAAACAGACTCTTATGTATATTTTAGTTTTGGGTTTTTTTAAGGTGATAGTTAATAACATGCTTCTGTATGACTTTCTCAGACACCCTGACTGTATGTTTACCATTTCCCCTCCTGTATTTGTCTTCCTCCTTTCTCCTCATTTCCCCACTCAGGTCACTCGTATGTGCCCTCCTATTCCCTTCTATTACTTCCCCAACTCTTAGCCCAGCAATGGTCCCTTTTTACTTTCTGCTTTCTGAAGTTACTCCAGGATATGTAGTCACATCTGAAGATTTGGAGGTAGAAGCCTACAGTGAGAGAGACAATGCAACCTTCGTCTTTGTGTCTGGGTTATCTCATGCAATGTGATATTTTTTTAGTTACATATATTTACCTGCAAAGTTTGTGACTTCACTTCGCAGCTGAATAGTATTCCCGAGTGTGCGTGTGCCACATCCTTATTACCCAGCCATCAGCTGAAGGACATTAGGCTGTTCCCATTCCCTAGCTGTTGTGAATAGAGCAGCATTGAACCTGGCTCAGCAGCTATCTGTGGAGTAGGATGTCAAGTCTTTTGGGCGTTTGCCAAGGACCTGTGTGGCTGGCCTGGTGACTGAGCAGCTGTGTGTGGAGTCCATTTTGTCTGCCATGCCAAGATGTGTTTGGCTGAAATTTTTCTCTTTCCATTTTTTAAAAAAATAATTGACATATTTTATTCTCCCCTTTACATGGGCTCTCAGTATACTAGTTTTATATGTAAAATGTTGCAGAACTTATGGTCTGAATATTTTGATCCTTTAGACCTTAACAAATGTTTCAATAATTGCACAAAATGTTTCATCTCAAAAGACTGAGAAGAACTCATTAATTCCACTCACTTAAGGTTGCAAACCTTTTCAGTGAGAGGCCTGATTTTCTGAACCCCTAATTGCTATTTAAAGAAAACCTTTATTCCTCTCTCTGAGAGTCGTTTGTGCCCTACATTTTTGGCACAAGTTGAGGTATTACAGCCAGCAGAGAAACGACCCATGAAGAGGTGAGGTTAAGTACTTGATTCAGTTTGACTTCATCAAATTGGATGACGCTTCTAAAAAGTCTGATGTTGGGGGGTTTATTGCCAGCATACTTAAACACAGTACAATTGGGAAAATGTTTCCTGTTGTAATATAATCCCCAGTTCTAAAGGCAACTCAGAGTATGTGGCATTTCTTCCAAGAAGATGGGTTCTGTACTAGTTTAGGGGCCTAAGAAAGGGTCTGGTGTGGTCTCAGTGATACAGATAGTGTAGATGTCATTTAGATTACTAGCTGCCTCTGGTCCTGTTTGTAGGAGCCCAACAGATAACACAGATAACTGGGGTGTTTGTCACTTCTTATTCCCAGCCTGATGGGCAGAGACAGATTTTACTTCTTTTCCATTGGAAAGAACTCTGGAGCCATGCTGTGCTGACACATGATTTAATCCAGCGCTCAGGAGGCAGGTGTTGCTTTTGAGGCCAGGCTAATCTACAGGACAAGTTCCAGGACAGCCAGAGGATAACAGAAAATGTCTCAAAAAAAGGAAACAATCCCATGTGTCTTACATTACTGGTTTTCCTGGAGAACTGTGAGCACAAGGACCTTTGTGCTCCCAACAGAACAGTATTCCATAGTGTGTGCCCTATACTGTCGTTAGCCATTGTTGAAGGGCATTTAGGTCGGTTCCATTTCCCAGCTATTGCGAATAGAGCAGCAGCGAGCAGGGCTCAGCAAGGATCTGTGAAGTAGGATGTCAGTCGAGTCCTTTGGGTGTATACCAAGGAGTGGTATAGCTAGGGCATGCGGTACGTTTGTTTGTTTGTTTGTTTGTTTATTGTTTGGTTTTTCAAGACAGGGTTTCTCTGTATAGTCCTGGCTGTCCTGGAACTCACTCTGTAGACCAGGCTAGCCTCGAACTCAGAAATCCGCCTGCCTCTGCCTCCCAAGTGCTGGGATTAAAGGCGTGAGCCACCTCCGCCCGGCAGTATGTTTATTTTTATCTTTTTGAGGATTTTCCACATTGATTTCCATAGTTGCACTAGTTTTCAATTCCACTAAAAGTGAATGAGTTCCCTTCTCCTCACATCCCCTCCAGCCCCAGCCCTTGTTGTCTATTGTCATGTCGATTTTGCTATCCTGACTAAAATGAAATCTCAAAGTTATTCGATTTTTTTTTTTTTTGGCTATTTCTTAGCCACTTATTTTTCTATTTTATTTTTTTTATTTTTTTGAGAACTCCATTGAGGTTTCAGGGTAATTTTTTTCCAAATGAATCATTTACTATTTGTACTCTTGGCTTTTTGAATTTTTATATATTCTGTATATTAATCCTCTGTCAGATGTATACCTGGCAAATATACTCTACAGTTCTGTGGAATTCCTCTTCACTGATTGTTTAGTTAGCTGTGCAGAAGCTTTGTAGTTTGAGGTCCCACTTGTCAATTGTTGATCTTAATTCCTGTACATAAGGAGTATTCAGAAGAACTTTTCCAACACCTAGATCGTGCAGGGTGCTGACTGTTTTCTTCTGGCAGTTTCAGTGTTTCACGTTCCACATTTAGGTCTTTGAACCACTTGAAGATTTTGCACAAAGTGGTTTGAATTGAATAGACTGTAAGCACTACCTGCCACTCACTACTAGGGGGACCCTGTGATCAGAAGAGATTACCCACCCTGTAGGCATTGAGATGGAGTTTCTAATTTCCCACTTCTGCCTGGGATGTCCGATTTCCCAGCACCACTTGTTGAAGATGCTTTCCCCACCCCACACCCCACACCCACACCAAGCATATGTTTTGGTGTCTTTGTTAAATATTAAGTGGCTGAAGTTATACATACTTGTGTTTGGGTCTTCAGTTTTGTTCCATTGGTCTCCAAATCTGTTTTTGTGCTGGTACCAAGTTTTGGTTTTTTTTTGTTTTTTTTTTGTTTTTGTTTTTTGGTGTTTTTTGTTTTGTTTTGTTTTGACTATAGCTTTGTAACATATCTAAAGATCTGAAATGGTAATCCCTCCAGTATTCTTTTTGCTTGGGATTGTTTTGACTATCCAGGATTTCTTGTGGTTCCATATGAATTTTAGGATAGTTTCTTTTTCTATTTCTGTGAAGAATGAGATGGGCATTTTGATTGGGATTGTACTGAATCTGTAATAGCTTTAGATAGAATGGTCATTTTAACGTTAAATCTATCTCTCTGTGAGCATGGGATGCCTTTCCTTTTTCTAGGGTCTTTCTCCATCACTTTCTGACTTTAACTCAGAGTTTGCCTCCCTTTGAGATGGGTAAAGAGAAAACCATATCCACTAGTATTGGAATTGGATGTGTATTAGTATAAAGATCTTTGCTATCCTTAAAGGCATCTCAATGCCTATGGGGTAGGTAACCTCCGATTATAGGATCCCTCTAGTGGTGAGTGCTGGGTAGTGCTTATAGCTCTATTCAAGTGCAATCAATATATTGCTGCAAAACAAAACTTGGGTCTGGTTTTGTTTGTTTTTAAACATTATAGGGCTGGAGAGATGGCTCAACATTAAGAGCACTGGCTGCTCTTCAGGGGTCCTGAGTTCAATTCCCAGCAACCACATGGTGGCTCACAACCATCTGTAATGGGATCTGATGCCCTCTTCCCGTCTGTCTGAAAAGAGTGTGCTCACATACATAAAATAAATAATCTTTAAAAAAAAGAAAAAACAAAATAAACATTATGCATCCTGGTCTGCCCTAGAACTAGCATTGTAGATCAGGCTGGCCTCAAATGGCTATGAAATTACAGAGATCTGTTTCCGCTTCCCGAGTGCTGGAATTAAAGGCTTGTGCCACCACACCCAGCCTATTTTTCTCTCTTAAAGATTTCTCTTTTTTTGGTTTTTCGAGACAGGGTTTCTCTGTATAGTCCTGGCTGTCCTGGAACTCACTCTGTAGACCAGGCTGGCCTCGAACTCAGAAATCCGCCTGCTTCTGCCTCCCAAGTGCCGGGATTAAAGGTGTGCGCCACCATGCCCCGCAAAGATATCTATTTTTAATTCTGTGTATGTTTGAATGTTCGATAGGGTTGTGTATGTGAGTTTGGGTGTTTGCACAGGTCAGAGGTGCCAGATCCCTTGAATCTGGAGCTGCAGGAGGTTGTGGACTTCTACTCAAGCTCATTGTAGGTGCAAGAAACCAAACTTGCTGGGGCAGTACCCAATCATAATCACCGAGCCTGTAGCCTCAAGCTATTGGTTTTTGAGATGAGGTCTTACTCTGTAGCCCAGGCTGGCTTTGAACACCACAGCATTCTTCTTTCCTTAGCTTTCCAAGTGCTAGGATTGTAAGGCTTAATAGTTTTGTTTTACAAAAAAAAAAAATAATAATTTATTTCTCTTAGTTATGGTTACTATTGCTGTGATTAAACCTTATAACTAAAAGCAAGTTAGGGAGGAGAGGGTTTATACACACTTGCACATCACTGTTCATCCTCAAAGGAAGTCAGGGCAGAAATTCAAAAGGGGCGGGGCAGAGGCCAGGGAGGAATGCTGCTTACTGGCTTTGCTGCATATGGCTTGCTCAGCTTTTTAGAACCCAGGAGCACCATCCCAGAGTGCCCCATTAATCCCTAATTAAGGAAACATCCCACAGGATTGCTTACAGTCTGATCATATGGAAGCATTTTCTCAATTAAAGCTCCCTCCTCTGATGAGACTAGCTTGTGTAAAGTTGACAGCAAACTAGACAAGACAGTTTTTCTTCTTTAAACAGTATTTTTATTATTTTAAATTATGTTTATGTGTGCGTTTGTCATCCGTGGATGTGTGCACATGAGTGTAGGTGCCCACAGAGGCCAGAAGAGGGCATCAGATCTCCATAGTTCTAGAGCTACAGGTGCTTGTGAGCTGCCTGCTGTGGGTGCTGGAAACTGAGCTCGGGGTCTGTGAATAGCAGAACCCACTCCTAGCCATGTCTTAGCCAGTGTATTGTTGCTGTGAAGAGACGGCATGACCCTTGCAACTGTTGGAAAGAATCTAATTGGGTCTGACTTACAGTATCAGAGATTTAGTCCGTTGTCACCATGGTGGAGAGCATGGCAGCCTGCAGGCAGGCAGACGTGGTACTGGAGAGGTAGCTGAGAGTTCAGTGTCTGGATCCACAGGCAGCAGGGAGAGCCACTGGGCTTGGACTTTTGAAAACCTTAAAGCCTCCTCCCACTGACATACTTCCTCCAACAAGGCCACACTAATCTTTTCAAATAGTGCCACGCCCTGGTGACTAAGTATTCAAATCTATGAGAATATGGGGGAGGGGGAATCCTCATTCACACTACCATACCATCTCTCCAGCCCCCCCTTTTTTTGTTTTGTGCTTTTTGAGACAGGGTTTCTCTGTGCACCCCTGGCTATCCTGGAGGTCACTTTATAAAGTGAGTATAGAACAGGCTGGCCTTGAACTCGGAGATCTGCCTGCCTCTACCTCCCAAAGTTCCAAGATCACAGGCATGCACCGCCACTCCTAACTTTCACAGAGCCTCGTTTTGGGACAGCTTCGTCTGTGCCTGTCACATTCCTTCACAGATGACTCGTGGTCTTGGCACCTCCAAGATCCTGAGGTCTCCACTGTAGCTTAGGGTTCACCTTCAGAGTTTCATGAAGAGAACCCAACCCTGTCATGGCTTGCCTAACCTCAGAGACTCTGGAACAATGATGCAGAAAGACTCCATTCCATAATCTTGTTTTAAACTTTTTTATTACACCTATTTGTCTCTCTGTCTCTGTTTTTATTACACCTATTTCTGTTTGTCTGTCTCTCTGTCTGTGTGTGTGTGTGGCGTGCATGTAGCACATTCTACTGCACATGAGTGAATGTCAGGAGACAACTTGGGAGAGTCATTTTACCCTTTCACCTTGTGGGTCCCAGGGATTGAATTTACTAAGGTCGTTGGGCTTGACAGCATATACTTTTACCTGCTGAACCATTTTGCCAGCCCAATTTTGCATCTTTTATCCCTTCAAAAACAGTATTAGAAAAGCCAAGTGTGGGGCTGGAGAGTTGGCTCAGAGGTTAAGAGCACAGACTGCTCTTCAAGAGGTCATGAGTTCAATTCCCAGCAACCACATGGTGGCTCACAACCATCTATAATGAAATCTGGTGCCCTCTTCTGGCCTGCAGGTGTACAAACAGGCAGAACACTGTATACATAATAAATAAATAAATCTTTAAAAAAAAAAAAAAAAAAGAAAAGCCAAGTGTGCTGGCACACACCTTTAATCCCAGCATTTGGGAAGTAAATGCTTTCCTAATGTCCTAGGGCAGGGCTAGAGGTTTCTCCCTAATAACTACAGTTTCTTTTCCAGCACTAGCTTTGCCTGCATTTTTTGAGCTATTTTTCTTAACAAAATGAAATAACCCTGTCATAGACTGAATGCCTGTCTGCTGTGATAGTTCCTGTTAAGTATCATTCTGATAGAATCTAGAATCACAGGGAGATGGGCTATTCTACTCAGAATTTCAATCGTTATGATGAAATATCATGACCAAAGCAATTTGAGGAGAAAGGGGTTTATTTGGCTTACACGTCCACATCACTGTTCATCACTGAAGGAACTTGAAGATGCAGAGGCAATGGAGGGGTGGTGTTGTAGTCAATAATTAAAACGGCCTCTGGTCAAGCCCACTATCTAAGCTGCAGCGGCTCTGCCTAGCCCAGCCACCATGTTTCTCGGCCTGAGGTCACATGCGTGCTGCAGCTAGAACCGGCCCACCAGAAACACCAGCCCTGCTACCCACTAGATGCCAGCGTGAGAGATGGCTCTGCCAATCTTCCACGCTGTCTCTGCAAGGCAGGGCATTGCCCAGACCACTCTGCCATTCATGCGGGCCCAGTAAGAGAATGAGACTCTAATTCTTATAGATTAATCAAAGGCTTTATATGTTTGTTAATGATTAATAACAAGATGCCCAAAGAGAGTCGTATCCCAATTAGCTAACCTAATTATAAGCTTATAAGTTGTTCCCCACGAGTGCTCTCCATACCTGTGTGGGTCTCCATTCTCCTACATCTCTGCCCTCTCTAGCTCCTCCTCTTCCTTTTTCCTCTTTCTCTCCTCCTTACTCCTCTTCCTCTTCCTCTCCTAACTCTTCCCACCTTATCTCCTCCTACAGGGTGTTGCTTACTGTCTTGGTCTTCACGGCTTTCTCAGCCTGCTTTTTTTTTTTTTTTTTTTTTGGTTTTTTGAGACAGGGTTTCCCTATATAGCCCTGGCTATCCTGGAACTCACTCTGTAGACCAGGCTGGCCTCGAACTCAGAAATCCACCTGCCTCTGCCTCCCAAGTGCTGGGATTAAAGGCGTGCGCCACCACCGCCCGGCTTCAGCCTGCTTTTTTTTATAGACCTCAGGACCACCAGCCCAGGGATGAGCTGGGCTCTCTCCCATCAATCACTAATTAAGAAAATTCCCTATAGTGGAAACTTATGGAAACATTTTCTCAATTAAAGTTCCCTCGTTTCAGATGACATAAAACTAGACAGCATAGAAGCCTCTAAGCATGCCCAGGTGTGTGTGTGTGCATGTGTGCATGTGTGCATGTGTGTGTGTGTGTGTGTGTGTGTGTGTGTGTGTGTGTAGAGGTCAGAGGAGTTAGGAGTAGCTTCTCTCCTAAGACCTTATTTTGAGGCATGCTCTTTCTTGCTGTTCCTGCTATACTGTGTCCTCCAGGCTAGCTGGCCCACAGACTTCCGGGTCATTCTTCTATTAGTCTGCCATCTCACCATAGAAGTGCTGGAATTACAGATGCATGCTACCTCAACCGTGGGTCTGGGGGTCAGTTCAACCCATCTGGTCTACAGAGTGAGTGAGTCCCAGGATAGCCGGAGGAGCTACGTAGTGAGACCCCGTCTTGAAACAACAGCAACAATGGCTAACATAAGCTCTTCACTGAGTTGCTTCTGAACAACACAGCAACAAGGAAGAAACTAAGACACTTGCCATGAAATCTCCACCACCGCCAAACTCAATAGTTTAAAACTTAGTCTCAGCCCAGCTCTCAGGACACAGCAGAATGCAGCTAGATTATATTACATAATTACATAAATTACACAGTGGAAACCCAACCTAGACAGCCCAGTTTTCCTATGAACCTGCTTGAGCCAGCCCTTCACAGTCCACACGTCTCTCAGCCTTCGGATGTTCCCAGTCTTCCGCCAGAACAGCTTGTTAAGTAAGCGCTGTTTACAGCATCCAAAGGTTTTCTCAGACCAACGTTCCAAATTCTTCCACAGTTTTTCCAAAACCCAGTTCTGTAGTAAACCTGACCATGTGGCTTTTAGGCCTTTGGAATTATCAGGTTGGAGCTAGGAAAGCTGTCGAGCGCTTTGGGAGAGCATCCTGACCACTCTTTGGGGAGTTTGGAAGATAAGAATACAGACAGTGGATTCTGGGCTATGAAGTTGCAAAGAATTAGGACTCTCAGGAACAGGAGTGGGGCCATTCCTGTGGTATTTTGGCCACAGTCTGGCTTCATTCTGCCTGTGTTGTGACAAACTGAATGATGTTGGATGGGGGAGATGTTTTGTCTGGCGTGGGAGGTTTCAGGGAAGGACAGGGTTCAAGCTGGTGCTGGGGAAGTAGGTGTGTTTGTTAAGGAACTGACACCACTGAAGACAGGTCTCAGATGCTTCCCTGGGATCCTAGGAAACCTGTTCTGAAGAGCAAACCCAACTCATCAGAGACTCCATCTACGGATCCTAGTGTGTTTAAAGGAAGAATCTTGGATCTGGAGAGTGTTTAGTGGGTAAGAACACTTGCTGTTCTTATGGAGGACCTGAATTTTGTTCTCAGCTCACACACCCACTTGTAATTCCAACTCTTCTGACCCTGGAGGGACCTGCACACATGTGGCACACACACACATAAATAAAAAATAAAATCTTTGTAAAAATCCCAAGTTGAAGGGATTCCTTCCCTCTTGAAAGCAAATTCATAAGAATGTGTTTCCCCAAGGTCAGCATCCTGCTGTAGTTAAAGGGGCAGGCACAAGAACTGACATCAGAACTTAGTGATGTCATTTGCTTGGTACTGGTTCAGAAGATTTAGGCAGACATAAAAAGCAGTCAAGGTGGAATCTCTACAGAGATGCTCTGAGGGGCCATTATGTAGCCTTGTGAGGGCGAGGCCCCAGTTGTAAGAGAAATCCCAGGATACTGGAATTGGCCATGACTGTGTGATGTCTGTCAAGGAGGGCTGCAGCTTTAGAATAGAACAGTCTAAAAGAGAATCTGCATGGATGCAGGTGGAGAGGTGGCGAGGTGGAGCTACCAAGCCTCTGGGGCCCAGCTGATTGCATGACATCATAGGTTCCAGATGCCTCACTCAGGGTGTACCATTTGGTGTTTTTTCTTCTGAAATTAGGAGATTTGGGTCTTTTTGTTGTTTCAAAACAAGGGTTTTTTGTTTTTGTTTTTTAGACAGAATCTGTCCTTGGGAAAGATATATAGCCCTATATATAGGCCTGTCTGTCCTGGAACTCACTGTGTAGATCAGGCCAGCCGTGAACTTACAGAGATCCACTGGCCTCTGCCTCCCAAGTGATGGGATTCACCTGGACTGAGACAAGGTCTTTTTACCCTGGCTGCCTGGAGTTTGCTATGTAAACCAGGCTGGCCTGGTTTCAAACTCAGAGATCCATTTTCCTCTGCCTCCTGTATGCATTAGAGGCATGTACTACCATGCCTGGTCTGAAACTTTTAACATTTTTATTTTTTGAGACAGGGTTTTCTATGTAGCCCTGGCTGTCCTGAAACTCACTCTATACACAAGGCTGGCCTCAAACTCAGAGAGACTTAACTTTTAAAGTGTTGAAATTGTTTTTTTTTTTTTTTTTTTGATTTTCGAGACAGGGTTTCCCTGTGTAGCCCTGGCTGTCCTGGAACTCACTCTGTAGACCAGGCTGGCCTCGAACTCAGAAATCCGCCTGCCTCTGCCTCCCAAGTGCTGGGATTAAAGGCGTGTGCCACCACCGCCCGGCAAGTGTTGAAATTGTTAATGACAATGGGAACTTTTAAAGTTGGACCAAGTGTTTTTTTAATTATAAGGTGACCATGGGCTTACAGAGACAAGGAGTTATGGTTTTACATGATGTACTCTATGCGTCAGGCTGATAAGGGGTGGAGTTGTGATGTGTGGGGAGCCAGATGGATCCAGAACTTTCTCAGAGGCCCTGATAAAAGGACAAAGGAATCTTTACTTTGGTGTCCTTGTCCAGGAACAGACTTGGCAAGTACAGTTTAAAGTTGAGCCAGTGTCTCGTAGGAGTCAAGGTTGAGGTTTCTGGGAACAATGGGAGACCCAGATCTTCTCCTTGGGCTGAGATTATCAGATTGGGCAGCTGTGTCGGGGTGTCCTGTGTCAACTTTGTTGCGTTTCGCTCTCTGCTGACCTTGGCTGTTTCTCCTCTCCCACTCCCACCTTGGCCAATGTATGACGCTCTTTCTTTGTTCATCTTTACAGGATCTCACTGTGTAGTCCTGGCTGTCCTGGAACTCACTCTGTAGACCAGGCTGGTCTCAAACTTAGAAGTCCACCTGCCTCTGCCTCCCGGTGATGCTGTGCTTCTTAATAAACGTGCCCAGGACCTCTTGGTCCCAGCTATTGCTTCGTTGTCTTCACTTCTTGTCTTAGTTCTCATCCTGTCCTCTCACCGTCTGGGACTCTTATTCCTAAGAATTTGGGTCAGGAACCTTTTAATTGTCAACTTGACATAACCTAGAACTCTGTGGGAGAAGGATTTCTGAAAATATCTGAGTGTGAGGGATTATCTTTTTTTCTGTTTGTTTGTTTGGTTGGTTGGTTTGTTGGTTGGTTTTGTTTTGCAAGACAGGGTTTCTTTGTATAGCAATGACTGTCCTGGAACTTGCTCTGTATACTAGGCTGGCCTCAAACTCAGAGATTCACCTCCCTCTGACCCCACATACACAAGCGCTGGGATTAGATGTGGAGCTACCACTACCCAGCAGGGGATTATTTAATTATATTGGTTGATGCTGGGGGACCCGCCCACTGTGGGTGGCACCATTCCCTGGGCTTGGGGTCCTGGACTGCATAACTATGCAAGTATATAAACGTATAAGGGTGTGAGCAGAACTAGCATGTGTGCATTAATGCATTGTTCTTTTCGTTTGACTATGGATATGGTGTGACTAGCTGCTTCAAGTTCCTACTATCTTGATGGACTATAACCTAGAACTGTAAGTCAAATAAACCCTTCTCCATTAAAGTCCTTCTGTTAGGGTATTTTAGCACAGAAATAGGAAAGGAAACTAAGGCAAAGCACCAATATAATCATTACAACATTACTAAAAGGCCAGCAGGAGAGTTCAGTAGGTGAAGTCACTTGCCACCATAATTGAAACCTGGTACAAAGAAAGAACTGGTTTGAGGCCGGGCGGTGGTGGCACATGCCTTTAGTTCCAGCACTCAGGAGGCAGAGAAGCAAGTGAGTCTCTGTGAGTTTGAGGCCAGCCTGGTCTACAGAGTGAGTTCCAGGACAGCCAGGGCCACACAGAGAAACCCTGTCTCAAAAAAACCACAAAAAAAAAAAAAAAAAGAAAGAACTGGTTTGTACAAGTTGTCTTCTGACCTCCACAACACACTGAGGCACTCAGACAGCTACATGGACATGGTGCACACCCATGTACTCAGGCGTGTGCGCGTGCACACACACACACACACACACACACACACACACACACAAAATAAATAAATCTTCAAAAATAAATAGGTAGAGGCTGGAGAAATGGCTCCATGGTTCCGAATACTTGCTGCTCATGCAGAAGACTCAGGTTCGGCTCTCAGGACTCTATGGAGCCTCAGAAGCACCTGTAACTCCAGCTCCAAGGGAAGTGACACCTAGTGTCTGAGGGTGCCTGGACCCACACGTGCATACCCCCACACAGATAATACATATAATTAAAGATTATTTTAAAAAAGAAATTATTAAAATAAATAAATAAATAAATAAATAAATAAATAAATAGGGGGCTTGAGAGTTGGCTCAAGATTAAGAGCACCTGTTGCTCTTGCAGAGACCCCAGGTTCTATTCCCAACTGTTCACAAGTGTCTGTAATTCCAGTCCCAGGGACTCTGAGTCCCTCTGGACCTCTGCAGACACTGGATGCCTGTGGTAAACATACATACAAGAAGGCAAAATGCACATACATGTAAAATTATAAAATAAGCAAAGCCTTTAAAAACAGATAAACTACAGTCCTAAAAGCAGAACATATAAGTAAGTTTAGCTAAAGGATACTTTATTAAAATCTATAACGCATTTGCAAGGAATAGAGACCAGGACCAGGATTTCCAGTTGTATTTCCTGGGTTGTGGGGTATTAATCAAAGCATTTTGAATTTTTCGTTCTTTTGTTTTCCATGGCAGGGTTTCTCTGTATGGCCCTGGCTGTCCTGGAACTTGTTCTGTAGGTCGAGCTGGCAGCAAACTCAGAGATCTGCCTGCCTCTGCCTCCTGAGTGCTAGGATCAAAGGTGTGAACCACTACTGACTGCCAGAACTTTAGTTGGTTTTCTTTTTTGGTGGGGGGAGGTGTTTTGTTTTGTTTTTGTTTGTTTGTTTGTTTGTTTGTTTTTATTAAGGATTGAAATTGGGGCCTTGGCTGTGTTTAGCAAGCACCTGACTACTGAGGTGCTCCTGAGGGACTCTTTTATTTATTAAGTTCTTTTTTTTTTTTTTTTTTTTTTTTTTTTTTTTTTTTTGTTTTTTTTTTTTTTTTTTGTTTTTTCGAGACAGGGTTTCTCTGTACTGTAAAGTCCTGGCTGTCCTGGAACTCTGTAGACTACGCTGGCCTTGAACTCAGAAATCCGCCTGCCTCTGCCTCCCAAGTGCTGGGATTAAAGGCGTGCACCACCACTGCCCGGCTAAGTTCTTATTTTTTTAAGGTGTGTGTGTATATATGTGTGTGTATATTTCTTTGTCTGTCTGTCTGTCTGTCTGTCTCTCTCTCTCTCTCTCTCTCTCTCTCTCTCTCTCTCTCTCTCTCTGTGTTTACTTGCATAACCATAGAGGCCAGAAGGAGTCATCAGGTCCCCTGGAGCTGGAAGTATACGCAGCTGTAAGCTCCTCCGTATGGATGATGGGAACAGAATGCTGATCCTATACTAAAACAGAAAGGACTCATAACTATGAGACATCTTTTAACCCCTTCTCCCCTTTTATTTTTGAGACTTCTCTCACTTAAATTTCCAAGATGACCTTGAACTTGTAATCATACCATTATATAGTTGGGATCAGAGGCAAGTGGCAACAGGTCTTTTTTGATTTGACCCCCAGACAAGGTCTTACTGTGTATAACCCTGCCTGCTCTGGAACTTATTATATAGATCAGGCTGGCCTCAAACCCACAGACCTGCCTGCCTCTGCCCCCCTCCCCCAGGGGTTGGTGTTAAAGGTGTTGATTAACAAACCAAAATAACTTGCTGGTTTATCCTTCTATCTTTGGGTGATTGCATGGTGTTTATTGGGGGCTGGAGAAATGGCTCAGTGGTTAAGAGTGCTTACTGCTCTTTCTAGAGGACCAGATTTCAGTACTCAGTACTCAGATAGGCAACTCACAACTGCCTCCAGTTCCAGGAGATTTGATACTTTCTTCCAGCCTCTGCAGGAACCTGAATACACACACACAGACACTTAAATTTAAAAAAAATTTTTTTAATTGGTCAAAACTTTTCTGGATTCCTTCATCCCTTCATCCTGTCAGATTCAATACAGGAGTTAGGGACTGCAAAGATTTTTCTTTTTCTGTACTTAATTAAACGCAGGCAGTAGATTGAATTTGAGAGTACAAGTGTTTATAGCAGTTGCATAAACACAGTGCAGTGGGAAACAGGGAGTTAGAATGTGATTAGCGATCCTGGCACATTTTAAAAATGATTATGCTTGAACTGACATATACACAGTAGTGCATGCACACGTGTGTGTCTGTTGTGTTTGAGGCAGTCTCACTATGTAACTATGTAGCCCAGGTTGGCCTGGAAATTGCAGTTCAGATCTGAGTACGAGTGTGCACCTTGTAAACAGTACTGGGAGGTGAAGAAGATCAAGAATTTAGTCTGACCTCTACAGCGAATTTGCAGCCATCCTTTCTCAAACCGTAAGAACAAAAACAAAAGAAAAATCCAAATATATTTGCCGGGCGGTGGTGTCGCACGCCTTTAATCCCAGCACTTGGGAGGCAGAGGCAGGCAGATTTCTGAGTTCGAGAGTTCGAGGCTAGCCTGGTCTACAGAGCGAGTTCCAGGACAGCCAGGACTACACAGAGAAACCCTGTCTCAAAAAAAAACCAAAAAAAAAAAAACAAAACAAAACAAAAAAAAAAAACCAAAAAACAAAAAAAAAAAACCCCAAAAAACCCCCCAAAAAAACCCACCAAAAAAAAAAAAAAAGAAAAAGAAAAAAAACCCAAATATACAAAAGAAAGAGAGCAGAAGAGGGGGAAAATTCCAGCAATCCTGCCTCACACTGCAGAATGTTGATGCCTGGCGAGTGCCATCAGGCACAGTTGTGCAGAGCGCTTACAGCTGCTGCACAGATGCGAAGATAGCCACCTCAACTTGATGACCAATCTTTGCATGTCCGTGGCGCCTACAATTCCCAGAAAGCACCGCGGAGCGCGCAGGCGGGGCAGCGTGAAGACTGAGTTCTTTGATTGGTGATGAGCGCCAGGCCAATCGGAGGTGCTGTTGTTTGTCAGTCCCGGAGCCGGTCCGCAGAGGGAAGGTGGCAAGATGGTGTTGGAGAGCACTATGGTTTGGTGAGGAGCTTCGGATGTGTCCGGGGGCGCGTCTGGGTTGCTGGTGCGCGAGGCGCCGAAGCCTGAGGGCCTGGGGTGGAGACAGGGCCGCCGGGCGAGATGTGGCTTTGGGGCCCGCGGGAGACAGGCAGGCGACTCCCTGAGTCATCCTGGCCCAGGAACGCAGGCCCGGGGACCCTGGTTCCCTTCCCGGACCCTGCCCTCCATGTCTCCCGTAAAGCAGAGGCCAACTGCCCCATCCTCTCGCCTCCAACTTTTCCTTTTCTCTGTACTTTATCTCACGTAAACCTCACAACAGCATTCGAGGAAAATAGTCCTTTATTTCATAGTGAGTCGGAAGGACTTTAGGTGATCTGCTGTGCCACACAGCACATTAAGTGATCATGATAAGCCGGAGTCAAATTCAAAACTACACTGCTCTTCTCCGATGAATTAGGTCTTACCAGGTTTATACTTGGGATGAGTACCTGTTAGGAGTTAGATTAGAAACTGAGGACAAGAAAAATAAATAGAAATTAAGCTGAGAATATATTTTTTTCAGGGCTACAAGAGGGTATTCTTTTGTGTTTTCAGGTACTGGGAGTTAAGTCCAGAGCATTGTAAACGCTGGGAAAGTGCTCCACCAATGAGCCACACCCCTTCTGGATTGCATTTATTATTTGTTATTATTTTTTTGAATGGAGTTTTGACACTGTAGCTCAGGTTGGCTTTGAAGTCTTTATTTGAAAATATGCAGAGGCTGGCCTTGAACTTGGAATGAGTATGTAGGATTATAAGCCTGAGTCACTAGGCCCACGTTTCCATTTGGAGATTGGCTAGCACTGCCACATACATTCAGGCTGGCTTAAGCTTGTTCTCCGGCACTTGGAGGGTGAGGCAGAGGGTTTTCATGATCAGGACTACCTAGCAAGAGTCTGTCTCAAAACAAGACAACCAGGATGTCCAGGTCAATTTGAATTTCAAGCAAATCAGGAGTGATTTTTAATATTAAAAGGGAATTTAAGTGCAACCCAAATATTGCTCTTACAAGTTACTTGTTGGAGCTGGGCCGTGGTGGTGTACACCTTTAATCCCAGCACGTGGGCCACAGAGGCAGATTGATCTCTGCGAGTCTGAGGCCAGCCTGGTCACAGAGTGAGTTCTAGGACATTCAGAGAAACCCTGTCTCAACAGATGACAAAACAAAACAAAAACAACAACAAAATAGTTACTTGTTGGGGGTGGAGAGATGGCTCAGTGGTAAGAGCACTCTATGTTCTTGCAGAGAACCAGTGTTTGGTCCCAAGCAGCCATATTGTTTACTGCTGCCTTCTTGACAGGACCAGAATATCTAGTGCCTCTGATCTCTGTAGGTGCATGTGTGCACACACCTAAAAACAATAAAAATAAATCTTGAAAGTTATTATTCATCTGAAATTAAAATTTAACCTTAAGTCCCATATTTTTGTTTTCTAAGTTTGTTTTTACTTCTGGGAGAGAGTATGTTAAAATAGAAAAAGATGGATTTTTGAATCCAAACTATTTGCTGGCTGGCACTTACCTTTTGCACACTGTTGGAGAATTGTAGTAACTGCTGTGTGTCTCGTAAGTAGGTAAGCCATATGTGACGGTATAGAGTACTGTAGCGGCATGGTGTTCGGGGAGTCCTCAGAATTTAAGATCTGTAAAGAGACATGTTGAGGTCATTACAAAGTTGCTGAAGTAGAAGTCCCATGTTGGGGAAACAGACCAGAGTACCCTTAGCGTAGATTGTGGTTGTGAAGTGGGAGGAGTCACTGTAGAAACAAATGACTGAAGAGCTTGGACTCTGTTCTGTACCCCAGTGAGAAGATTCTGAGGGTGATGGAGTCAGACTTTTGTACAGACTGGCACTGATTTAAGAATATTGATCTGACCAAATGTGCACACCTGTAAAGGTGTCAAGAACACGGGATAGTTGAGACAGAGGGATCATGAGTTCAAAGCCAACTTGGAATGCATATTGAGGTCCTGTTTAAAAAAATATTTAAATATGTAAAAGGAAAGATTAGAACCTGAGACCTTAGCTGTTGGGGTGTAATTGCTCAGGAACAGAGTAATGAGACTCTCCTGTTTTCTATGAGGTGTCTTGTATTTCCAGGCAACAGTTTTCTGTAGGGGCCTATTCTAAAATGCATGTGCATTGACTTTAGCCTGCTGAGCCAGATTCTCGTGTTAGTTTTTTTAATACATGGCATTACCCTTGGACAGTAGGCTAGCCTCGAGCTCACTGGAACTCTGTTGTATTTATTGCTGTGATAATAGAGATGTTAGTGTAAATCAGATGTGCTGGCCTCCTGTGATCCCAGCACTTAAGAGGTAGGCTCAGGAAGCGCAGTTCAGTGCCATCTTCAGTTACAGACAGCTCATCCTGTTTCTAAGGGAGACTGAGGTTGAGGGAGAGAGGTTGAGAGGGGACAGAGTGACAGCATCTCGGTGTGTTGCTCCCCCCTAGCCCCCAAATCCTGGATTCAAAAAATCCTCTTTCCTTGACTTGCCGAGTAGCTGGGCCACAGGCATGCTCTGTTGCCTGCCCTGTGTTGGTGGACTCATTGATTTTGTGATATTGGAGATCACACCAGGGCCTTGTTTGTGCTAGGCAAGCACCCCACCACAGAACTTCATCCCAGCCGTATTCAGTATTAAAATTATGATGCCATGGAAAGGTTGGGTAATACCTTAAACCCAACTTTTTATGATTTGGGGGATGAAAGAGAGAATTACATGCTGCTGAGGGAAAGCAGTTCCAAGAAATACAGATAACATCACCCCATTCATACCAAGCTGGGGATAGGGAGAGCTGGGCAGTGTGGTGTTTTGTTTGAAACAGGATCTTGCTGTGTAGCCCTGCCAGGAATTCCCTGTAGTCCTCCTGCCTCTGGAATAGTAGGATTAACAGTGACAATGTGGCTTTTTAAGGGACACATGCATAGGTGGTAAGGCACCTGTGATTTTCCCACCAGTGACCCCTCTCTCTCCCCAGAGCTGGTGAAGATCGCACAGCTTCGTCGTTCATGATCAGCTCATGTCTCCCCCACCCCACCCCCGTCTTTCTGTCCCCTCACCCCCTCTCTCTGGAATGTGGCTCAATGGTAGATGGTAGGTTGTGTGACCAAAAAAGGTGGGAAACTGAGAAACTGGAGTCTATGCTTCATATTATGTAGACTCTGGTTTGGGTTTGTTTTTTGTTGTTTTCTTTGAGACTTTGAGATTAGGTCTCACATAGCCCAGGCTGGCCTGAAACTTACAATGTGTTTGAGGCTGGCCATGAATTCCTGATTCTCCTAGCTACATACACGAAGTTCCAGGAGTACAGCTGTGTGCTGCCTTACCTGTTTAAGATGAAAGAGTTCCTAGCTGGAGAGATGGCTCAGTGGTTAGGAGCACTGACTGCTCTTCCGGAGGTCCTGAGTTCAATTCCCAGCACCCACATGGTGGCTCCCTCTTCTGGTGTGTCTGACGAGATCAACAGTGTACTCACATACATAAGATAAATTAAATCTTTTTTTTTTGGTTTTTCAAGACAGGGTTTCTCTGTGTATCCCTGGCTGTCCTGGAGCTCACTCTGTAGACCAGGCTGGCCTCGAACTCAGAAATCAGCCTGTCTCTGCCTCCCAAGTGCTGGGATTAAAGAAAGGTGTGCGCCACCACCACCCCCCGACAAATTAAATCTTTTTTTTTTTTTTTTTTAAAAAAAAGAAAGAATTCTAGGTGATTCTGTGTTCCAAGAAGGCTGAAAGCCACGCTGTCGAAGGTCCTCCATTTATAGAGGCTGTTTCAGGGGAATCCTCCGGTATTCCTTTCTCTCTTTTCTCCTAATCTGACAGTGTGGACAACAGTGAGTACATGCGGAATGGAGACTTCCTTCCCACCAGGCTGCAGGCCCAGCAGGATGCTGTCAACATTGTATGTCACTCAAAGACCCGAAGCAACCCTGAGAATAACGTGGGCCTGATCACACTGGCCAAGTACGTGGGACACAGTGGGGCTGTGAAGGTGGGTGGTGCTCCCATGTTGGTTGCAGGTGATGACCTTTGGTTGATAGCACAGGTTGTGCTCATCCAGTCCTGCGCTCTGCCTCCTTCAGTGGTAGGACAGCTACCACTGTGCTGGGGGAGAATTTCTTGACTGACTTCTTTTTTCACACAGTGTTTTTCATGTAGTCCTGGCTAACTTCAAACTTGATATGTACCTTTTTTTTTTTTTTTTTTTAAAGTTTTTTGAGACAGGGTTTCTCTTTGTAGCCCTGGCTGTCCTGGAACTCATTCTGTAGACCAGGCTGGCCTCTAACTCAGAAATCCGCCTGCCTCTGCCTCCCAAGTGCTGGGATTAAAGGCGTGCGCCACCACCGCCCGGCGTACCTTTCTTTTTTTAAGATTTATTTTGTATTTTATATATATAAATGTTTTGCCTGCATGTATGAATATGTATGCACCATGCTCATGTATGGTGCCCACAGAGGTCAGAAAAGGGATTCAGATCCCCTGGAACTGTAGTTAGAGCCGATTTGAGCAACCATGTGGTTGCTGGAAAATGAAACCGGGTCCTCTGCAAGAGCAGCGAGTGTTCCTAACCAATGAACCATCTCTTCAGAAAAAAGAGAAAAGTTGCTTTTAAGGTCTCTAAACAAAAGATGAATAGCCAGGTGGTGGTGGCACACACCTTTAGTCCCAGCACTTGGGAGGTAGAGACAGGTGGATCCTTGATTTTGAAGCCAGCGTGGTCTACATAGTTTCAGGACAGCCAGGACAGAGAAACCCCATCTCCTGGGGAAAAAGAAGAAAGAAAAGAGAAGCTGAATGAATGAGGTTAGGAGGCACTTGTGTGACCTGAACTTACTAAAATGCTTTGCTCACACCTAGTGACTGTGAGGTGCTGACCACACTCACCCCTGATACTGGCCGCATCCTCTCCAAGCTCCACACTGTCCAACCCAAAGGCAAGATCACCTTCTGCACTGGCATCCGCGTGGCCCATGTGAGTCCTGCTGGCTCCCTGCTGTGAGGGTCGTGGTCATTTCTCTCCAGAGCTGTGATCTAGTGCTAAATAGAGCAAGCCGAGAAAGGACCTAGAGCAGTGGTTCTCGGCCTTCCTGACGGACGCGGTGATCCATTAACACGGTCCCTCGTCCAACCCCTCCCAGGTTGGGAACCCTGAAAACAGTGCTTATTCAGCATAGAAAGGATGGGGCAGGATGAGTATAAGATTTGGTCTTACATTCTGGTCCACGTGAGGCACAACAGAAAGAAGAGGTGTGTGTTGAGTGAGCATTATGGTCGACTTGAGGTTCGTAGGTGCTGCGAGGAGCAGGAAGAGCAGCCTGGTCCAGGGAGGGACATGTGCTTCCTGTGATTGACAGAAACTTCTTTGCCTTTCCCAGTTGGCTCTGAAGCACCGGCAGGGCAAGAACCACAAGATGCGCATCATAGCCTTTGTGGGCAGCCCTGTGGAGGACAACGAGAAGGACGTGAGTCCACACCTGCTGCCAGGCAGAGCCTCCATTTGGAAGGGTCTTGAAGTCCTTAGAACTGAACAGAGGTGTTAGGCATGTCATTTGGGGAAAGGTGGATGTGTGATTTCAGTTCTGGGGGCAGACCTTTGGTAGGATACTGAATTTCTGTGTTTCTGTGAGGCAAGTTCATTCCTCACTACAGAGAATTGACTTCTTGATTTTTCTCCCTTTCTTCCTAGCTGGTAAAATTAGCTAAACGCCTTAAGAAAGAAAAAGTGAATGTTGACATCATCAATTTTGGGGAAGAGGTAAGTCAGGATTGTAGGGCATAGGATCCGATCCTATGGTTATGAACATGGCCGTTCTTTCCTAGAGTTGAGTCCCCTCTGGGACTCTCTGGAGACAGCTGCAGCTGTAGACTGAGAAGCAGTTAAGTGAAGGAGGTGTCTGTCTTGTGCTATCTGCTCTGCAGGAGGTGAACACAGAGAAGCTGACAGCCTTCGTGAACACACTGAACGGCAAGGACGGAACCGGATCACATCTAGTGACGGTGCCTCCTGGGCCCAGCCTGGCTGATGCTCTCATCAGTTCCCCTATTCTGGCTGGTGAGGGCGGTGCGATGCTGGGTCTTGGTGCCAGTGACTTTGAATTTGGAGTAGATCCCAGTGCTGATCCTGAATTGGCCCTGGTAAGCAAATGTTGACCCTGGAGTTCTGTTCTCTGTACAGATACCCAGCTGATGGGACTAGACAGTCCTGAGCACTTCACACCACTGTTTTCTAAAACCCTTTCATTTCCTTGAAGGGCACCAATGCAAGACTAGCATCTTCATTTTTCCCAATTAAACCTCAGGCTCTGCCTTGCTTCTTCCATTTTCCCCTTACAGCTTGTCAGTGTTACAGCGTCCTCCCCATGTGGTAAGCCAGAGGAGGATTCATCCTGTGCAGGATGCCATAGTATCAGCTGTGGTCCCCAGGGGTTGATCTTGTCTTGCTCTTTACCAGGCCCTTCGTGTCTCTATGGAAGAGCAGCGGCAGCGGCAGGAGGAGGAGGCACGGCGGGCTGCTGCAGCCTCTGCGGCTGAGGCTGGAATTGCTACACCTGGGACTGAAGGTGAAAGAGGTGGATTCTGATGTCCTGGGCCTGAGGGTGGAAGCCATTTCAAGCTGCAGTGGGGAGGGCTGGGCTGGGCTGGGCTCTGCTGGGCTTGGGGAGCAGTGTGGCCAGCCCTTTGGAATGTCTACTAGGTCTTCCCTGCCCTTCTGTCCTTGCCCAGACTCAGATGATGCCCTACTGAAGATGACCATCAGCCAGCAGGAGTTTGGCCGTGCTGGGCTTCCTGATCTAAGCAGCATGACTGAAGAAGAGCAGATTGCCTATGCCATGCAGATGTCTCTGCAGGGAGCAGGTGAGCCAGGGCTTGTGTGGCAGGGCCTGGGCAGAGTTTGGGGTGAGGAACTAGCAGTGAGCAGACTGCTGCTCTCCTTTCCTCAGAGTTTGGCCAAGCAGAATCAGCTGACATCGATGCGGGATCAGCCATGGACACATCTGAGCCAGTTAAGGTGAGGGCCAGCAGTGACGTGCTGATCCAGACAGGTCTGAAATCCCTTTGTATTCAGATGCTTATCCTTTTAGGGCCAGGGCCTTCCCTA
This sequence comes from Grammomys surdaster, assembly GCF_004785775.1. Taxonomy (NCBI): domain Eukaryota; kingdom Metazoa; phylum Chordata; class Mammalia; order Rodentia; family Muridae; genus Grammomys; species Grammomys surdaster. Next base: position 2,482,923 of record NW_021620675.1, read on the forward strand.
GCATTTCATAAGAAAGGTCTTAGAGCAACAGAAGGAAACACATAGGTGTGTGTGTGTTTCTTTGTAAACCTTGCCAAGGCAACAGAGTGAGTTAGAAAAGTGTTCCATTGGCCTGGAATTTTCTAGTGAGGGTGGCCTGTTGTCTCCATCTGTAGCAGTTCTGTGGGACTCCTCCTAAGAAGGTCTAGGGGAAAGGAGTGCCTGGTGTTCCCTCCCCCCACCCCCTGCAAGAAAACTGCTGTGGTGCTGTCTGGTTTTCCCCTATGAGCTCCATTAGCAGAGGGCTTCTGTGCTGTCAGGAATGCTCACCTTTCGTGGGCATGATCTTGCTGACTTGCCCCTTTCCTTCCCTTGGCTGCACACCCCCACCCCTGCAGTCAGGAGTGGGCAGCATCATACTGCTGTCCCTTACACTGTGACCTGGCCACTGCACTCTCTCTGCTGCTTCGTGTGCCCAGTTCAAGGTGCCCTTTTTCAGGAGGAGGATGACTATGACGTGATGCAGGACCCAGAGTTCCTTCAGAGTGTCCTAGAGAACCTTCCAGGCGTGGATCCCAACAATGAAGCTATTCGAAATGCAATGGGCTCTCTGGCCTCCCAGGCCACCAAGGATGGCAAGAAGGACAAGAAAGAGGAAGAGAAGAAGTGAGGCCTGAGGAAGGGGCAGCCGAGTCTGCCCAGGAGACTGTAAAATGGGGTTGGTAGGGGCTTAGGTGTGCCTTGCAGCCTTTACAACGGAATAAAGCGTGACAAGTTTTTCCCTTTGCTTCAGATAGTGACAGCTTTGCACATAGAGGGGGGCGTGGGCCTGAAGGGATGACCTCTTCCTGTTCAGCAGAAGGCTCCTCCTGTCATCTCCATCCCGACAGTTCCTTGGGCTTTTCTTTTTTCATTAAGAGAAGCTTTGCTGAGGACTCACTCTTAAATCCCAGTCCATACCTGATTCACAGAATATAGTATGTATGTATGTATGTATGTATGTATGTATGTATGTATGTATTTTTGAGACAGGGTCTCAATATGTAGCCTAGGCTGGTCTATAATAAGTATACTAAATTGACCTCACACTGACAGAGACCCATCAGCCTCTGCCTTTCCTGTTCTTGGGAGTGAGGTATGGACTACCATGCTGGCTCAGAAGAGAATTATGAGGGGTCTGGCAAGGTGGCTCAGTGGGAAAAGGCACTTGCCATGAAAACTCCGTTAAGAATTTTTTTCTGGCTGGGCGGTGGTGGCACATGCCTTTAATCCCAGCACTTGGGAGGCAGAGGCAGGTGGGTCTCTGTGTATTCATGGCCAGCCTGGTCTACAGATGGAGTTCCAGTACAGCCAGGGTTATTCAGGGAAACCCTGTCTTGAACATAAAACAAATTATGTTTTCTATATAGGTGTTTGCCTTCATGTATGTCTGTGTCTTACGTGCGTGCTTGGCATCTACAGAGGCCAGAAGACAGTATTGCTTCCCTAGAAACTGGAGTTACAGTTGGTTGTGAGCTGCTGTGTTGGTGTTGAGACTCGTTTGAGTCCTAGGTTTGGTCCTCTGGAAGAGCAGCCAGTGTTCTTAACTGCTGAGCTCTTTCCAGCCTCTATGATAAGAATTTGATTCCCAGAGTCCACCTAAAGCTGTAAGGACTTGTCCTCTGGTCTCCACTTTGAATGTCATGGTACACACGTGTCCCCCCACCTCAGTCATAAAAAATAGAATATCAAGTAAAAGAGAACTATGAACCAATCACTACAGGACAGTAAGAAGGAAAGATTGAGGCTCTGGTGACCTCAAAGCAGGTTCCTGAGGGACACTTGAGTTCTCTGAAAAGTAAGGAAGAGATGGGTGTGTGCCAGCAGATGGAGACACATTTAGGACCTGAGCAGCTTGTAGGCTAGTGTTTGGAGTGGCCTAGGACACCAAGGACCATTATTTTGTAGACCTAGTTTCCTATGAACACACAAAAAATGGTGTGTCTCCACAGCTTTTCTGGTGAGTTATGGAATAGAATGTAAAATTCATATAATTTTACTCTCTCTTGACTTTTTGAGACATGGTCTGTGTACCGCAGAGTGGTCTCAAACTAGTGATGACTCTTCTGCCTCGGCCTCCCCAGTGCTGGGACTGCAGTGCCACCACACGTTGTGTCCTCGGCCTCCCCAGTGCTGGGACTGCAGGACCACCACACGTTGCATTGTGTGATGCAAGTGGTGACTAGCGTCTGACAGACAGGAAGCATGGAACCTGTGTTTGCCCTAAAATACAACAAAACAAGCACATGACTGCTTAGTCAGGAGTCAGAGTTCTGACACCTACATGTGGGCAAGCTAGGCTTTACTTTTTTCTTCATATGTTTGCAGTCCAGCCAAGCTGAGCTATCTGTAAAACTCATGGCAGTCCTGCCATAACCTCCCAAGAGCTAGGACTATAAGCCAGGCTCCTGTGCTCAGTATATATGTATCCCTTCTTATATTTTTGTGAGCCTATTCTTTAATGGCTGAGCCATCCCTGCAGCCTGCCTCACCCCCATCATCTCACTAGGTAGCTCTGGAACTCACTATGTGGATCAGGCTGGACTCAAATTCACAGAGATCTGCCTGCCTGTGCCTCTCAAGTGCTGGGATTAAAAAACATAGGCCACTATGCTTGACTTTATGTGTGCCTTTCTCAACTCAGAAAAAAATAGGCTGGCTTTGGTGGGTTTGCTTGTGGGTGGGGTAGTGTGCCCATATAGTAACACAAACGTAAATGTTAGAATTTATGGGAATTGTGTTCCTACCTCCTTGTGACTTCTAGAGATTGAATTTAGGTTGTCAGCACTGACTTTGCCCACTGAGTCATTTTGCCAAGCCTTTTACTTATTTTATGGTAGTGGGTGCTTTGCTGTATGTCTGTACATCTTTTTGACGTTTGTGTGCCTGATGCCTGTGGAGGCCAGAAGAGGGCACTAGATCCCCTGGGACTGAGACAGTTGTAGGGTATCATGTGGGTTCTGGGAGCTGAACCCAGGTCCTCTACAAGAGTAGTCAGTGCTCTTAACTTCTTAGCCATCTCTGCAGTCCAAAGTTTGGTTTTTTTAAAAGTCATATGTATGTGTTTGACCTGCATGTAAATGTGCACTATTTGCTTGCCTGATACCACGGAGGCCAGAGAAGGCATCAGATTCCCCAGAACGGGCATTACATATGGTCCTCTTGATACTGGGAGCCAAGCCCAGGTTCTCTGCAAAAGTAGTAAGTACTCTTAAACTGTTGAGCTATCTTCTACCTCCCATCAGCCCCTCTTGTAAACCAGTTTTCTCATTTCTGTATAGGTAGATACCTACTATGACACTAGGTATTAGACTGTTAAAATCCCATATAGCAGAATTGTCCGATTGCTTTGTATGTTTGTGTGTGTGTGCTCACCTTCACACTCCAGGTGTGCTTATATGGTGACAAGGGTGGATCCAGTGTATTCTTCAATCCCTTTTCCTCTTATTTTTTGAGATGAATGTATCACATAGGATCTGGGATCTTGCCAGCTTGTAGACTGGCTGGTCAGTATCCACAGAGATCCTCAATTGTCTTCCAGTGCTGGGATTACAGGTACTATGTTCTATCTTGCTTTTACGTGGGTGTTAGGGGCCAACCTCAGGTCCTCATGCTTACATGACAAACACTTCAACAACCCGACTGCTTTGCTAGAGCATCTGATGCTGAGCTGTCTACAGCTCTGCCTGTGTATTTCCAGACGGGTTTCCTTCGGAACCCTTGGTGCCTCACATTTATTGTGCAGAACAGGCTGGCCTCCAGCTTAAAGAGATTTTGCCTGTGCCTCTTAACAAGTGCTGGATTAATGATTTCTTTCCACATAATTGGAAATGCTTATTAAGGGAGGACCTCTAAGAAAATACAGATTAAGCTATAAAACCAGCTTCAAGTGCACTGCAAGTTTTGGAATCATTATTTTTGTTATGGTCCATAAGGCTCACAGAGGATAATCTAAAAGGAACTGACCTTTTTGTATAGTGTGTGTGTGTGTGTGTGTGCGTGTGTGTGTGTACTTGATGGCAGGTGCCTTTACCAGCTGAGTCATTTCAACACCCTGCCCTGCACAGATTCTTTCCTGAGTTTAGTCACTTTATAGCTGGATTGTTTGAGATTGGGTCTCTGTGGCTCAGGCTGGCCTTGAACTCTTTGAACCTTTCAAGTGCATGAATCATCTGACTCTTGAAATCCTAGAAGTAACCTTTTTATGTACTTAGGAGCTATGAGAGAGATATAACCTCCTATCCTGAGAGAACAAACTCAGTGTAGAATATAGGATATATTTTCTAATTTTATATATATAAAATATGCTTTTTTAAAATTTTTATCATTTTTTTTTCTAGGCAGGGTTTTACTGTGTAGCCTTGGCTATCCCGGAACTCACTCTGTAGAGTAACCTGGCCTTGAATTCACAGAGATATCAGGTCAGGGTAATGAGGCAGGGTTTGATGGTCCAAGAACTTCATGAAGTCAGGGCAAAGGTCTCATAAAGCCCTACTCACCCTTGACCATCTATACTATAGATTCTGTTAGCTGGAATTAGAAAGACACTTTCTTTAGTAATGTAATCACTGGTAAGGTGCTATGTTCCTATAAATAACTTTGTACTATATACTCAATGCTCCTGTCAGCAACCCTGGTGAAATTCACTGAGGCACAACATACACATAGAAAAGACATGAGAGTAAAATGGGGGTCAATTAGGAAGAAGAAATGGGTAATATAATGTGTATGAAAATATAGTGATCCCGGGGGGCCAGGAGGAGGGATGCCAGGATCGGGATGGAACGTGAATGCAAAAGTGAAAGGTGAGCTGACAGGAAGAAGCTGGCGCAAGGAGATGATGTGGCAACAGCAAAGAGGGCAAAGGGAAGTGTCCTGACACAAGACAGCAGGAAATGAGGACTGGCCAGATGGCTGTGCGGCAGCATGGTGTCAGCGACGGCTGTGCCATGCACCTGCTCCTGTGTCAGCTGGGACCCACCATAGGGTGGGGGGAGCAACTCTAGGACTGAGTTTAGGAAAGAGAAACACTTCAGGGGAACAGTGGTACATACCATTAATTCCAGAACCTGGACGCAGAAATGAGTGACTTTCTGAGTTTGAGGCCAGCCTGGTCTACAGAGTGAGTTTCAGGACAGCCTGGTTTACAGAGTGAGTTCCAGGACAGCCAGGGCTATACAAAGAAACCAAAAAAACCCAACAAAAACAACGCACACTGCTGCAATGGAATGGCAGGGGTGGTGCCAGTGATGCATAGCTGTGCAGCTCCCAACTGGAACTCTCCAATGCTACTCCCAAAGCCCTTAAAAGGCGGTCCCTGAGCCTGGTCTACAGAATGACTTCCAAGACAGCCAGGGCTACACACAGAAACCTTGTCTTGAAAAACAAAAGAAAAAAACAACAACCCTGTTTTGTTTTTTTGAGACAAGGTTTCACTATGAAGAGCTAGTTGGCCTGGACCTTCTTACCTGAGCCAGACTGGCTTCAAACTCAGATACATCTGCCTCTGTTTCTGGAATGTTAGAATTACGTGTGTGGGGTCACCACACCTAGTGGAGGACCTTTTACATTAATAACCAGAATTGTGGGCTGGAAGAAATGTTAGCGGTCCCACCAACACAGAACTACTCTAGGGAGTAAATTGAAGGCCAAAGGAGAGAGAGCTGGGTGATATGTAACAAATCAGTGAGATGGTTCAGCAGGTAAAGCCACCTGCAGCCAAGCCTGATGACCTGAGTTCAATCCCCAGGATGACATGCTAGAAGAAACAACTGTCATAAATTGTTTTTAGACTTCCACATGAAGATGACGCCTCTCCTTCCCACTTCATACACATACACACACACACCAAATGTAATTATAAAATTTCAAATCACTTCTTAGCTGTTTATATAGTATCACACATCTAAAATCTCAGTACTTCAGAGGCTGCTGCAGGATGATTTCCAGACCAGCCTGACCTACACGGTGAGTTCTAGGCCAGACTGGATTCCAGTCTCAAACAAACTAAAAGAGACAGGTTCTCACTATGTAGCTCAGGCCGGACTCTCAGTGCTGGGATGACAGGTGTGAGCCACCAGGCCTGGCTTGTCTTAGAGCCTCAACCCTAGAGGTCCTGCTATAGGCATCAGAGACCAACCGTCCCCCAGTGACCTCGTTCCTTAGCTGTGCCTGTTTTCCTTTTTCACTTCTTTCTTCCTTTCTCTTACTTGATTCTCTTAAAATTTTTTATGTTAAGTATAGACATTTGCCTGTGCGCCATGTAAGTAACTTGTATCCCTAGAAGGCAGGATTGGACCCCCAACACTGGAGTTACAGGTGATTGTGAGTCTCCATGTGGGTGCTGGAAATTGAACTTGGGTCCTCCGGAAGAACAGCCAGTGCTCTTAAATACCAAGACATCTCTTGAGCCTCTACACAGTATTAAAAAAAAAAGTCCCTGATAGCTTAAATTTGGATTTTTTTCCCTAAGAAATGGAGAAATAATATAGCATCAACTTTTAAAATGTGTTTTAAACTTTTTTTTTTTTTTTTGGTTTTTCGAGACAGGGTTTCTCTGTGTAGCCCTGGCTGTCCTGGAACTCACTCTGTAAACCAGGCTGGCCTCGAACTCAGAAATCCGCCTGCCTCTGCCTCCCAAGTGCTGGGATTAAAGGCGTGCACCACCACCGCTCGGCTCCAAGAAAGTTTCTAGTACAACACATTCAAGCTCTGGACAAAAATATATGCCACAAATAGTATTAGGGTCTAGATGATATGTCACTACATGCTTAGATAACTTACTAGTCAGCATTCAGTGTAAGAAACAAAACCAATCCAGGTATTTTAGGGAGAAAAATTAATTTACAGCTAACAGGCCAGGTGCCCTGGGGCTGGCCTTTCATCTCAGCACACAGGAGGCAGTGCCAGGTGGATCTCTATTAGTCTGAGAACAGTCTGGTCTACACAGGCCCTGTTTCAAAAGGGAGGGGCAGGGTTGTCAACCCTACTTCCTCCCATCTTGGGACCATTAATTGGGTTATTTTTGCTTATTTCTTTTGGTCCCTGGGCCTTAAATAGGCTGACTAACTCTGTGAAACAACAGATAGACAATTTGGTAGCAAAACCTATTCAGATACATTATCTTAAGTTAGCTATGGAGGACCACGAGACTCAAGATGAGGTTGTTACTCTATCCAGGGTGTTCCCAAAACCCATCTCCACCCAACCTAAAAGAGGGGACTTCTGCCCCTAGACCAAGCAGAGAGGGGCCACCCAGAACCCCCTCTGACTGGCGATCTGAATTCTTGCTTAGGCTGTGAGGCTAAGCACTGCAAGGGAATATAAATAAAAGTTAAAAATAATATCTCTCTGGGTTCCCTGAGGGACAAGCCTGACTGCATAGGGGTTGATGTCAAAAGTATCCCCTCTCCAGGAAAAAGACATCGGGATGGATATGGCCCTCATGCCTCACTGGACAACGACAGGGGGACTGGAGCCATTACAAGGTCCCCTTCAATTACTGGAGGTCAGGCCTCTATCCCCACCTTCAAAAGATTAGAATTGCCACAGCCCTTCTATACTTAGAGAAGGAAGGAGATGTCAGGGGCAGCCTTGCTTATACACTGAAGGCCTAAAATCAGCTATAGGCCTAAAATCAGAAATAGGCCTGTCATACATGTATGCTAACAAAGTCTTGGGTCTTTATGGAAAAACACTGAAACAGATGGCTATAAGCTATTGTAAACAGGCAGCTTTTGTGGAAATTTACCAGCCTGAGTAGTCATAGACCTTGTAACTAGGTAGCCTTGGCAGACAATGCCAACTTAGATAAGGACAAGTGAATCATAGGCAGAGTCATAGTGACCTGTCCCCTGAACCTTCACTCAGCCAATCCCCTGTTCTGAAAGATATCTGTACTCCCCCTGAACACCCACACTCCAGTGTCATTCCCTTCCCCACGTTCTGCCTTTTTGTGTTTATAACCCCTGTATGAATAAGTAAAAATTATGATTTGATTAAAAACAACAACAACAAAAACCTTTGAGCTTCTTGGATGAACCTTGAAAACATTTTATTTGTATGTACACTAAAGAAGTCAGACAGAGGCTGGAGAGATGGCTCAGTGGTTAAGAGCACTGGCTGCTCTTCCAGAGTTCCTAAGTTCAATTCCCAGCAACCACATGGTGTCACACAACCACCTATAATGGGTGTCCTCATCTGTCATGCAGGCATACATGCAAATAGAGCATCATATGTATGAATAAATCTTTTTTTAAAAAAGCACCATACACGAGGCCTGAGCTAAGTCCTCTGCATGTACCTTATGACATGTACTTTGGTGTTCTGGTGGGACTCTCAACAGTGGGAGTGGGCGTGTCTCTGACTCTCACCTGCTCGTGGGATCCTTTTCTTCCTACTGAGTTGCCACATCTAGGCTTGATGAAGATTTGTGCCTAGTTTTATTTTATCTTGTTAGGCCATATACAGTGAATATCCCAGAAGGCCTGCTCTTTTTAAAAGGGAAACAGAGGATCTGGGTGAGAGGTGAGGTGAAGGGAGGGGAAATTGTGGTTGGGATGTGATAGAGAAGAATAAAAGAAACAAAGGTCTGAAGTGGAAACTTGAGGGATCTTTGGAAAGTCAGTTGGATGGTGTTTTGCTGGGACAAGCACATGAAGAAACATGTCATTAAAGTGGACACAGGTGAAGGCTAAGGCAGACTTGTGAAGGAGTGTTTCACTGAAGCAGACACAGGAGAGGAGAGAGGATGTTCTTCGAAAGCAGGCACGTGAAAGGACACGTGATGAAAGATTCTTTGCTGACACACATGTAGTGGTATACCTTACATAGTTGAGATCCATTTGTTAGGAAGCCATAGAAACACACCAAAAACCTTCTGGTGGTGTGCTGCAGCTCCTTAGCGCTTCCAAGGACTCAGGCTGACTGGATGCATGTGCTGAGGCAAGAGCCATCCTGAGGCGAGGCACGTGGAGGATGTTTGGAGGATATAAATAGGACTCCAAGGTGGAGACAAGCGACAGCTTGTTGGCTTGTTGGTATAGCTAGCTGTACAACACTTGTGGGTCTCTTGTCTTTGCTGATCTTCACTTCCCTGAGAGAGGCACAGCCTTTCCTGGTGTTCCTCCTGGTCCCTCCAGCTTACTCGAGACAAGGCTGAGGCCTGGCTGACTCTGCTAGGTCACTGCTGTTGCTATACTGACTCTACTGAAATGGACGGCTGTTGTATCCGTGAGGTGTTTGCGAGTGGATTTAGCTGCCACTGCCTGCTGACCAGTGGACTAAACTGATGATTTCCAGACAACACAGATGAGAGTTGCTCCAAAGGACCATTTCTAAACAGGTCTACTTCCCTGTATCCTTTCTTTCCCACTACCTCTGCTGGGTGGTGGGCTACAAGGAAAGTTAAAGCGTTTATGAATCATCATTAAAAAATAAAATTATTTTATTAAAAATAATTTTTAAATAAAATATTAAAGTTACAAAGGTCAGGCACAGGGGACCACATAGTGTATGACTCCATTACATAGAGTGTAAGTGTCAGGCAACTCTCGGGTGAAACACAACTGATGGCCAGCTGCCTTTGATATGATTTTCTCTAGGGGTGATGAAAATGTTTTACAACTTGTAGGTGTAGTGATTACACACATTGTGAAAATATTAAACACCACTCAATTGGTTGCTTTATTATTTACTTATTTAAAGTAAGATGTTTATTGTCTGAGTCAGAGTTATATGCAGCCTAGGATGGCCTCAAACTTGCTACGTAGTCAAGGAGAAACTTAAATCCCTACTCCTCTTGCTTCTCTTCCCAAGTGCTGGAATTACAAGGGTGTACCACCATGGTCAATTGATTTATTTATTTAATAGGGTCTCAGATAGCCCAGGTTGGCTTCAGATTTGCTATGTACATCATGCTGTCTCCATTTCCTCAATGCTGGAATTACAAGCATATGCCACAACACTTGGCTCTCAGAGTAAGGCAGAGAGTGACAGAGCTGGGCATTCAACACCATCCTCTCATGTGCACACAGCTGCACACACTTGCACATCAATGATCATTTATGCTATACACACATATGCATTCGTGTGCACACAGGCACATACACACACACACACACACACACACACACACACACACACACGCACTCACGCACACACATATAATGACCAAAAAATTCCCCTAAAAGAGTGGGAAGGCAATGCACACATGCTGAAAGAAGGCACCTGTAACTACTACACTGTACAGAGGACTTCTTCAGAATCTACTGTTACCAGGGCTGGTGTGGAGGCACACCTGGTGAGGCGAGAACATCAGGCACTCAAGGCCAAGCTTCTCTATACATGTCTGAAAACAAGACCCAAACCCAACCACCCACAACTAGGAAGAAAACAATAATAAAATAACGGGGGAAATGACTTGAAAAAACAGTTTGGAAAAGAGGAGATCCAAACAGCCTATAAGACGAGACCCAGCCATAGTGGCGCATGACTTTAATCCAGTACTCAAGAGGCAGAAGCAGATGGATCTCTGAGTTCAGGGCCAACCTGGTCTACAGAGTGAGTTCTAGGACAGCCAGAGCTACATAGTTAGACCCTGCCTCAATTAATTAATTAATTGATTAATTAATAATAAAGGAAAAAGAATAATGAAAAGATGATTCACATAACTTTAAAAATGTACATTTACTGATTTGTGTATATGTGTGGGTGTTTTAGTGACACATGTGGAGGTCAGAGGACAACTCGTGGGAGGTAGTTCTCTGTCTGCCTCCATTATGTAAGCTCCATGATCAAACTCAGACTCTTAGGCTTGGCAGCAAGCCTCTTTACTGCTGAACCATCTCTCTGGCTAGTAACATAAGTTTTTAATCAAGAAAATATAAATAAAATCACAATGTGATCTACAATATCTCAAGCTAGGAGTCTGAATGAAGATACCCAGTGTTGGCAGGGATCCTGGAAGGCATTGTGGCCACCAGTGGAGAGAGTGTACATCGGCGTGCTAATGCTGAAGTATATACTTGCTATGACTCAGCGCTCTACCCAAAGAAAACCAATATGTTTCTATCAAAATAAAGGCATCAGATGCTGCTTACTCATAAAATTAAACATCTCACAGCAATAATAAATGACAAGTTATTGTCAAGAAACTATTAGCTCTCAGCCGGGCGGTGGTGGCGCACGCCTTTAATCCCAGCACTTGGGAGGCAGAGGCAGGTGGATTTCTGAGTTCGAGGCCAGCCTGGTCTACAGAGTGAGTTCCAGGACAGCCAGGGCTATACAGAGAAACCCTGTCTCAAAAAAACAAAAAAACAAAAAAACAAAAAAAAAGAAACTATTAGCTCTCACAAACACAATGGCGTAAGAGGGTATGATTCTTCATATGAAGCTCAAAATAGCAAAGTAAAAAGTGGTAACAGGGGGGCTGGAGAGATGGCTCAGTGGTTAAGAGCGCTGACTGCTCTTCCAGAGGTCCTGAGTTCAAATCCCAGCAACCACATGGTGGCTCACAACCATCTGTAATGAGATTCGATGCCCTCTTCTGGTGTGTCTGGAGACAGCTACAGTGTAGTCATAAATAAAATAAATAAATCTTTAAAAAAAAAAAAAAAGTGGTAACAGAATAGTGGTAACTACTGCCAGAGAGAAAGAACACACACACACACACACACTCACGCATGCATGCACACAGGCACCCACACATGTGCACATGAGGGGAAGGCAGGCACACATGTCTACCTGTGGATTTCTAGTTCTTCCTCATCTTTGTGATGCTTGGTTTCAAACCCTAATCAAGCACTCTACCACTCACTGTATCCCAACCATGGTTTCTTCAACCACTGAGAGAATGAAAGCAGGGGAGAAGATATAGCTTCCTTACCACACTCCTGTTACCGCCTGCAAACAGCTCCTGCCCTTAAAGAGACACGGGTTTGTGAATTAGACCCAGTCTTCACTTTTCCCCCATTTTTTTTTTTTAAGGACAGGATCTTTTGTTTGTTTTGTTTTTGATACAAGGTCTCTCTATGTAGCCCTAGATGACCTAGAACTTACTCTGCAGACCAGTCTGATCTTAAACTCACACATATCCACCTGTCTCTAGCTCCTGAGTGCTAGGATTAAAGTCATTTGCCACTATACCTGGCTTTTTCAGGACCTTTTAAAAATATTTCTAAAAAAAGAAACAAAACAAAACAAAAAATTCTATTTCTGAGCCAGGTAGTGGTGGTGCATGCCATTGATCTCAGCGCTGGGGAGACAAGGCAGCTGGATCACTGTGAGTTTGAGGCCAGCCTGATCTACACAACAGTACTGCCAGGGCTACATGGAGAAACCCTGTCTTGAAAAAATTAAAACCAGCCGGGCAGTGGTGGCGTACGACTTTAATCCCAGCACTTGGGAGGCAGAGGCAGGCGGATTTCTGAGTTCGAGGCCAGCCTGGTCTACAGAGTGAGTTCCAGGACAGCCAGGGCTACACAGAGAAACCCTGTCTCGAAAAACAAAACAAAACAAAAAAACAAAAAAAAAAAAAAAAAAACAAAAAAAAGGCAGAAAAAATGAAAACCAAACTAAAATAACAACAGATCATCTTTTTTCTGTAACCTCAGTCTTCCCTCCATAGGATATTTGCCTATAGTGTATTGACAACATACTTTATTAACATTCAGTTATTTTATTGGTTTTTGAGACAGGGCCTGATGGTAGATAAATGGCCTCAAACTTCCTGTGTAACCGAGCATGACTTTATCTTCTGTTCCTCTTCTCTACACCTTTGAAGAACTGGTTGATATACTTGAGCCACCAGGCCAGGTTCTAGAGGGTTCCGAGGCTCAAACCCACGGCTTCCTGAATGCTGGGCAAACATTCTACCTACCAAGTGAGCTACTATCTCAGTTTCAATTTTTTCATCTTAAAAGTTCCTTTCTCCCAGGTATGGTGATGCACATCTGTCTATAATGTCTGCATTTGGGACGTAGAGACAGGAAGGATCACAAGTTCAAGGCCAGCTTGGGCTTCATAGGGAGAGACCCTGCCTCAAACAAACAAACAAACAAACAAGCAACACCACACACACATACACACCACACACACGCGCACACACACACACACACACACACACACACACACACACACACACACACAGTCTGGAGAGATGACTCAGCAGTTAAAAGCACTGGCTGCTTTTCCAAAGGACCTGGGTTTTATTCCCAGCACCCTGTGGGTCACAACCATCAGTAACTCCAGTCCCAGAGGATGTGATGCCTTCCCCTGGCCTCCAGTGGCACATATAGCACAGACATGAAGTACAAGTAGATTATTCAGGCAAAACACCTACATATAAAAATACTAAAACAGCCGGGTGGTGGTGGCACACACCTTTAATCCCAGCACTTGGGAGGCAGAGGCAGGCAGATTTCTGAGTTCGAGGCCAGCCTGGTCTACAGAGTGAGTTCCAGGACAGCCAGGGCTATACAGAGAAACCCTGTCTCGAAAAAGCAAAGAAAAAAAAAAAAACTAAAACAATTAAACGAAAGAAAGCCCCCCCCCCGGTGCTGAAGAGATAGCCCAGCAGTTGACACTGCTTACTGCTTCCCCAGAGGATCTGAGTTTGGTTCCCAGCATCCATCTAATAATTGTCTGTATCTCTATCTCTGTGGAATCCAACACTCTCTTCTGACCTAGGAGGGTACTTTTATACAGAGTACAAATAAACAACTTTTTAAAGTTATAATTTAGGCTGAGGATATAGCTCAGTGGTAAAGTGCTTTTCTAATCTGTCAGGCCCTGGGCTCAGTCTCCAGCACTGCAAACAATCCCATCCCCTCCAAAGCTGCTTCCTCATTGCTCTCTTATGGATACCTGTTCTCTCCTTTGACTAGTAAATGTTCTCATTTGCTTTCTCCCTCATCCATTCTTAAAAAAAAAATGTGTGTGTGTGTGTGTGTGTATGTGTGTGTGTGTGTGTGTGTGTGAGAGAGAGAGAGAGAGAGAGAGAGAGAGAGAGAGAGAGAGAGAGGAAGAGACAGAGACAGAGACAGAGAGACAGAGAGAAAGTACCCATGTGTCCCACAGAGCAGTAAGGTCATAGAACTCTTGGTTGATTATCTCCTGCCACCTTGAGGGACTGTGGGATCCATTAGATCCATCTGACCTGCCCTTCTCCCCATCACCTTCCTGTTTTGAGACAGGGTCTCATGATGTAGCCCTGGCTGACTGGCCTGGAACTCACTATGTAGACCAGCCTGGCTCTGCCTCACAAATGCTAGGTGGGCTACACTACCACGCCTGGCATCTCTTCTCCATTCTTATGAACTGACTCTATGTAAGCTTTTGCCCCATCAATGTACCATATGTGTTCTCATCAAGACTATTGATGAGCTCTGTTTTTTTAACCCATAAGGTCAACTCTGCTATTAACGTGAGTGGGACCTGTCAATGCATCACTCTCCTTCCCTCCTGGGAACAGGACATTTGCTTTTAAGGTTTCAGAATTCTCTTGGTTCCCTCCTTGCTCTTTTTGCTTCCTTGAAAGCTTGGAATTCCTCTGGATGATGCATGGACTTTTTCCTCCTTCCAATCTCCACACATACCCTAGATCCTCTTCATTACTGTCATCTTCTGAGACAAGGTCTTTCTGGAATTTACTTCTGGTCCTACTGTAGCCTATTCCACGTATTGGGAATATAGGAATCTATGACTATTCTCTGTTCTAACGTCTTCTTGTGGTGTAGAAGAGTTGAAGCTAGGGTCTTATACCTGTTTAGAAAAGCTACGTCACTGAGCTACAGCCCCAGATCAATCTGTCTCTGTGAGACTCTTTTTAAAAATTTATTATTTTTGAGTTTTTTGTCTGAATGTATGCATGCGTACTGTGTATGTGTGGTGTAAGAGGAGGGCAGAAGAGGGTGTTTGGTCACTTGAAAAACTGGAGTTATAGTCAGTTGTAAACTCCCATGTAGATGCTCGGAATCAAACCTGGGTCCTCTACAAAAGCAACAAGTGATCTTAACAACAGATCCATCTCTCTAGCTGTTTTTAAAAAACTTAGATACACAGTATCTTGCTGGATAGTCCAAGTTGGACTAAAACTTGTGATATTTTGGCCTCAGACTTTCCAGTGCTGGGCTTACAGGTATGTGCCACCACATTCCCCCCCCACTCTGTTTTTGAGTTTTTCTGTGTAGCTCTGTCTATCTTGGAATTCACTCTGTAGACCAGGCTGCCCTTGTACTCTGAGATCCACCTGCCTCTGTCTCCTGAGTGCTGGGAAAAAAGATGTGCACCACCACATCTGGTAGGCATGAAAGACCTTTTAAACTGCCTTTAGATCACCCCATGCCCTGACTCACCTATCTGCTAACCCCTGTTTTACACTTTCATCTAAGAACCTTTTGTACCTCCTTCCTGGAATGTTCTTGACCCAGATAGCAGAAAAACCAGTCAGCTCTTCTGGGACCACTTAATTGCAATCTTATCAGAAAAGCCTCACTCATCCACCCTATGTACAGCTACAACCCTCACATATTTCCTGTCGTTTTCCCTTGGTTTGAAATTTTGTTTTTGAATTTAAAAATGTCCCTGGTTTTGAGTCCCCTCCTCCCCTTTTTTGAGATAGAGTTTCTCTGTGTAGCCCTGCCTTCCTGGAACTCACTCTATAGACCAGGCTGGCTTTGAATTTGCCTGTCTCTGCCTCCTGAGTGCTGGGATTAAAAGTGTGTGCCATACCACTGCTGGGCTAAAATTTTGTTTAATATACTTCAATTAAGTGACATTTAGGTTTGCAGAAAAATTGGGCAAAAATTCAGACAGTACCCATATATTTCTTATCAATTTTCCTTATTATCTTTGAATCATGGCACATTAGTTTCTACTGACCAACCATGTTGATACATTATTATTATTATACTATTATAATTTATTTTATGTACATTGGTGTTGGTGCTTTGCTTGTATGTGAGGGTGTCAGATCCCCTGGAACTGGAGTTATAGACTGTTGTAAGATACCATGTGGGTGCTGGGAATTGAACCCAAGTTCTTTGAAAGAGTATCCAGTGCTCTTAACCACTGAGCCATCTCTCCTGACCCACATATCAATGCATTATCATTATTAATTTCATCTTTTGTGTTCAATCTATGGATTTTGAGTCACATCTGTTATTATAGAGTCATACAGAAGTTCAATGCCACAAAATTCCCCTGTGTACTATCTAGTCATCCTTCCCTCCACCAAAGAAAGCCCTTGGCAACCACTAACTTATTGCTGCCTCTCTGGTTTTGCCTTGTCTAGAGTCTCATATAGTTGGAATAGTATAGTCAGTAAACATTTCAGTTTTGTTTTTTTTCCACTTATTAATGGTAATATGCATTTATAGGGACCTCACGCATGTTCATTGCTTTGATAACCCTCCCATCCCCTCATGGCAAATACTGTTTCTAATATGCTTCTTTATTTTGTACAATTTGTTTTAGTGACAGGATCTCACTATGTTGGCTAGGCTGGATAGGCCTGCTTGTCTCGGCCTTTGCAGTAGGTGAGACCTCTGATTTGTAAGAATGTCCAGGTCACACCAGGGGCTCTGTTTTATTTTTTCTCTTATGTTTATGTATGTTTTGCCTGCATGGGTATTTATGTACCACATGTGTGATGTGTGTGGGGCTCTGTTTTTTTCTCTTATGTTTATGTATGTCTTGCCTACATGGATATCTCTGTAATACATGTATGATGTGTGTGGAAGCTAGAAGTTGTGAGAATCCCTAGGATTAGTTACAGATGGTTGTAAGCCTCCATGTCGGTGCTGGGAACTGTGAAAGCAGCTAGTGCTATTAACTACTGAGTCATCTCTCCAGCCCAAAATAGTGCTTAACTCACAGATAGTGCTTATGAAATAGTATCTGAATTCAAGTATCTTTCCTCACCCTTCCCTCATTTGGTCACGGGGTCTCACTTGCATAGGCTGGTTTGTGTGGTAGTTTGAATGAATTGTCCCCCACAGTCTCAGGCACTTGAATATTTGATCCCCAATTGATGGAGATGTTTGGGAGGCTCAGGAAGTGTGTTCTTGCTAGACTATGTATGTCACCAGGGCAGCTTTTGAGGTTTGAAGATTCACACTGTTCGCTCTCTCTTTTTTTTCTTTTTGGTTTTTCGAGACAGGGTTTCTCTGTGTAGCTCTATCTGTCCTGGAACTCACTCTGTAGACCAGGCTGGCCTCGAACTCAGAAATCCGCCTGTCTCTGCCTCCCAAGTGCTGGGATTAAAGTCGTGGGCCACCACTGCCCGGCTCTGAAAAATATTTCTAATTGAAGAACAAATTTCTGTCCAGAATTCTCTTGGCAAGGGAATCTGTAATTCACCACTTACTCTTTTGGATTCTCAAAATTCTAACTTCACTGCTTCTGACTTTGTGTAAATCAGTTAATGTAGTCTGTCTATGCTTGTTTCCTTCTCTGTAAAATGACCATACTAATACTTTCCTCTAGAGTTGTAAGGATTAAACAAGTTACGATTAGGTTCTAATCACAATACATGTATATGAATAGTAATTTTTAAACCTATAGAAAGACCCAGAGGAGGATGCGGGAATGGAATGCATCCAGTACGTTTTTTTCCCCTTCTCGGACTCAGAGTCTCATGTATTCCAGGCAGAAATCAAACTCTCCATGGAGCCAAGACTTTGAACTTGGTACTTCTGCCTCCATTTTCCAAGTGCTGGGATTATGAGCATAAGACACCAACCCAAGTTTGTAAAATATAATCTTCCAACAGAGCCACATCCTCGGCTCTCCAGTAAGGAACTCTAAATTAGTTATTCAGAGAAAGGAGAGTGCTGTGAGCTGCAACATCTGCAGAGAAAGATGGCAGGTGTGGCGGAGGTAGGGGCTGCATTCATCCCGTTTGCTATCGCTTTATAAATAGCACTCTGCCTTCTAAGTTTTTCACGCTCACAAAAATAATCTTGGCAGGTGGATATTATAATTACCATTTTATTCATGAGACAATAGGTTCAGGGAGGTAGAACGTTTTGCCTGACGTCATCATGTGGAATGTGGTGGTTCCAAGATTCCTCCCATCCATAAGTCCGAGCTTTTTAGGTCCAATGCTATGGGGGCCCAAGGATTGGTAACAGAGCCTTCTTTTAAAAGCTTTACCCAACCCTGGCAAAGTGATAGGGTATAGTGTAGCTTCAGTGTTACGAGTGCACCTGCCTAGCGTGTGCGACTCGACTCCCAACGTTCAATAATCAGTATCGCCAAACCAAACTAAACCTTGCCAAGTTGCTATGCTGGTGGGTTGCTTGCTTGGTCTGGGTGAAGCACTAGGTTTCACTACGAACACTGTAAAAAGTGAAAATAAAACACAAACTAAAAAACCCTTGTCAATCTGAAACGGCTGCGGTCGCGGTGGGCGGCGGCGGCGCGCGGCCAGAGTAGAGTGCGCGCCAGGTGGCACACTGGGCTTGCAGATGGATCCTGCAAAAACCTGCAAGCGTGCAGGTGGGCGAGTGTCAAGGCAATTTGTCTCCCTTGCGACTCCGCCCCTTTTCCCGCCTCCAAGGGGCGGGGCAGTAAAGCGCGGGAAAGCTCAACTGGAACAGTAATGCCAGCTCGTGTCGGGGGCGGGGAAAAAAGAGCTCTCTTAAATGGGAAATAGACCTGGGCTCCCACCTTCTCTCGCGTAAGAAGCCTATCAGCATACTACCTTAAGCTCTCCTTGGTTGTGGCCCAGGCCACGCCAGCACTTCCCAACGTCACCTCCCCCACTTCCGGTCGCAGCGTGTCCCAGGTCTCAGGTCTCGATGGTTCCGGTTTCTTTTACACTCTGACTCCCAAAGTCTGTCCGGCTCTCCCGCAGAGGGAGGGGCTATGCGTGGTGCATACGCCTAGAGGCAGGCGGACGCCAGAACCGCATCCAACCGGATTTTAAAGCAATTTAGACTGCGAGGAACGTGAGGCAATGGTCACCCCGATGACGTAATGTTTGGGGGTGGCACCCCATTTTGTGACCCCAGCACCGCATCCTTGCGTTCGCGGCTTAGCCTGAGGAAACGGCACGAACACTTAAAACACCCAGGTTCCACACGGAACCTACAATGTTCCCCTAGACGCGCCGCCATACAGCTAGAGTTCCTAAGTTTGCATTCGTGAAGCACAGTGTCCAGCTTCGAGCGACCAATGGAGAGGGGACGGCCACGCTTCTGAGCTAGTCACCCCTCGCAACCCAAAGTGGAAACTAAGGCTGGCTTCTTGCTAAGCGACAGCGGCGGCGGCCAATGGATTTCGGGCTGCGAAGACGGGGCAGGTGGACTTCGGGATAGCCAATGGGAAGAGGCTTCTCCACAGGGCCCAGGCCCCCCGTCCAATCGCAGTGAGAAGACTATGAGGGGCCAGTTCCGAGCGGGGTATGGAGGGCCAACCCCGTACGGGGCTGGGTGGGGCTCACAGTTGAGTGACGGGTCCATTAGCCAATGGCGAGTATGAAAGCGGGCAGCCCGGACTAGGAGCGCGGAGGGAGCTGAGGGAGAGGGGAGGCCGAAGCGGAGAGAAGCAGGAAGTAGCGGCGGCCGCGGGGAGGGCGGCGGCGGCGGCAGCGGCGGTGGCGGCTGGAACCAGAGGGGAGGCCGTAGGGTCTCAGCCCGCAGTAGGATCGGAACAAGTAAGCATGCTCGCGGCAAATACCCGCCCCTGGCTCCGCCTCCCGGGGGGGCGGGTAAATACCCCTGCCCCTCCCCCACTTGGTCAACTACCCCCTTCTCCGTGCCGCCGCCCCCCGGGGCGGCTGCTTGCCTAGCGGGGTCGCCGCCTTCTTCTTCGAGGACCACCAGTGAAAACTCCGGTTTCCTGGAAGCACTGCCCCTAGCCCGGTAATGTGGGAGGGGGTTCCTGGACCCCTAAGTCCTGGCGCTCCTAGACTAAGAGGCAGTCGGAGTGCGGCCGGGGGGACTCGAGGCTGCGGGATGTCGCGACCTAAAATGGTGTCCGTGCCGGGCGATGGGGGCGGGGGAATTGGGCCCAGCCGTAGAGGAGCCTGCATCCCGACCGGGTGCTGGTCAGTGTCCGAGCCCAGGCAGGACTCAAGCTAGCGCCTTGAGCCTTGGTGCGCGCCTTGCAGTCACTCGGGTCTGGAGCGAGCCTCTGGGGGTCGGAGCCGGGACAAGCTGCGCGGGGCGCAGAGATGAAGGGGACCAGGTTCAAGTCGGGACTGACCTGGCTGCAGATCTTAGAATCACGCAGGGACCGCCCCCTCTTGTGTCTCCACTCCCCTCGCGCCACTCCCCACTGCCGGGGAGTCCTGGCCCCCTGTGTGCCTCGCCGCAGATCGTAAGGGCCCGGCCTCGCCGAGGCCCTGCCTTGAGTTCTTAGCCAGTGAAAGTGAAAGAAGCACCACTCGCCTCAGTTTACCCTTCAGTTTTTTAACGTACTTCTCGTCCCCTACCCGAAACCCCGGACTTACTTTCCGCGCCAGTCCCTGGCAGATGGCAGGGACTTAAATGCCGCCTGCTGCCCAGCTTGGCCGCAGCCTAATCGCCCCCAGCCGTGCTCTGGCCCCTTCGTTTTGCTCTTCACTGTAGGCCTTGGGCAAAGGGCAGTGGAGCCCCCACCCGACCCGTGTCTGTTCATCCTCTTCTTGTTAAGCCCCTTTTTGCTTTTGGAGAACAGAGAAGGAAAGTGGGTAGGGAGATGGCAGCTCCAGAGGCCTGGCGGCTGAGTGGAGGATCTTCATTGGCCTTAAGCCTCTGTGCTTGGCCCACTGTCTGCTCCAGGTGGCTATCGGATGACCTCCAAGTCACTTGCACGCCAGAGGGAGGTGGTTGGGAGAGGTAGGTTCGCAGGTGTTTTCTTAGTCCCCATTGGTTTGCACTCCACGATCCACCCTACTGGGAGCTTGAGTGGGAAGGTTGCCCAGGTCTCCCGACCTGGGAGAGCCAAATTGAAGGGGGACCTAGCGATTCATCTGGGTTAAAACTAAGGGCTTTGTTCAAACCCAGAATGTGCAGTATTAAGTAGAGGGGTAATGTACAAGGAGGACTACCCTTTCTTCCTCTAGTTGGTACCCTTGCCCCCCACCCCCACCTTGGTCCGTGCAATGCCAGCCGCCACCTGCTGGGACTATCTCCAGTTACAGTCTGAAGGCTGGAAAGAGGTGAGAGAATTGGCCCTGGGAAATGGCATGCATCCTGGGCAGGGAATGTGTAAAGGGGAGCGAATTTGTCCCTTCTTTGTTGAGTCTTCCTAGATACAGAATCACTTAGGGTTAAGAACAGATAGAAGATAGAACGTGGGTCTCCTACAGTTCCTGGGCTGGCCTCCTTGTTGCTTTAGTGACACATAAGTCTTTTGGGACTACCCCCTCCCCCAATCCTCCCTGGGCCAGGTTAAGGTTGGGGGAGACTTCTAGGCTACTGTTACCCAAGAAGGTGGAATTTGAGTTAGAGGGTAGACAGGGTGAAGAGCGTAGGGCAGAAATGACAGTGGGAAATAGGCGCTTTCCCCCAGTGTGGCAGCTATGTTGATCAGCTTGTACCCTGGAGTCTTAACCCTGAGAGAGCAGGGTAGAGGAGGGAGGAGGGAAGACACTCTAGGGAAGGTGAGCAAGCAGCAGGTGTTTGTGACAGGAGAGGACTCAGCTGGGGCCCTTGTGACTATGCCCCTCTTCCACCTCTTTCTGTGTCTTATTCTTTCTACCTTGAATCAGTTTCTCCTTGCTGACAATGCTAGGGCTCTGGGTGACTGGAGGAGCTCCAGATCTTTCGCATACAGCTTTAACTGACCTCTGACTCTTAGCTCTGTCTGACCCTAGCCCTAGGTGGTCAGTACATACTCCTTCCCAGTACAGCCAGCTCTTGCTTGATCTCACTTGTCCTAATTTCCCCCCACCCCCCGCATTAGTAAATTGCATATTCTGGATTTGACACTCAACACGTATGATTGTATGTTTGAAGAAGAACTTTGATACATGTTTTACTTGTCCACTCTTTGAAACAGCAAAAGTAAGGCAGTGCAGTAACTTGGTTGAACAGCAGGGATAAAGCTAAAGGCAGAGCAATTTAAGTTTTAGCCATAATCACTGCTCCTATGTGTAAATGGCCTTTAAGATCTCTATGAACCCCCTCCTTTCATATTTCATGAATAATATTGATCCTAATGTCTGCCGTCCTCTGTGGTACTCCTGTTGGTTAATTGGTTCTGTTCGAGGCACAGGAACAGTTTATCTGGTTTCAGTGGAGATGATCTCTGAGAACCTTCAACTTCTCTTACTTTCCTTTGTATTTCTAAGAATCTCTTTCTAGTTTTCTCTGGACGTTGATTCTGGCAGTCCCTAGTGTTTTCCCACTAACCTGATTTTAGGGTTTGGCACACTGGTACCTCAAGCAGCTCTCTAGGATTCACAGTGTGGTGGAGATGTACAAGTCAGTGGGGTACATACAGAGTGCTGAGAAGGGGAGGCTCAGGGTCTAGATAACGGGGATCCCAGTTTCTCCTCACTCTTACTGTTTTCATTAGGTCTGGGACCTGTCACTATGGGGGACATGAAGACCCCTGATTTTGATGACCTCCTTGCTGCTTTTGACATCCCTGATATTGATGCAAATGAAGCCATTCACTCTGAGCCAGAAGAAAATGAGGGACCAGGAGGCCAAGGGAAGCCAGAATGCAGTGTAGGAGGTGATTCTAAAGACAGAGAAGCAGCAGCAGCAGCTGCTGGGAATGACCCTGAGAGTCCAGCTGAGGCCTCTGACCATGGCCTTCCACAACCCCTGGATACTTCTACAGTCAGTGTCATTGTCAAGAACACAGTGTGTCCAGAGCAGTCTGAGACCTTGACTGGGAATTCAGGAGAGGAAGAGAGTAAGGCTGGGGCTGTAACTAAGGAAGGACCTGTGGGGTCTTGTCTGATGAGAAATGGATTTGGGGGTTCTGAGCCATCCCTCTTAGAAACTCCCCATTCTTCAGCACCTGCCAGTGGGGATGCCTGGAAAGAAAAAGCTGTGGAAGGCAAAACATGCCTGGACCTCTTTGCTCATTTCGGGTCTGAACCAGGAGACCACTCAGCTCCCCTACCTCCTGAACCTTCCCTACCTCGGGATGGTGACATGGGTCCACCTCCTTTTTCCACTCCTTTTGAACTGGCCCCAGAAAATGGCTCAACCCTGCTGCCTCCTACTTCTCTCTTGCCTCAAGGGGCCTTGAAACAGGAAAGCTGCAGCCCTCTTCATTCCCAGGGCCTAAACCAGAGAAGCTCAGGCTCTAGCCCTGAGGCAGCAGGCATCCCTGCCAGTGTCTCACCCCCGCAGGTGGCTGGGGTGTCCTTCAAGCAATCTCCGGGACACCAGAGCCCTCCTGCTTCCCCTGTAAAGGCACCCAGCTGTAAACCCCTGAAGGAAGAAGATGAGGGAACAGTGGACAAGTCTCCCCCAAGAAGTCCCCAGAGTCCCTCTAGTGGAGCTGAGGCTGCAGATGAGGACAGCAATGATTCTCCTACCTCCTCCAGCTCTTCTAGGCCCCTCAAGGTGCGGATCAAGACTATTAAAACATCCTGTGGGAATATCACAAGAACTGTAACCCGGGTTCCCTCAGAACCTGATCCTCCTGCCCCTTTGGCTGAGGGGGCCTTCCTGGCTGAGGCTAGCTTCCTGAAATTGTCCCCTGTAACTCCAACCCCCGAGGGTCCAAAGGTGGTGAGTGTCCAATTGGGTGATGGCACAAGGCTGAAAGGGACAGTGTTGCCTGTGGCTACCATCCAGAATGCTAGCACTGCCATGCTCATGGCAGCTAGTGTTGCCCGAAAAGCTGTGGTTCTACCAGGGGGCAATGCCACCAGCCCTAAGACTATGACTAAGAGTGTGTTAGGTCTGGTGCCCCAAACTCTGCCCAAGGCTGAAGTTCGGACAGGGTTTAGCCTTGGGGGGCAGAAGGTAAATGGTGCCTCAGTGGTGATGGTACAGCCTTCTAAGTCTGCTACTGGGCCAGGCACAGCAGGAGGCTCGGTGATCTCTCGAACCCAGTCTAGTCTGGTAGAGGCCTTCAACAAGATCCTCAACAGCAAGAACCTGCTGCCTGCTTATAGACCAAACCTGAGTCCACCAGCTGAGGCTGGTCTGGCCCTGCCTCCAACAGGCTACCGCTGCCTTGAGTGTGGAGATGCCTTCTCACTGGAGAAGAGCCTGGCACGGCACTATGATCGCAGAAGCATGCGTATAGAGGTCACCTGTAACCACTGTGCCCGTCGCCTGGTTTTCTTCAACAAGTGTAGCCTACTCCTGCATGCCCGTGAGCACAAGGACAAGGGGCTTGTCATGCAGTGCTCACATTTGGTCATGAGGCCTGTAGCCCTTGACCAGATGGTAGGGCAGCCAGACATTACACCCTTGCTGCCTGTGGCTGTCCCACCTGTTCCTGGACCTCTGGCCTTGCCTGTTTTGGGCAAGGGAGAGGGGGTTGTCACTTCCTCTACCATCACTACAGTTGCCACTGAAGCTCCTGTGCTGCCACTCCCAACAGAGCCCCCTGCTCCCCCTACTGCCTCTGTTTACACGTGCTTTCGCTGTCTGGAGTGCAAGGAGCAGTGCCGCGACAAGGCTGGCATGGCAGCCCACTTCCAGCAGCTGGGCCCTCCTGCGCTTGGGTCTACCAGCAATGTGAGTTGTTTCTTATTTCCCTTCTCTGGGGGAAGGG
Source organism: Grammomys surdaster (assembly GCF_004785775.1). NCBI lineage: Eukaryota > Metazoa > Chordata > Mammalia > Rodentia > Muridae > Grammomys > Grammomys surdaster. The sequence goes on from NW_021620675.1 coordinate 2,507,619, forward strand.
ACAGCCAGATGCTGTGGAGGTAAAAATCCAGGAAGGTACTGGGAGCTTGCTTAAACAAAGTAATAGGATATAGGGCACCCCTCGTCAATGAACCTTGTTTAATCTCTTGACAGGTGTGTCCATCCTGCCCCATGATGCTCCCCAATCGCTGCAGCTTCAGTGCCCACCAGCGCACACATAAGAACCGACCCCCCCACGTCTGTCCTGAGTGTGGGGGCAACTTCCTACAAGCTAATTTTCAGACCCATCTTCGAGAGGCTTGTCTGCATTTTTCTCGCCGTGTAGGATACAGGTGCCTGATACTCAATTCCTCACTAGAACTTTAGGATCTGTTTGTTAGCAGTAACCTTTTTAGATGGCTTCTCAAGGAGAACCATCATTTTTCCTTTTGTGTTGAATACGCCCTGCCATCAAGTCCTGTATTGTGGGAGCAGTGGAGAGCAGGGTCCCTGGTGGAATTGCAGCTCTGCCTTCTCAGACCTCTCTTTGGGACTGAGGCTCCTTCCTTTCTCTGCCTTGCTCATGCTCCTTTGTTGATTTCCTTCTGAAGAACAAGAGTGGTGGTGGAGATGCCCCCACCTCACTGTAGTACCCCCCCCCCACTTCCTCTCCAAGGTGCCCCAGCTGTGCAGTGGTGTTTGGGGGTGTGAACTCCATCAAGTCCCACATACAGGCATCACACTGCGAAGTTTTCCACAAGTGCCCCATCTGCCCCATGGCCTTCAAGTCTGCACCCAGCGCCCATGCCCACCTCTACTCCCAGCATCCAAGCTTCCTCACCCAGCAAGCCAAGTGAGCCCTGGGGAGGGAGCATGGTGGTGAGGTGGGCTGGTGAAGAGGTGGTGGGATGGTGGACTGGAGGGTTGGGTGCAGGGAAGGGCTCTGTATTGCTCATGTTTATACTGGCCCTTCTGCCCCCCACAGGCTGATCTATAAGTGTGCCATGTGTGATACAGTCTTCACTCACAAACCCCTCCTCTCCTCACACTTCGACCAGCACTTACTGCCTCAGCGTGTCAGTGTCTTTAAGTGCCCGTCTTGTCCTCTGCTTTTTGCCCAAAAAAGAACCATGCTGGAGCATCTCAAGGTACAGGAGGAGCAAAGGCTAGGGAATGGATACTGAGCTAGTTGTGCTGACCTGCACTAGGGTCCTAGAACCCTGGCAGTGGGGATAAGGGGTGAAATGAGGACTTTGCCAAAGCCAGGCTCTCCTCCATGTAGCCATCTTCCTTGTCTTACAGAACACTCATCAGTCTGGACGTGTAGGGGAAGAGGCAGCTGGGAAAGGGGCTGGGGCTGCCCTTTTGACCCCCAAGACTGAGCCTGAGGAGCTGGCTGTATCTCAGGCAGAGGCAGCCCCTGCTACTGAGGAATCTTCCTCATCTTCTGAAGAAGAGCTGCCTAGCTCCCCTGAGCCTCCCCGCCCAACCAAAAGACCCCGACGAGAACTGGGAAACAAAGACATTAAAGGTGGGGGTGGGGGACCTGGAGGCTGGACTTGTGGCCTTTGTCACTCGTGGTGTCCTGAGCGTGATGAATATGTGACTCACATGAAGAAGGAGCACGGCAAGGTGAACTGGGTTTCACCTGGGAATGTGGGGCTGGAGGGTTGCCTTGGGGTTGACCCGAGTGACTGAAAATTCCCACCCTTTGCTTTCTAGTCAGTGAAAAAGTTCCCCTGTCGCCTGTGCGAGCGCTCCTTCTGCTCTGCCCCAAGCCTGAGGCGCCATGTCAGGGTCAACCATGAGGGAATCAAGCGAGTGTATCCGTGCAGGTAACCTTTACTCATTCCCTCCCAGAGAGTACCTGGCCACCTGTCTCTTGCTTGAGGGATCTGAAGATTGAGGCCACCTTCTGCTGTGGCAGCCTTCCTTCTCTCAAGAGCTATGGGTCTTGTTTGCCTATGCCTCTGGAGCCATCTCACCCACTTTACCTCTGCTAGGTATTGTACAGAGGGAAAGCGTACCTTCAGTAGTCGCCTGATCCTGGAGAAGCATGTCCAGGTCCGCCATGGCTTGCCTCTTGGGACCCAGTCTTCTGGCCGAGGAGGCTCCCTGGGTCGAGGCTCTGGTGGCAGAGCCCAGGTAAGAAAAGGCCTTCCTTATGTCATGGGATTGAGAAACTAGTGAGACTTTGGTCTCAGGAAACCAGGGTGATGGTGAGGCCCGGTTTCTTCCACTTTTCTCCAGGGGCCAGGACGGAAACGCCGCCAGTCTTCTGACTCATGCAGTGAGGAGCCTGACAGTACAACACCACCAGCCAAGTCCCTGAGGGGTGGCCCTGGGTCAGGAGGCCACGGTCCTCTGCGCTATAGAAGCAGTGGTTCAGCAGAACAGAGCCTTGTGGGGTTGAGGGTGGATGGTGGCACTCAGCAGTGCCTTGACTGTGGCTTGTGCTTTGCTTCCCCCGGCTCCTTGAGCCGCCACCGGTTCATTAGCCACAAGAAGAGACGGGCTGGGGGTAAAGCCAGTGTCCTGGGGCTGGGGGATGGGGAAGAGGAGGCTCCTCCATTACGCTCTGACCCAGAGGGTGGAGACTCACCGTTACCTGCTTCTGGAGGCCCTTTGACTTGTAAGGTCTGTGGCAAGAGCTGTGATAGTCCTCTCAACCTCAAGACCCATTTCCGCACACATGGCATGGCATTCATCAGGGCCCGGCAGGGAGGCAGTGGAGACAACTAGGTTCCAGCCTCAAAATGACCGGGCCTCTTCCCTGGGACTTGGGTTTCACTGCTGCTGTCACCTCCCTGGACTGGGAGTTTAACATTTACTTCTTTCTCCATCTCTGAGGGAAAGGCTTTTGAGGATTCTAGTGACTTGCACCCCCCCTCCCTCTTGGGTTTGGCCCCTAGGTCCTACTTAAGTGGGTCCTCCTTTCTTCTTTTCTGAATCCAACACTAATGCTCCTGCTGCAGACCCCCAGTAACTATGTGGGAGGATGGGACCTTGGCAAGCCTGCTAGACAAGCACAGGGATGGACTGAAGGATGTACAGGGTCTAGCTTCTACCCCTCTACTAGATTTCTTCAGGCACAGAGCAGTATTCTTTCTCTGGGCTGGGTTCTGCCCTAGTATCCCCTCCTCCAACACTCATTGGCACTAACACCCCACCCCAATCCCTGCAGTGCCTTCCATTTGTCTTTTTCCCCCAGAAATTTAGGGGTGGGGGGGGTTGGTGGGGATGAGTACTGTCAAATAGGGTCCAGGGAGAGGAGAGGACAGGCTCTCAGGAATCCTTTATTCTTGTAGTAGTAATACTAACAGTGGGAGAAACAGGAGGGAGAAAACCAGACCATTAAAACTGCTTGTGGTTTAATCCCCATTCAGGCTTTTCTTTTTCTGTGAGTTGGATAATGTGTACTGATAGGAGGGGGGGAGTCAGAACCGGGGAAGCCCTTCTCAGGGAAGAGGCAGTATTGACAAAGACAGATGGAAAAAGCAATCTTCCTTCATCTTGTGTATGCTGGACTTAACCCTTTTCAAGCACTCCCACTCCCAGAAGCAACAAGACACAGATGGCTAACTAAGGACTTTATTTCAAACAAAAATTAAAAAAAAAAAACAAAAACAAAAAAACCGAGAGCTAATTCCCTGGGTGTGAGGAAAGGATCAGGGTAAAGAGTTCCCTATGGCTAAGCCAATGCCCTCAGTACATTAGAGGGATTGTGTCAGTTCCCCTCCTCACCCCCATGATGGGGACCCACCTCTCAGGAATGTGGGCCCAGGGGTCAGCTCCCAGGAGGGGACGGAGTTGGGCAGCAGCATGGCCAAACATAGGATTAAGTCCTAAGTACCAAGAACCCACTCCTCCCATCTTGCTGGGACCCAGGGAAAATAAAAGATGGTTTGTAGAAAACCTCTGAGACCCCCTGAGGGGAAGAAGGCTCCAGTCCTCCTCATGTTCATCACCTCTGTTCTCTGGAGAGCAGTGAGTCCTGGGATCTGTCAGGGGGTAATACTGACACAGCAAGTCTGGACCCCATGGTTGGCTCTCCTACCCTCTGGCAAGCTCTCATGGTTACCACATGATCCTTTGTATTTCTTGCCTTCCATTTCCCTTGGGTAGGTAGGTGGGGTTTTGTGATTTGGGTTTTCTTAGGCAAGGGTCCTAAGGAGGATGCCTTCAATCCCACCACTTCTAGTCCTGAAAATGGTGTCACATGATGCCATTGGTGAGGTACTGGAAGCCATCGTAGAGTTTGGTGGTGATGGACCTCATGCTGCCATCCACCATCTGCTCCACCAGCAGCTGCAGCTGCTCCTCAGTCATGCTCATGTGGAACCTCTCTTTGAGGTTGCGAATGGTGCTGGAGCCGTGGAAGCAAGGAAGCTGAGAACCTGGAGGGAAGCAGTGCAAATTAAGGGTCACAGACAATTAGGAAGGCAGGCCAGTAGTTAGTGTCACAGGGAGAAGAGCTGGAGTACCCCTTCCCTCCCCACCACCAGGATCCCTGATGGTATAGAGCAATTCTGCTTGTGCCAAGAAAAGCAGTCAGGAAGCCTTGTTTTCAGTCCATCCTCATCCCATACTCCTTAGTTCCTCTGTAGGTGGGAGTATATGGGCAGGATAGGGAAAGGCAAGCCCACAACTTCCCCAGTAAGCATTGGAGAGATGTCTTAGGGCCCAGAGGGAAGGCTGGGAAGAGGCTCTGGGAATGGGCCCTGCACTTATCTGGTTGCAGGCCTCTGCCTATGCTAGGTCTGACACTCACAGATGACCTGGGCCACCGTCACCACGGGGCCAGACAGAGATGCTCCTGAGCAACGACGGCAACCTGTGGGGTAGGGGCAAGGATGGGGAGGAGGAGACTGGCAGCTTAGGTAGGGTAAACATCTGGAGTCTGGGGTGGGGGAATAAGAGGGGCCCAGAGGAACTGGAAAAGGAAGGAGTCCTGTGCAAAAAACCGGGACCAAGGAAGTGGCAAAGTGAAAGGAAAAAGAGGCAGGAAAGAGCTGAACAGGATAGGTTAGTAGGGATGGTGGTGGCTGAAGTCAGGGCAGTCAGGCCAAGGATAATGGGAGAGAAGTGGGTAGAAGTAGCAGAGAAGGAAGAAGACTGAGAGATACAGTTGAATGGGAGAATGGAAAAACCAGGAGGCTGAAAGTGGCTCGGTTTTACTGTGAGGGAACCTAAGAGCTTTCTGCTGTTCCTTTTCTCCTGCCCCACCTCCAAAACCAGTTCTACCAGGGTAAAGAATGTTCCAAAGGGGAAATGGAGACCCTCTGAGAAATGTTCCCCCACCTAAGTCTTGAGGTGGAGTCAACTTCCTAAAAGTTCTAAGTTGCAGGCAGCCCAACCTGAGGCCCCCAGGCCAGGCCCCCCACCCCCGAGCCACACCTTGCTGCATGATCTCCACAATCTGGACCACCTTGTCCATGTGCTTTCGAGCAGCAATCAGCCCCTGCAGCATGAGCATCTTGTAGTAGTTGAACATATCACCGTTCAGGCCACCCATTACCTGGAAGCAAGGAGAGTGTGTGCACAGAGGAATTCTGGTGGGTCCTTTTCCTGTGGGCCTCTCAGAACTTCCTTCTCTTAAGGCAATCATGTTAAACCTCACTATCACTATCTTCACATTTTTTTTTCTTTCATAAGAAAGCTCCCAAGAAATCCTGCCTCATCCTGACTTACTGCCATTTCTGTTCTGTTCCTAATTTGGGGGAGTCCATCAGCTCCTCTCAGAGGAAGAACACAGTGACCCTTGGAAGCACCTCTCTTTTTTGACTCACATCCACAAATTCTGTGGTCAGCTTAAAGGCTGATGTCTCGAAGCCCAGGTTTCGGGGTGAGCTGGAAAGGATGAAGCCAAAGTCGATGTGGATGATGTGACCTTCTGCGTCTAGAAGGATGTTCCCATTGTGCCTGAGGAAGAGGCAACAGTAAGTCTTGCTTAGGTTGGATCTCAAGCTGCAACACTGGCCTCACCATACAGGACAGGGGAGGCCTCAGCCATGTTTCCTGTTGCTTACAAGTCTGGGTCAATTTCCTAGGACCTAAAACTAGTAACAAAAGGAAGTTAGAAAACTATGAAGAAAGACTGGGGTATGAAATTCAGTTATTACCAGCTTAATAAAAACAGTTTTTTTTTTAAAAGATTTATTTAGTTTATGTATGAGTACACTTGGATCCCATTACAGATGGTTGTGAGCCACCATGTGGGTGGTGAGAATCGAACTCAGGACCTCTGGAAGAGCAGTCAGTGCTCTTAACCGCTGAGCCATCTCTCCAGCCCTAAAAATAGTTTTAAGATTATCAAAAGGCTGAGGATGGTAGAGTGCTTGCCTGTAATGCCTTTTCCTGGCTTTGTTCCTAACACCACATAAACAGTGTGAATGATGGCACATGCCTAACTCCAGCACCTGGGAGGCAGAGGCTGCAAGATCCTAAGTTGAAGATCACTCTCAAACACAGAAGCCAGACTAACACATGCTAATTTCTCCCAAATTCTACTTCTAGTACTCAGACTTGACTCTAACTTAAGTAGTAAGTACACAGGTAAGAAGAAAAGGTCTCTGAGGCTCCAGCAGTTAGCTTTCTGAATGAGGGAAGGCCCTCATTCAGAATCAGTTTGAAACAGGGTCTCACTGCAGCCTCAGATGGTCTAATACTCACTGTATAGTACCAAATTGGCCTTAAACTCGGTCATCTGCCTCTGCTTCCTGAGTGCTGGGATTATTTTCATTCTTAACCAGTCCATGGCACCAAGGTCCCATCAGTAGAGAGCAACAATTAGTTTACTACTTTATGTCCATGTATGTGGGTACACACAGGTATACTTGTGTGTGAAGGCCAGAGGTCAATGTAAGGCATTGTTCCTGGTAAGAGGTTTTTTTTTTTTTTTTTTTTTTTTTTGAGATAGGGCCCTGCCTGGCTGGTCTGTACTCAGTAACCTCAAAAGTCTCAGAGATCCACCTGCATCTGTCTCCTCAGTATTAGAATCCCTAGAGCAGTTTGCACAGGAAATCCTTTGGTTTCTGGGATTAAAGTGTGCCACCATACACCAGGGGTTTTTATGTGGGTTCTGGTGATTGAACTCAGATACTCATGATTTTATGGTAATAACTTTATGGACTGAAGTTATTCCTCAGGCTCTCCTCTCCCCTAAAGATATGTTGTACTGTAGTCCAGGCTGGCCTGGAATATACTGTTGGCCCAAGTCTGCCTTAGTCTCCCAAGTGCTAAGATCATATGAATCATCATGTGTGCTGAAAAACCTTTACGTATAAAACAGTGTAGGGGCAAATGCCTTACATTAAAAAAAGCCTTAGGAGTGGTATACTACAGGCCAGCTGTAAGGAAGAGGAAGAGTTAGAGGACTATATCTCAGGTCTTTGTAATTCCCACATTAATGTCAGCAGGAAGAACAATTAGCATGCTAAGCATGTGAGGCCTGGCCTATTCAGCATGACCAGTCTTTTTACTATCAATAGAAGCCTTGTTAGGCCAAGCACTCATGCCCCAGCTGAAGGCCACCTCTGAGTTGGTCAGACTGGCTGAAAGAGGAGGGGTAGAGAGAGAGCAAGACCCACCTGAGTTGTGGGAAAGCACCAACAGTGTAACAGCACCCACACCATCTAGACAGCCAGAACAATTCTAGATGTCTAGACCCAGAGAGAACAAGTGACTCCACCCCTACCCACAATGTTCCAAAGCCAGTGATAGGCAGTTTCTCTCATTCTTGTTAACTACCTGGCCAGGCCTAGCTTCTACCTAGAAAGCTGCCTTGAGACTCCTTTTGACATGGAGGGTTTTGTTTTGTTTTTAATTGTCCTAATTTACTGTTTTCTGATTTGTCTTGACAGTGACTTTTGGATAAATTAAAAAATATATATTTATATTTCATCTTTTAAAACTCAGAACATAACAAATTCCACTTACTGGAAATTCATACTATTAGAAATCCCTGAAGTACATTTAATAAAAAGAGGTAAGTCTCTTGGTTGCACAGTGGACATGCTCTTTTCAGTTCCCCCAAATGATAGTTGTGTCAAATTTCGCTTCAGACTTCTATTAAGATCTTATTGCTGTCTCGAAAAACAAAACAAACAAACAAAAAAGATCTTATTGCCAGGATACCACCAGAGTGAATATTTTCCAGAAATGAGTGAGTGAAGAACTGAGTCTTAACATTGGATTGGTCCGAGTGATAATACATAAAAATTACTTTGGCCTAAATGTGTCCTACCTTTGTTGAACAAACTTTTCCTTGATCGGCAGAGAGCCCACAACAGTGCACAGCCAAAAAGCTGGTACCTCTTTGTAGCCTCAGCTATGGATGAAAAAAACTTATATGCCCAAACTATGTTTGCTGAGTTTTTGTTATTGATATGTTTAAAATATTTTTATTTTTGAGACAGTCTCATGTACTCCCAAGCTGTCCTGGAACATACAAGGATGACCTTGAACTTCCAGTCTGTGCCAGGTACTGGAGACTGAACCCTGGGCTTTGTGCATTCTAGGTGAACTCCCTACCAACCGAGCTATATACTAAGTCCTTCCCATACCACCCCCTCCCCCTTTTTTTGTTTTTTTTTTTTTTTGGTTTTTCGAGACAGGGTTTCTCTGTGTATCCCTGGCTGTCCTGGAACTCACTCTGTAGACCAGGCTGGCCTCAAATTTAGAAATCCATCTGCCTCTGCCTCCCAAGTGCTGGGATTAAAGGCCTGCGTACCCACTGCCCAGCCTTACCACCCTTTTTAAAAGCAGTTTTGGGGAGATGGCTCAACAGTAAAGCGCATTGGCTGTTCTTCCATAGAACTAAGGTTTGATTCCCAGCACCCACATGGCAGCTCACTTGTAACTCCAGTTCCAGACACTCTTTTGGCCTTTGTGGGAATGAGGTGAATGAGGTGTGCACATGGTGTATCAGGCAAAACACTCATAAAATAAAAATGCAGTAAGAAAGATGCTCTGGGAAATTCTACTAAAGAAAAAAATTTGAATGATTTACTCTTCTGGGCCTGTTTTAGCAGACTTGTATTAATATTAAAATCACCTGATGGGGCTGGAGAGGTGGCTCAGTGGTTAAGAGCACTGACTGCTCTTCTAAGAGAACCCAGGTTCAATTTCCAGCACCCATAGGGCAGCTCACAACTTTAACTCCAGTTCCAGGGAACCTGAGATCCTCACACAGACAAACATGCAGGCATAGCACCAAAGCACATAAAAAATAAAAATCACTAGATCAATGACAGTGCACACTCAAGTATATTCTACATGTATGCCTAATTTGTATTATTGCTACTGTAATGATAGGCAACAGTTTTGGCCACACAGGTCATACTCCTCTATTTCAGTCTTACAGGACAGTTTTGAGGATGACTGATTTTTTGCTTTGCTTTGGGTAATCATGTTGAGTATGTGATTTTTTAATATCAAGTTGGAGCCTAGACCTAGATGATCAACACCAACGACTTAATTTGTGGCCACCTTCTTATGAGATGGTTCTCAGTTGTCTTTTTTGTCTTTCTTTCTTTTTCTTTTTTTTGAGATAGGATCTCATGTGGTCCAGCCCTCAAATTCCCCACATAGCTAGGATGATCTTGAACTTCCTGCAGCTAACTCCCAGTGTGAGAACTACCGGTCATCATGCCTGGTTTATGCAGTAATGGATCAAATCCAGAGGACTGTGCATGCTAAGCAAAGCACTCTTCAAACTTAAGCTACATCACCAACTCTACACTATTTTATAAGTTATTAGGAATAGTTTATCAGGAGCTGAGGAATGGTTCAGTGGTTACAAGCACTGGCTGTTGTTCTAGAGGACCTGGGTTCAATTTCCAGCATCCACACAGTGGCTAACCACTATCTGTAACTCTACTCCGAAGGGATCTGATGTTCTCTGGCTCTGTTGGGTACCCTATGCTGGTTGTGCATAGACATACATGCTGGTAAAACATTCATACATTAAAAAAAAAAAAAAAAAAGAATAAAGAAAAAAAAAGATATACAGGTCTCTGCCCTGCCAAAGGAACAGACTTTCATCTTCCAAACATTTTCTTTTTGGTAGTTTTACTTTTACCTTTACATATCAACTTCAGAACTGAAATTCCTGAGGTCTAACTTGCACCAGCTTTTCTGCTCCCCACTTACTGAATCCTGGAGCTGAGCCCTGGGATGTTTTTAGGCCCTGGGTTCAAAATCCTGAAGCTCAGGGACAGTCTAAAACGTGCAGTCAAGATCCGTATGAGTACACTCTCCCTCAGCTCTCACATAGAGCCCTTGCTCATGGCCTTGTAGCCCAGCAGGAAGGAAGGACCGTAGGCTCCCAAAGCTACACTGACCCTTATCTTCCTCTTGAGGGAGCACTCCCCTAACAGAGTTTTCACTTGATGTAGTGTATCCGTGGTATATAGTCACTAAATAGATGCTAGATTCTGAGAAGCTGCTCAACTGATTAATGTTACTGGGCTGCCATGTCACTGGGAGCCCTGGAAACATAGGCCATCAAATTTGTTTCTTTAAGTGTTGGTGTGTATGTGTGCATGTGAGTGCAAATGGCACACATATGGCACATGCCATAGTGTACATGTGGAGGTCAGATGACAACTCTATGGAGTTGGTTCCAGGGATTAAGCAATACCTTTTACCCACTGAACCATCTTGCCAGGCCCCAGCCACTGAATGTTCAGAGAAAGGTGCAACCAAAAGATGCACTCAGGCCACAGACCCCAAACCACACGCCTGTAGATACTTTTAGATGGCAGAACATAGGTGGAGCCATTATTAATATACAAAATGCTTCACCTATGTGAGGTTAGGCCTCTGAAAAATCATGTGATATAGAAAGAAACATCAATCTAGGCAAAACAAAAGATACTTTAAAATTGTGCAAATTAGGGACAAGAGAGATGGCTCAGTAGTTAAGAGCATGGGCTGCTCCTTCAGAGGATGTTGAGTTCCTTTCCAGCATCCACATGGAGGCTTACAACTGCCTGTAACACCAATCCTAGAGCATCCAATGCCCTTTCTAGCCTCCACTGGTAATAGGTATGCACACATATGTGCAGGAAAAATACACACACACACACACACAAATGCGCACTCGCTGGGAAATCATGGAGGATAAAGGAGAGTGCATGACTGGGAATTTCAAGCTTATCTCCACAAAATCCCTCATCCATTTCCTATTTTGCTTTTGGTCACTGACACTATGTACCAGGCTATGTTATCTCTTGCTTTTTAGTTAAGGACCCAGTCACACCAACCCTCATCCTCAGCATGATATGGCATCTACATAGACCAGAACACATCACTCCTGTCCTACAAAATAAAATTCTCCCTGAGTGTGGTGGCACAGGCCTTTAATCCCAACACTCAGGAGGCAGAAGCAGGAAGAACTCTTGAGTTCAAAACCACCCTGATCTACACATATCAAGTTCCAGGACAGCCAGGGTCACATAGAAAGACCCTGTCTCAAAAACCAAAACCCCCCAGACTCTTCAGCCTCGAGTTCTCTGATGTCACTGCCTGCTATCCACGTTTTGATCCTAATGGAACATTTCCTCATCCTTCCCACAACTGCATCTGTCCTCGGTCTCCTTTATCCTTTCTGCCCTACTCAAATGTTCACCCTATAAATACTCAGTTTCCTTTCCCACTTCCTCCAGCACTTGTCAGTTTTCCTCTTTGGCTTAATGTCATACAAACAAATCTTCCCTAAAAATATGTTGTTTCACCAACTAAAACTTGTATGTGAAGGGATAGAGAAGAGCCCTCTGAAAGATTAGGATCAAGGGCACAAGTCACTTACCTGTCCTTGACTTGCAATAGGTAGCAGACCAAGCAGTAGCCAGCACAACTTTGTACAAAATTGCGCTGGGCACTGAGGAATGCCTCAGTGGTATAACTGCCATGTTCCTGTAGGAAGTAATCGAGCAAGGAGAGCTGTGACTGTTTCTTCACCTGGTGGATGGACACAGCGTTGACTACTGGTTCAATCATGCCACTGTCAGCTGAAATCACAAGAATCTTGTATGGCTTGATCCAGAGAGGCACTCGTTCCTGTTCCCAAATGGACTGTGAAGAGACACAAAGGTATTGAGAGTGGCTCATCTTTCTCCAAACAAGAGAATAAATTTTCTTCTCAACTTTTCTCCCTTGGTGTCTTGGATTGAAGGACATTAAATAAGTAAGACTTACTGACCTACTAAGAACCAGGAAGTTTTCTGTTTGAGAAAGGGACTCATGTAAGCTAACCTTGAATTCCTGAGCCCTGTCTCCACATGTTCTAAGACTATAGGTGTACACAACCACTAACAACAGAACCAGGAAGTTTAAAAGGAAGTTCAAGGCCTGGCAAAGGGAAGGAACTACACACAGAGATAGGAAAAAGGTAGAAGAGTAAATCTATCACCTAAGTAGGGAGATTAGAAGCTATTAATATAAGTTTGAATAATAAAAAGATGGGATTTTAGGGGCAAAGAAAGCTACTTTAGAAAATGAAATTACTATTGGATGTGTGGCATAAGGCTGTATTCTCAGCAGTTGGAAGGTAGAGGTAGGAGGATCACGAGTTTGAAGTCAACCTTGATTACAGCAGAGTCAGAAGTCAGCCTGAGTTACATGAGACCCTGCCTTAAAAACAAAACAAAATGAAAGTACTTAAGCCATATATTACATACTGCTTATAATCCTAGCACTTGGGAAACTGAGGCAGGAGTAATGGGGTGACACAAGAATAGTAGTGACATTGGCTAAGAGTGGAGAGGATACAAGCAAGTTCCATTTGGCTACAAGTGAGAGCCTTTCTAAAAACAAACAAAACCAAAATCAAGAGAAAGTTAGTTCAAGCTACTTCTACCCTTCAAAAAACCCTACAAATATTATAGAGAATTGGACTGAACAGGTGAAGCCTCTTGGAGATCACCAACCCAGATGATCAACATCTCAACACCAGGTACAGTGTTGTACATCTGTAATTCTAGTACTCAAGCTCATGCATGAATTCACTGTCATGAATTCAAGGCCAGCCTGGACTACTTAGTGAGTTCTAGGTAAACCTGAACTACAGTGACTCTGTCTCAAAAAAGACAAAGCAAGGGCTGGAGAGATGGTTTAGGTGCTAAAAGCACCTCCTGCTTTTGCAGGGATTTGGGTTCAGTTCCTAGCTCCAGTGTGGCTTCTTACAACTACCTCCAGTTCCCTGTTCTGGCCTCCATGGACACTGTACACATATGCTATGTAGACAAGCAATGCCAGGAAAACAGTCATACACATAAATGAAAATAAATATTTTTCTAAAATACAAAACAAAACCCAAATACTTGAGTACAGTGTAAATCCGTCCATCCCAGATCATTTGGGAGGTTCTGATTTAAAGGACAAATCCAAAACGTGTTAGTACATGCACATCATCCTAGCTTTGGGAGGTGAAGGCCGGGGGATCAAGGTTACAAGGTTTACAAGTCCATCTTTGACTATAACTGAGTTCAAGGCCAGCCTGAATTACAAGATCCTATCTGAAATCACACCCTTTAATTAAAAAAAAAAAGAAAAGAAAAGAAAAGAAAAGTGTGGCCCTCTGACATTCAGTGATCTGAACAGGGCAGATGCAGTTCCAGAAAGAACCAACAGAGGCTGCCATGGAGCTGTTCATTATGTGGCTGGCTGTGCTTCTCTGGAGAAAGGCCAACCAGTTTCAGTTTAATCTTCCCATTCAGACCTGGGTAAGAAGCAGGTGCCCAGCTGGGCAGTGGTGGCGCACGCCTTTAATCCCAGCACTTGGGAGGCAGAGACAGGCAGATTTCTGAGTTTGAGGCCAGCCTGGTCTACAGAGTGAGTTCCAGGACAGCCAGGGCTACATACAGAAACCCTGTCTCGAAAAACAAAATCAAAAAACAAACAAACAAACAAACAAAAAAAAAAAAAAAAAAAAGAAGAAGCAGGTGCCCAGCAGAGCTCCCTGGAGTTACACCGAGAGCCTTTCCTTTCAATGCCCCTTTTCCTGTGTGTTTCGTTTCCTTTCTTTGCTGTGCTGAATTCTCTTCCATTTCTTTACCTGCAGTTGTTTCAACACCTGGAAGGCCAGCAGCTCCTGGCGAAGGTCATCTCCACACTTGACAATGACTGAAAGGAGTCGCCAATTGGGAAGATGGCCATACGGAGAACCTTCTCTGATCCTCCTGTGAAGAAAGAAGTCACAGGATGATGCCAGGGTAAGGACCACAGAGGAAGCCTGATGGAGTGTTTGGAGGTAGAAGGGCAATGGAGGAGGTGAGCACCTGATGATGCCTTGGAATATGAAGTGGTACTGAGACTACTCTTTACCCTCTACCCTCCTCACCGCACTTTCTCCTGCCAGGGCTCTTTGAGGGCGACTGCAGAAGGGTCTTCAGGGTCTCGTTTGAAGGCTGTGGGAGTGTGAGCCAGCTGTTCTGAAAGGCGCCGTCTAGCAGGAAGAAAATACACAATTTACCTTGAAGAGTTATCTCAGAGCTGCATGCATGCTTTGCCCACTTTCCCTTGCCACAGTTCCTAGATTCCTGGCAGATTCCTGGTGCTGGGAAGCCAGAGAATTAAGCATCATCAGCAGTTCCATTTTGCTAACCTGGTAGTTGTGATTATGTTAGAATGCAGAGAGCCTGGTTTTCCTCATTCCTCTATCCCAATATTGATTCAGAAAAGGTATGACTCCAGAATCTGCATGTATAACAAGATTTCCTCTCTGCCTTCAAAGAGAAGGATTCCACTTGGGGGTCTCACTTTGATTATTGGCTTTGGGTTTCTTTTTTGTGGTGCTGGGAACTGAACCCATGGTCTTTCACATGCTAGTCAAGTGCAGCTTGGAGAAGTGAAGCTCAAATGCCCTCTGGGGCACTTTCTTCTTTTTGGAATTTTCTTAAAATGTCATTTCTTTTTGTAGTAGCTCAAGCAATGTTTCGGCTGCACCTTCAGGGCCTCAAATACAGAACAAGGACAAAGTAAGGAGATAAAAGAGAGAGACACAAGGCTGACAGCTGGTGACCAGGCACAGGACAAAGAGAGGTAGAGTGAAGAAGATGAAGATGAAGGATGCTGTGATTGGCCATACCGGATGTCCCCTGCCGCAATGAATACAGGCTCCTTGCTCTCCTGGCTGGTGATGCTGTCCACCGAGAACTGGGAGATGTTGTCACAGCTGTTGGTGTGTACTTCAGGGAGCTGGGAAGAGCAGGTCAGAAGTGCTAAACACAGATCTCCCTCTTGCCCTCTGCTTACTTGCCACTAACTACCTATGGCACAGTGGCCTACCACTCCACTCCAGCCTTCTCCCAAAGCCACCAGGGTTCTACATCACTATGGCTTTGAGTCATGGATCCCACAGCATCGTCCTGAAAGTGTGAACTATTCCAGTAGAATTCATGGGAATGCAGAGGAAGTGCAGAGTCTCAGTTCTCACCATCAGCCCAAATTACAACTACTGGGAATGAAATCTAGAAGCTGAATTTTTGTAAACTTTCTAGGATACACCCAACACTCTCTAAAAACGGTCTCAAATTCCTGCTTTCCCAGCTTCCACTTAAATTCTGGGACTATAGGTGAACCACCACATTCAGATGTATTTCGTCAGGCTAAATCTCCACCTAATCTCCTCACTTTTAAGTATAAAATATTCTGCCGGGCCCCAAGAAGTCTCTGTCCTCCCTTTTACGAAGTACTCTCAATTCTGCCTGCCATCTAATGAACAGTGACGTGTGTATCTTCATTTTTCTTCTTAAATGTCCACGTGTAACTTCCACTAGACTGTAAAAAACATAGAGCTCTGTCTTTTTCACTAAACACTATCACATAAAATCCTGCTCTGCTTTCCTTCCGTTTCTTCCCACAGCTAACAGGGCTGAGCGAGCGCCTGCTTGTCAGGTCTGTGCGGCCTCTTTAGCTCACTCGTCACTGCCCCTGCATCTCACTGCTCCTCACCTCCCACTGTACATCCAGCGCACACTAGTTTCTTTTCATTCCTATCATGGTCATGTTCTGTTCTCTCTTCTTTGGTCTGAATGCTCTCTGTTCTGCTAATTCCAACCATGCTTCAAGCCTCAGCTGAAAGATTACTTCTCCAGGAAATCTTTTGATTCCCATGCAGAGTCTGGAGTAAGCATTCTCTCCACCTTTGGGCACTTCCAGAATGTCTCATGCTCCCCATTACAGCGCAGATCACACCAGACTACAACTGTCAGCTATCTGGTCTGATTCTGTTAGCACATACGCTCTTGCAGGTGTAAGTCAAGCCTTTAGTCAAGTCTTTAGCATATAGTACTCATAATCCTTCTGCTTCAACCTTTTGGGTGAGATTATAGCTGTGAGTCACTACACCCAGCTATAGCTATTTCTTTCTTTTTTAAATATTTATTTTATGTATATGAGTGTTTGCCTGTGTGTCTAATGTATGTGCAGTATCCAAAGAGGCCAGAAGAGGGCACCAGGTCCCCCTGAAACTGGAGTTACTGACAGCTGTGAGCCACTGCAAAGGTGGGAAAACTGGGAAAGGAATCCAGTTCTCTGTAAGAGCAGCCAGCCAATGCTTTTAACCCTGAGTCATGTCTCCAGCCCATTGTATATCTGACTGAATGCATGCATGGCCTGTCAGTCTCTACTGTCCTCAATCAACTTTATATAGCTGGTGTTTCTTACATTTTTATTAATTTCTCCTTAGGTCTAGATGTTCCTCCTTACATTCAACCTGCAACTCCTGCTGTAACAGAACAAGCTTGAACCTATTCCAACCAGCTATTCAGAGCATTCCCTTCTCATACCCCGTACTATGTACAGTATTCATATGGATATGTGCCTCACTCTGCTAACAGGTGTGTTATTTCACATGTATCAAAAGCTCCTAGAAAACAGTGCTGTGCCTCTAAGATTATCTCCTTGGAGATCCCTCACCTCCACTTGCAGCTCGCCTATATCATCCACCGACCAGGCTTCATCATCATTGTCATAATTGGGCACAGTGCTGAAGCTGCCAGCCCGCTGCTCATGAGTGATACCACATTCAGGCAGGTTCTCTACAGACCGTGTACTCCGAATTCGGTTTTCAGGAATCCGGGCAGGAACACTAGTTGTGTCGAAGTTTTCACATTCAAGAACTTCCACGTAGATCAGGTAGGGAGCCTGGGGGGGGAGGGGGGATGAGAGCATGTGCCATTACCTCCCTATTTAAGTTCTACTGACACAGTTCTTCCTGTTCAAACCGTCTTCAGCAGTCCAGTATGACCATGGACAACATGCACTGGTAGGAACGTGTACTACATTTGGGTAAAGGGTGCACACGCTTTCTGAGCTTATCATCAGGGCTTCAGAAGACCCATGCACAACTGCAAAAAACTGTTCCAACTATCAATGACAGTCTTTCAGAGAGGCCTAAAAGCTCTGTGGGCTCATGCTAAAGTCAGGGCCCAGGAAGGCAGACACAAAAACTGGATAAAGTGAGATGCATGTCAAGGAGAATCCTATTTTTCAATACTTCCTCTGAGAGAATATGGACCATGAGGACCATCTCATCATTCTAGAAAGCAGACAAACATAGCTTATTTTCCCTAGTATGAATTGGGAGTGGGAGTATTTCTTTCCTTTCTGCCCACTCTGATCAAAAATGTCTTATAAACTTTTTCCTTTACATATATGGTGGTTATGCCTGGATAGCCTAAAAGTTAGAGAAAGGCTGGAGGAGGTACCAAAAGGAGGATAAGGAGTAGGTGAAAAGCCACTCTTCCTCAATATGGCACAAGGTAAACTGAAATCATTAGGCTACTTTGGTCCATAAAAACAAGACTCAAGAAGTTGGGCAGGAGGGTTCTCAGGTTCTCAGCATCACAAGAGCAATGAAGTAGAGTCACCGTTAGCATATGCACCATAAACTAAAAAGGTCTCTAGCATACCGGTAAGGAGCAATGCCTGAGCAATCATGGGAATGCTGACAGGTGAGAGGAAGGGTCTGGGTGAGAGCTTCTTACCTTATCCTTGGAATTGAGGACAACAGCTTGTGTGTGGGGCACACGGACCACGTGGTGGTCAAAGCCAGCCGTGGGAAGCCAGACTCGGGCAGGGAGCTTATGGTTGAGCAGGGAAAGCTCCGAGATCAGCCTTTGTGTTTTTTGCTCTTTAGTGGGGAGCGTGGCTAGCCGTTTGCCGATTGCCATCAAGGACTTGATGAATTCTCGCTCAGGGGCCAGCCGGACAGGCTACAGAGGGTTGAGATTAAACCAAAGATGGTAAAGGAAACATTGAAAAAAGTGGACTATCACTCTTATTTCTTTATGGCCAGGGCCCCTAGTATTTAAAGAACCGCAGGAAAGGAGCTACCTTTGGCCATGATAGGAGTTTCCACCCTACTTTTCTCAACTTGAATTGGGAAGAACACATCCCTTTCTGAAGGCTACTTCCTGGGGACTCAAGATGACCTGAACACAGCTCACTGGGACAGAATTCTTTCCTTGGACCTGAGTCACCAAACACTACCCCAAGCCTTAAGTACAGGCAAGGGGACAAGGTCTCAAAAAGCCATCCAGGACCTAAGACAGAAGAGCTCATCCCATCTAGATCCTTCCTCAGGCTGGAGCTATACTGAGGGCCTCTGCCAGCCCCCAAAGTCTAGGGTAAGGGACCTAAATCATTATTTCCCCTTCAGAGAAGGAAGATGCTCGTCACCCCAAGACTTCTATTGATAGAAGTCTCCATGGCACACACCCCAACCATCCCACATTCTTGTAAGGGCTAAGTGCACATGCAGGGGATGAAAAGATGATGAGCAAACTGTGTTAATGAGAGCATAATCCACATGAAAAGAAAAGCAGGTGGAAGGTGGTTTGCATAGGAGGATGGAGAAAGCAATAGCTCCTTTTAGCTCTTGGTGGCCCTTCTAAAGGCCTGTCTCTAGCAATTTCTCCTGGGGTTCTTCTCTTCCTCTTCCTTTCAGAGACTAGGCTCCCCATTTGAGTTCCCTGAGGTAAGCTTGGTTCCTCTTGTCAGGTATTACAGCAGTTCCCAGAAAGGTCAAAGCCAAGTCTGGAGACTAAGGTAGGGTGGGGAGAAAGATGGACTCAGATAGACATGAAGAAGAGCTCTATTAGTCTGTCTATGACAGGGACCCTTTACCAAGATAGCCACTAAGCTGGACAGAATGGTGTACACCTATAATCCTAGTACCCTGAAAGTCAAGGCAAGGAAGATCACAAGTTGGAGGCCACCTTGGACTATACAGCAAGAACCTGACTCAAACAAACAAAACCCCCATACAATGGGCATGGTGATCCACATTCTAGTACTTGGGAGGCTGACACAGAAGGACTGCCACAAATTCCAGGCCAACTTGGATTAGTGATTACTAGGTCAGCCAGTACTACATACCAAAACCCTGTCTCAAAACAAAACCATATCTCATCCTGTCTCCTCAGCTACATAGAACATCTCTTCTTTATACTCTTCTTCTTGAAATAAAATTTCACTTATCAGGATTTTTCTCTCCCTTTCTATCTCTCTCCTTCTTTCTTTCTTCCCTCCCCACCCCTCTCTTTTTCTTTCTTTGTGAGAGTATCTTGCTATGTAGCTCTGTCTGGGGTGGAACTTGCTATGTAGACTAGGCTGGCCTTGAACTCACAGGAATCCTCCTGCCTCTACCTTCTCAGTACTAGGATTAAAGATGTGAGCCACTACACCAAGCTTGCTTATTTTTCTGATTCGAAGTGTTTACCCCTTACTGCTCATTATTTCTTTTTAAAATATTTATCTATCTTATGTGTATGAGTACACTGTAGTTGTTTTCAGACACACCAGAAGAGGGCATCAGATCCCATTGCAGATAGTTGTGATCCACCATGTAGTTGCTGGGAATTGAACTCAGAAGCTCTGGAAGAGCAGTCAGTACTCTAAACCACTGAGCCATCTCTCCAGCCCCAACTTACTGCTCATTATTACAAAAAAGAAAAAAAGAAAGAAAAAAAAAGAGAGAACATCTTTTTTTTCTTTCTCCCCCTTTTTTTGAGATTAAGAACAAACTTTATTCAAGACTTCTTTTGTTAAATGACAAAAGAAGTTTTTTCTTTTGTAAAAAATGACTTTGAGAGCTTGATACATGAGTATACAGACTATCGTTTCCACCTTCCCAAATCCCTCATACTCCCCTTTGAAGTCATTATCTCTTTTATAATAAATACCATTTTTAAAAAAGTAGATTTATTCAGAGTTTGGACACACTGGGAGCAGAAAGTATCAGTTTTTCCCCCCACCTTTTTTGTAATAGTTTACAATATTATAGAAAAGATGAAACTATTAGGCTTGGAAATTGTTTTTGTTTTTGAGACAGGGTCTCACTGTGTAGCTCTGACTGGCCTATCCATCAAACTCACAGAGATCTGCCTGCCTCTGCCTCTGTATGTGCTGGGATTAAAGGCACATACCACCACATCTGGCTAATTTTTTAAGAAATTATTTATGTGTATGGGTGTTTGCTTACATGTATGTCTATTACCATGTGTATGCAGTGCCCATGGAGACAAGAAGAGAGCATCATTCCTCTGAGACTGGAGTTACATGTGGTTGTAAACCACCATGTGAGTGCTGGAAATCAAATCCAGGTCTTCTGCAAGAGCAATCAGTGCTCTTAACCCCTGAGTCTCTCCAGCCCCTTATTCTTGATTTTATACAGATCGTACTAAGTCTAATTAGTATTGTGCATACGTGCAAGTGTTTAATGCTGACCAGAGAGCATTAGGAAACCTATCATGGTGCTCATTCCAGAGAAAATGGATTCATTCTATCTCCCCCAGCAGCTACTGACTGCTGGGAGCTCTTCATCTAGGAGTGGGGCCTTGTGAAGTTTTTCCCACCCAGAACCTTCTTTTGAGCACTGAACAAGACCATGTTCATCTGTACATGCAGAACAGTCAGGGTGCAAAGAAACCTCACAGCCTCCACTCTGTGATGGGGAGGTGGGCTGGCTTAAAGCCCTGCCCAGCAGTGAGGAAGGGAAGCTTTAAGGACAGAGATTAAAGAGAAAAAGAAAATAAGATGGAACTGGACTTCAAAGATCTCTAGAAATATCCTGGGGGCTTAACACAGCAAGAAAAGAATGAGGCCCTAGGTTCCCTCCCAGAAAGAGAGAGGGCTGGGAGTGGGATAGAGCTAAAGATTCATGCCTTTATCTTGATCCCCAAATCCATCCACTCAGGTGGCAAAGGGTCATTGTCCCAAGGGCCCTCCACCCCAATCAATTCATAGTCATTGCATGTAGAAAAAGCAGAATTCTTTTCCATTCTCAAATCAGCCTTTCAGTTGTAGACCCCTGTTACCTAACCATGCTGGATATGACCCCAGGCCTCCAAAAAAGAGGCTCTGCCACACGGGAGGAGAAGGGATCATGATTAAAAGAGGATCATACAGGAACTAGAAAACAGATTGGGTAGACAAAGAATAAAATGTTAAAAAAAATGTTTTTTAAATCATCCAAACTCCCAGAGGGTCCAGCATTTCCTCTCACGTCTTTGCCCAGGAACAAGGTCCAAGACCCTGTAGGACTAGAGGGTCATGGGTTAGTCCAGAGAGAATAAGAAGAGAGAACAGGGATTAAGGGATATCCTGGGCAGTGAGCTAGGGAATGGGAAGAACTCAGACCTAGAAGAAATGAAGTTAAAAAGGAAAACCAGTTGTGGGAAGGTAAAACTTTCCCTCAGGCCAATTCCTGTTTGTTTTTGGAGTTGGCTCAACCAGCACAGGGTCTAACATTGAGAAAACTGAATAAATATTTGATGGGTTGATGGCAGAAGCCATAGGGAAAGGGTTCTTGGTGGGAGAAATGGGATACTGGAGATTTTTGCCAAGCAGTCCTTGGCTCTAATTCAGGAGTAAATTCTACCTCTCCCAGCTGTTTGCTCCAGAGACAGAGGAGCTAGGGCTAAGCAGCACAACATTCCAGCTGCTGTCTGTGAGCAAAAGATCAGCTGAGCCTGTCTGGGCCTGAGCCTGTCAGGGCACTAGCAAAGCTCAGGGGGAATGCCTCCAGGTCTCAAAGCCTGGCAGGGAGATACTAATCTCTAGGAATCAAAGGGGTCTTCACTGGTCATAGAAGACATGGGACGGAGAGGAAATGCGGCCACGTGTGGAGCCTGCCACCCAGTCCCAGCCTGGCCCCACTTACGGAACTGAATGAATTATCAATACTCTCGGTGCTGGAGGAGAGCTCCTGGGAAAGGGCCAGAGGGCAAGGGGAAAAAGGGGTGGGGTTGGGGGGGAGGGAAAGAGACAAAGGTAAAGAATTTAGCTCCAACTTAGTTCATAACTGCTTCTCTTGTGCAGCTAAATCTTTCTGCTTTAGTGAAAGACAGTCAGTCTGGAACTGCCAGTTGCCCAGAGTCTAGATATCTGTGGGATGTTGGAAGGCCAGCTTAGACCTTGAGATCAAAAGCTGAAGGCCAAGGCACTTTCTGTTTTGTTTTATCTTCTGTTCTTGCCTGAATAAATCTTCCTTTTAGATCAAAATCCTAGAGCTGTATCCCCAGTGCAGGAACTGCCTGGCTAAGGCTCACTTCTTTCAGACCACTCACATGCCTTCAACCAACCCCTTCCTTGTGGGGACAACCACAAACTGCAAGACCCCTATGGTACAAAGTCTATGTTGTTGTAGCTTCTTGGTAATCTCAGGAAGAGCTAAGCTTTCAGGTGTACATATCTTCTCTCAGTCAGCCCTGTGATCACCCGAGGAAACCTAATCCCAACCCTAAACCTGTGTGACAAAGGGCATCCCAAACCCATGAGCCTGAAAGCTGTGAGCTGGATGCTCAAAAACTGTACTAGTCTTATATCTTCCAAACCTCCACAGGCTTCCTGTCAGGCTACTGCACATGTCACTAAATATCTATTTTTGATGTATGTCGGACAATTAGATCCTAACTAAATCCATCTGAGAAAGCTAATTAGCAGGGCAGTGGCAATCTTGATTCCAGCCCAAAGTCTAGATCCCAATAATGTAAACATCACCCCAGCTGAGGCAGTAACACATGCCTGTAATCTCAGTACTTAGGAGGCTGAGGAAGATGCATCAAGAGCTCAAGGCTAGCCCAGGCTACATACTGAGTCTTTTTTAGAAAACAAACAAAAAATTACAAAATAAACAACATCCTTCTCCTGTGTTAGCTGGTATCTGGGAACAAAGTAAGGGGCAGCTCATTCAGTAATTGTGGAGCAGTACTCATGTACTGGGCCATCCATCCTGGGTTCTATGCACTATGTCCTATCAGGACAGGCAGCAGGAGCAGAGCAGGAAGGAGGGACCTAGACTAAGGCAAAGTCTTGAGAATTTTAAGAGCAAGAAGGCAGTGCGCATTGCACTCTATTCTACAGTTAGCATTTCAAGCCACTGTTAATTCAATTCTGTGACTGAAGTTCTTGACAGAGGCAGTACATTTGGGTTTTCCTCTAAGAATCTAGGCAGAAGAGCATTTGCAGGATGTAGCCACACCTGGAAACACCCTGTAAAGGCTACAACTCTTCTACTTTGGGTAGAAGTGGGAAGGAAAGAGGCAATGAGGATGGCAGAATCTGTTATAATCTGCTGGTCCATTTTCTATACTTATGCTAGTTGGGGAAGAATAAAGGCAGAAGATTGGCTTTAGCTGACTCTCTCCCAGACAGGCCCCAGTGGACTCATTAATGTCCATGGCAAGCAATAGGATCTCACGATCTGTTCTCCTCCTACTCCCTAGGCCTGAGTCACTTGTACTGAGTCAGCTTCAGGGAGTAAAGCTGAAGCCAAGAGCTGACATCACACCCTTATCAGGCTGGAAAGCCTTCCAGTGTGACATGCAGCAGATTTCTCTGTACAAAGGTTACAGTCCTGAAAAGACAAAGCTAACCTCTTTGGAGTGTCATTATGAAGGGGAGGATGTGATTAAGGGTTGGTACCTAAATCACTCTCTGATTCTTGTGTCACCCTGCCAACTCTATGCCAAAATATTTATCATTTGGCTACAAATAGGAAAAATGAGGCTGATAAGAACTGCTTTAGAGGGGTGGGCTTGGGTGTGTATGTGACTCTGTGGGAACATAAAGGAATCCTCGTAAGAACATGGAAATTTCTGTGAGATCTGACCAATGAAGAAGAGTTTTGTAGGAAGACTCCAGGCAGAAAGTAGCCCTGGGCCTCTTTTCTTCCCGAGCCCCCACTTCACTTTTCTGGAGCTCCTCCATAGTGGGAGGAGCATGGGATTAACCAGAACCCACAAAGACAACTGAGACTGGGAGCACAGTGTCAGGGCACATCCAGAAATTCTCCTTTAGATTTTTTTGCTTGGGCTTTAGAAAAAATTGTCGTTCATTTTAGTAAGGCATGTGTATACTTACTGCTTCCATAAACTTTTCAATCAAGACATACACTAACTAGAACCTTATATTGGAGCTCTGGTGTTAAATTTTATCAGTTCCTAGTCCAAGAACAGCATTTATCCTCCATCCTTTTGCACACTGTACAGGGATAACAGCTAGTTGTTTAGTGAATGCATGTTTCATATAATGAAAGAAGAAAGGAAAACCAATTCCCTTGGCATCTCAAGCACAAAGGTCATCAAAATATCAAAAGGGACTGGCAGAAATTCCTGAGTCTCCATGCCTAGAAACCTTGTGGTATTTATGTTTATGTATCTGATTTCCCAAAGAGCCTCAGTGGAGTTAAGTGTCTCACTGTCAGCATCAGATAACCCAGAAGGGCCTCAGAAAGTGCTATCTTTTTCCTTTCCTGGATCTAGTAACCCAAGAGGAGCCAGGTGGAGAAGAAAGGCAACTGGAGAACCCACCCTAGAGATTTAAACACTCATAGAATACCTGCCTCTCAGAGCCATCCATAATCCTGCAGCAGAAGTTAGATGCATAGAAGAGGGACCCCAGACCAGCACAGGGTAAGAAAAACCCTAAGGCCTCTGCTTTTCTGGTCCTAAGATGCAGACTAAAAAATAGATACAGGGAAAAGTCAAGCCAGACAGGAGGCACCAGTGAACCCCTCCCAGAAGCACACTCACTCTGACCAGGTCTGATCTTACATGAGACAGCTTCCAGAGAAGCTCAAGCCCTTTAGGACCTCAGTTCCACCACTATCTGGATTCTTCTTGCTCTGCAGCAACCTCCCTTTCTAGACCCTGGACTCTACCGCCAAGCTAAACAGAAATGGAAACAGGCTGATCTAGCTTAAACAGCTTAAGCTTTGTCTGTACATGGATGTGGAAGTGTAGGTTGTCACATCCTGGGCTCTTCTCCTTCAATGACCTCTTACAGCTGGGATCTGGGGAAGCAGATGCTGAGAAATAACCTACGCAGCTCAGCAGAGTGAGTATGAGCATGAGCCATGGACTGGGCTCCTGGTCTAATAGTCACTACTGAGTGGCCTTAGTAGTCATTTAACTTCTCTAAGCCTGGTCCTCACTGGTAAAATCACAGCACTTACCTGTGTGGTTGTGTGGATTCCATGTACATTATCTGGCATGCTGCCCAGCATATCAATGGTCAATAATGTTGGCACATTTAGCTTTAGTATCATTAAAATATAATAAAATACATTTCCTGGGTGAACAAGCTCTGAACTTCCCTTGCCTACTGCATTTCCTTTCTCTAACTACGGACATCCCTCTGTTTGAAAGAAACTCCTCAAGTATTAAATATGTAGGTAGTTTACACCACACAGAGTAGGTGCCAGGACATGGGCATATGCATTCCAGTGGTGCAAAGTCTTCATTTTTTTTTTTTTTTAAATCCTTTCTTTCCTAGGCTTGGCTGGCAACCAGGACTAGAGCCTGCCAAAAGTAAGCCAGAGGTGAGGACTGGAGCACAACTGTCTGGGACATCAGGCCACGGAACTTGGTTATCTACTGGGTACCTCTTCCCACTATTTTTCTAGATGTATAGTGGAGGGTGCCACTAAGCTACTGACTACTCACTTCCTGCTCGGTATCACAGGTTAGATACCTTGCTGCTGCTGAACTTCCTTTTCTCAGCTTCATGTCATCCAGTAGGCATTAGATTTACTTTGCCAAAGCTGTTTCTCTCTGCCCTTTTTATACATCTCAAAGGAAGGCAGGCTGATACATTCTGCTGAGGTCTGAGGCCTGATTGGTAGAGAATAAATCTATGCTAACAAAAAGTAGGAGCTTTGGGGAGTGAGGGAAAAGAATTATGAGGAATGGCCAGAAGAAGCTGATGTTCTAGTTAGCATCCTCTCTCTCCCAGCATATAGAAAGAGGACAGTTCCTTTTCCTTCCCTGTGGTGGCTGCTGTGATCTCAGCTAGGACAGGTCTCAAGTAGCGTGCATCAGGTCTGTGTCACAGTTCTTAATATGTGGTTAATGGAATGACAATGCCATTTAGTGAAATCAACCCTGGACAAAGTCAAGAGTATCAGCCTTGCCATTAGTTTGATGACCTGAGGCAAGTCACTTTATCTCTCTTGTCTCTGAATTTTTCCTGTGTAAAATGAGGCCATTGGAATACATGAATTCTAAGGTCTTTTTCCATTCTAACATTCCATGCTTCTATACGTGAAATGAACGGAGGAGAGGACAGAAAGTAGAGTGACCCCACAGAAGATATCCTGTCTTCACGTGACCCTCAAACACCTTGCCGAGCTGCTCCTCCCCCCAATTTTACCTCATCTTCATTCTCCACTTTAGGGTTGCTGGCTGTTCGTTTCAGGTTGCTGCTGAGACTTATGCTGGCTGTAGCATCCGACTTAGAACGCTGGTGAGTCCTTTTAGAGGGAGACAGCCCTGTGTCAGGGGCCGGGCTTAACGTTGGCAGCTCCCTCTTTCGGTGAGCTGGCTTCAGCTCATCTGAGAGGATTAGCTTCCGTAACTTGGTCCCTCGGGAGTGTCGTTGGGTGGAAATGTGCATGTCTGAAGAGTAGGCCCCAAGCAACAGGGCACACTGGAGGGAAAAGTTGATGCTCTGGCGACAACGGTGGACTATGTAGGGTTTAATGGCATCGCCCACATCCTCATCCATGTGGATATACATGTTAAGCAACTGGGGCAAGTAGAAGTCCACGTCCTCATTTCGAAAGCAGAAGAGCCGGTTGCCAATGTAGGCTTGCACTCCAGGCTCCTTGGAGTTATACAAGTATGAAATGGCCATAGAGATGTCAAATAGTTTTGACTCAAACAGCCTCAGGAGCCAAGACTGTTTGGCTGAGTTGTTCTGTCGTCGTCTTCTTGCTCCTTTGGCTGTGCCAGAAGCCACACTAGCCCCCATCTCATCTTCTTCCTCCCTGATCTGGGCAGGTGGATCATCTAGGCAACGGATCTCATTGTCCACACCATCCCCATTAATCAACTCCAGCGGGGTGCCTTTGCTAGAGATGGTTACACCCCCATGCAAAAGCTTGACTTTCTCCAGTACCTCCTGGCAGGCCTTCTGGGCCACTTCAGGGTCAATCACTGACAGTTCCCCGACCCCCTCCGTGATGACGCTTAGTAGGGTACCCCCGTTATTCCCTGATGGGCTAGAAGTAGGCTCAGAAGTTGGCTTCAGGGTGGCAGGCTCCACTACCATGTCTCCCATGGCTACAGCCAGACTTCGAGCTTCCAGGCTAGAGGAGGGAGGGAGAAGAGAAAGGGACACATACACACACTGGTTAGTGTTATCATCTTCATTCAGGTCTTTCACTTACCATGAAGCCTGTTCAAGCAATTCCTCCTTCAACATCAAATGAAGTCATCTCAACAGAAATCTGCCCTCACTACCTCCCCACTTCTGATCACTGCGTTCATACATATTCACAGTAGCCTTGGTTCTTCTTCTTTTTTTTTTTTTAAAGTTTTTATTCATTTATTATATGTAAGCATACTGTAGCTGTCTTCAGACACCCCCTTAGAAGGCATCAGATATCATTACGGATGGTTGTGAGCCACCATGTGGTAGCTGGAATTTGAACTCATGACCCCTGGAAGAGCAGTCAGTGCTCTTAACCACTGAGCTATTTCACCAGCCCTTGGTTTTTCGATTGTATGTGAAAATGCTATTTTACATGAGGTATGTTAAGACAGTCTGACAAATTTTTCAGTATACTGGGAATCAACTCGAGTCTTACTCTCTTTTCTTTAAATATTTTTTTCTTGCTCTTCCTGTGTCACCTTCAAATGCTCGTGGTGATACTTTTCCTTTTCTTATTTAAGCTGTATCTCCTTATTTCATAACATATATCAGACACAGGTCCTTTGCCTCTCCCCCAATTTAGTATCAAAGCTGTTACTGTCTTCTCAGTCTTACTCTATTTCCCAGGCTGTTCTTAAACTTGTAGCAATTCTCCTGCCTCAGCCTTCCAAGTACTGGAATTATAGGCACCAGTTACCACTCTATGTTTTGGTTATAAATATTTTCCTTTTCAGACTCAAAGAATCCAGGGAATAAGAGCCAGCAAGTACAATACTAGGCTTCACTTAGTAGAAAGCATCTCTAAAACAGCCAGCCAGCCAGCCATCATCAACCATGCAGAAGCTGCACCATTTTCTTCACATCTGGCTTCCTAACACCATACCCATGCTGTCTATAAGCCACACAAATATAAATACACTATGTATCTTCTGTCTCGGCTTCCTCAACTGCAAACTGAGGGAAAAGTACTTACTTCACATTGCTGCTGTACATAAGACAAGCTGATGTGGATGAAAGGATTTAACACAGTTCTGGTACACAGCAGTACTCTAGTATTCAACACTGCTAGCTAAATTGTAACCCCATAAAAGGTTAATAAACAGCATGTGCATAGATACTATTATTCTACAAGGGATGAGAATTGCATTAGCCATTGTGACTCTTGAAAAAATTATGACCACCTTTCCCTACCCCTTACTGCTCTCCCCACTGTCACCTAAAAGCTCTAGAAACTGGAAGAGTTCTAAGAAGACAAAAAGAAATCAGGACTCCGGATGAACTTGTAGAAGTAGTCAGAGAATGCTGTTGATAAAAGCCACTGCCTCAGCGGATTTCTAAGTTTGAGGCCAGCCTGGCCTACAGAGTGAGTTCTAGTATAGTCAGGGCTATACCGAGAAACCCTATCTCGAACAACAACAATAAAAAAAGCCACTGCCTCTAAGAGTAGCCTTCAGAGTGTCACCAAACCAGGTCAGGAGAATCAGCAAAAAAAACAGGAGGGGATTTTGGAGTGATTCAGATTGGGAAAATAAGTCTAGAATATTTTGTCAGGTGATCTTGGCTTCAGAATCTGGGCATAGACATCAGTAAACTCAGAATCCTCTTCCCAAACAAGCAAAGAACGTCTAATGTGCACTTCAGAAGAAGGAGAGGCATTTGTAGAACTAGAGAAAGTCATTTCTAAGTATTAGTGACATTATCCTTTGTTCTAGTGAGGCTGAGCTATCTATACTTTGGGTGGGAGAAAAAGGGTGTTCAGTATTTGGTTTTCTGGTCACTCTGAGGAATTTTTATTCATTTTTCCCCACAAGATAGGGGTCCCTGTGAATTTCCAGCTGGTCTTGAACTCACCATTCAGCAGGGGGATGATCTTAAACTTCTGAACTTCTTTCTGCCCTTACTTCCCAAGCACATATGCCTGTTTATGCAGTGACACGGACTAAATCCAGGCTTCATGTGTGCTAGGCATGCACTCTACCAACTAAGCTGCACTTCCAGCTGCAGACGCCCTGCTTCCTACCACCTTTCTTCCATGGCACTCATTTGTCCAGTATCACACAGTCCAGTTTCCTGCCACCCCAGCAGTCAGGACCAAAGCTGTACAGAAAGAAACTCTTCTACTCTCAGATACCAACAAAAAGGTATACTTTAGCTCATCTTTCTCCCAACTGTCAAGCAGGAAATGTATCTCTGCACTTCCTGATGAAGTGTGGGCTTCGTACCAGTAGGTAAGAAGAAGGTGATGTCCCTTCACTACACTCTGTCCCAGAGTTGGGCAGTGCCTCTGAGCAGCAGAACCATCATGGCTGCCTATATGTATCTGCCTGTAACCGCGACTGTGGATTGCACAGAAATAAGAAAGAAGCTTTTTTTTTTTTGTTTTTTTTTTTTTTTTTTTTTTGGTTTTTTGAGACAGGGTTTCTCTGTATAGCTCTGGCTGTCCTGGAACTCACTCTGTAGACCAGGCTGGCCTCGAACTCAGAAATCCGCCTGCCTCTGCCTCCCAAGTGCTGGGATTAAAGGCGTGCGCCACCACTGCCCGGCAAGAAAGAAGCTTTAATCACTCCCTGCTACAACTCGGTATGGCGCCCTCATGGTCACTTTACTTCAGCTGGAAAGCTACTTTCTAGGTCTTCTAGCCTCAGCCAATCCTGTTCCATTAACTCCTTCTCAGTGACTATATGCTTAGCTCATCCTTTTCATTTTTTTATTCCAGAGATTTCTAAATTACAAGGTTCCTAAAAGTACGCTTTTCAAAACCTTAAGGAGGTCTATTACTAGGTGAAGAATTGTAACCCCGGAGAGTCAGAGGCAGGAGGATCAAGAGCACAAGGTCATCCTCATTTACACAGAAAAGTTCAAGGCTCAGATTACATGAATCATCTAAAAACAAACAAAGCAAATATTTTAAATGGATTCTGAGAGTTTAACTTAGAAGTGGACTGCTTGCCTAACATGTACAAAGCCACGTTTGATCCCTGGAACCATTAATAAAACCAGCCATCCCCAAAACTTCCAAGTGAAATGAAGTTCTGTCATTCTCAAACACAAGAGTTCTTAGATGTCACCAGGAAATTCATTTTCCCTTTTCCAATTAATTGGAATTGTGCTTATTATTGACTCAGGAAGGCCAGTAAAGACTATCACCCTTCTATCCCATAGGCAAAAGAAGACAATTTCCCAGGGCTCAGCAGGGAACCCCATATCACAGTATTCAGAGTACTTCCACAGTGCACAGACTTTCTCACCTGTCTGAGAAACCAGATGATATCAACATGTCCAGAAAAGCCAGGCATAGGGCAGGTGAGGTAGGCTCAGTAGGTAGGAGCACTTGCTGTGCATGTAAGCTTGGTGGCCCAAGTGCCATCCTTTGAGCATAAGGCAGGAGAGAAGCAATCAAGTCAGGAAAGTCATCCTCTCACCTTCACATGCATGGGGTAGCATGTGTGTTACTGTGTCCACACGCACACAGACAAACAGACACACATACACACAGACACATAATTGATACATGACATTTCAGAAAAAGCAGGGCATGGTGGTATATGCCTGGAATCTCAGCAACTGGGTAGTAGAGGCAGGAGAAACTGTCAAAACAAAACTAAACCCAAAACCAAAAAAAAAAAAAAAAAAAAAAAAAAAAACCCAAAACCCAACAACAACAAAACCCCCCAAAAGTAGGGCAGATAGGCCCAACTTCTCTTTTATACAAGCATCTCTATGACTAGCTACTACCCGGTTCTTGGGGACTCAGGGATTGCCAATAGCAGAGGATTATAGGAGAGGATCAGATCATATTAGCAATTGAGATAACAGAATAGGGACTGAGATCTCTGCAAGCTCAAGGATCTGAATCTGATCCCCAGAACCCAAGGCAAAAAAAGCCTAGCATGAAGCATGGTAGCACACACTTGTGATCCCCAGTGCTGGGGAACAGACAAGCAGATCCCGAGGATTTACCAGCTAGCCAGGCTATCCTACTTAGTCAGTTGCAAAGTAAGGAACGCTTGTCCTTTTTTTAAGTTGTTGGTTAGCATCTGATGAACAACACCTGAACTTGTCTTCTGGCTTCCACATGTATGTGCACACACACTGTGTGCATGTCTGTAAAGAAATTTCTAGATTTGGTTAACTGAGGTGGGCAGATCCAAAATATAGGTGGTACCATTCCATTGGCTAGGGCCCCAGAGTTAGTAAAAAAGAGACAGTAAAGTGACCACAAACATTCATGCCTTTCTCTGTTCTTACTGCAGATACAACCAGCTGCCTCACACTCCAAACACTATGCTTTACCCACTGTGACGGATTGTAACCTCAAACTGTGAGCCAAGTAAATTCTCCTGAAGTTGCTTTTTTCAGGCATTATATGGTAGCAATGAGAAAAATAACTAATACAGTAGAGAAAGTCTAAGTATCAGGGGCATCCAGGTTACAGTAGTAAAAGCAGCTTCTAAAGAGGCACAGAAAGTAGCCACTATATGTTTTATGGGCCAAAGCAGTAGTTATGCCTACAGAGGTCTTTGCAAGGAATACTACCTCTTAACCAGGCTCTCTGCTTCAGAGCACCTTTTTTTTTTTTTTGGTTTTTCGAGACAGGGTTTCTCTGTGTAGTCCTGGCTGTCCTGGAACTCACTCTGTAGACCAGGCTGGCCTCAAATTCAGAAATCCGCCTGTCTCTGCCTCCCAAGTGTTGGGATTAAAGCCGTACGCCACCACTGCCCAGCACTTCAGAGCACCTTAAAAATTCTGTTTGCACAGAATTTAATGAAAAGTCTTGCCGGGCGGTAGTGTCGCACACCTTTAATCCCAGCACTTGGGAGGTAGAGACAGGCGGATTTCTGAGTTTGAGGCCAGCCTGGTCTACAGAGTGAGTTCCAGGACAGCCAGGACTACACAGAGAAACCCTGTCTCGAAAAAAAACAAAAACAAAAAAAACAAAACAAAACAAAACAAAAAAAGTCTTCATGAAAAGACTTACTGGTCCAGCCTCTCAGGAAAGATGGTACCAAGATGCAAATTAATGCCCTTACCCAATTACTATTATTACTTCTTCAGTCTTTTCCTTTCGTGATAAATATGAACCACTTCACACCAATCCTGTTGGCCTAACAAGCTCCCAAATTGTCATAGAACGGCTTTGAAGCATCATCTGATATACTGCTCTTCTTCCCAGCAGGCAGATCAGTTCAATTTCCCTTCCTTTTAAGGATCCTTTGAAATGGATCACAGGAAGTAGAGATAAGATAAAGGAGTCAATATCTTACAGTATGAGGTGGGTAGTAAAGGAAAACCAGCAAAAGTTCATGGGAAAGAGAGCCAGGGGGGCAGTGCACCAAGGGTCTAGTGCAGTAGTGGATGATTTGCCTAACACCAGCACCACTCTGGGTTCAATCTCCAGCAAACCCTACTCCAAATTAATGGAAAAGAAAGGCTCAGATACATTAGCTAAAGCTACATAAGTGTCAGGTTGAAAAACAAAATAATGTCATAATTACCTAAACAAGTATGAATCCTCTACAACCAAACCCTCTTCTTCAACAAAGGAATAGTCACAAGCATTTAAGTGAAGCTATGGTAATAAGCTTTAGATAGAAGTTTAAACTGAGATAATTAAAGTGGTGAGCTCTGACCTGAAGGGTGTGAACACAGATGAAGGGAAAGGGACTGTTAGTTTGATCATAAATCCTTGTAACATTATTGAATGTTACCAAGTGCGTGCAGTCCTTTAATAGTAGTTTTTAAAAAATAAGCCACTCTTCAAAAGGGACTCTATCATCCTAGGCTGCTTGCTCTGCTGTTAAGAAGTTCCTTATTGGGGCTGGAGAGATGGTTCAATGGTTATGACCACTGCCTGCTCTTCTGGAGAACCTGGGTTAGTTCCATGTGGCTTAAAACCATCTTTAACCCCAGCTCCAGAGGAACAGACATCTTTTCTGGCCTCTGCAGGCAACAGGCACATATGTGGTGCATGGCAGGCAAAACGGCCATGCACACAAAATGTTTTTCTTAAAAAACAAGTTCTGCCGGGCAGTGGTGGTGCATGCCTTTAATCCTAGCACTTGGGAGGCAGAGACAGGTGGATTTCTGAGTTCGAGGCCAGCCTGGTCTACAGAGTGAGTTCCAGGATAGCCAGGGCTACACAGAGAAACTGTCTTGAAAAGACCAAAAAAACCCAAAAAACACAAAACAAACAAACAAACAAAACAGGTTCTTTTCCATGTCTTAAGGTACAAAGCTTCAAGTACTCATCTTTCCCTTTTACCTTAATAGTAAAGGAAGAACGACTTCTCCATTTTTCCCTGAAGAAACTCTGGACTGAGCAGTCTAGCAAGCTCAAGCTCCACCAGGAACCAAGTATGCTTGTTCAAGGTCTCAAAGGATGGTGGCATCAGGGAAGAGGGCACTCTCAACTATAGCATAGGGGGAAGGGCAGTGGTCTCACAGCAGTTAGGTCAATATTGATCAAGCTGAGAACTCTGTGCAAGGCCATGCAGCAGGTATAAGCAGATTCCAACCAAACAGCCCAAGCCTGCTCCAGGAGCCCATGATGAGACTGACAAATGGTAAAGACAGCAACCTGTATTGCTCACCTTTCTCTGAACTAGCCCTTATGTGAGTTCCAAATGTGCTTAGACGAGGGCTTCTCTTTTCCTGTGCCAATATATTAGTGTTCAGCAAACATGTTCTCGCACAGTGTGGACCCAGATGAGAAGCAAGGAAACCAGGGGCCTTCTCCCGTAAGTGGGGCTCATCAGTAGACTGCACTCCAGGTGACTTCAGGGTACGGAGAGGTGGGCCAAGATGGTATAACTATTTTCAAACCTGAACAGGCCTAGGGCTGGAAGATGAATGGAGTGCCTGTGCCTTCTTTATTATCTCAGGCCAAGAGAGATGTGGAAGACAACGCAGCACTTGGATAGCTGCTTAGTTCCAGCATGGTCCAAGGCTCTTTTCCAAGGGCCCTTCTACAAACACATTTTCTGACCACAGAGTCTGGAGTTATGGATCAGGTACAAAAAAAAAAAAAAAAAGGCACAGATGGTCAACGACTTAATGTAGTGGAAGAAGGAAAGCAGAGCTGAAAAGCAGCGGCCAGGCAAGAGCCTGTGCGTCAAACCGGCTTACACTCATGGTCAGAGACCAGAGAGACCAAAACATCAAAATAAAGGGGAACTCTCAAGATGACAAAATCACTAGCAATAAATACCTTTTGTCTGAGAGCCTGCAGTGTTTTATAAATTAAAAAAGTACTATTCTTCCCCCAACAGACATCCTGCTATTAACCTATTACAGCACTGGTGCTTGCAGAATTGGCCATTTTCTCAAACGACCATTCTAGAGTTCAAGTGAGGAAGTTACAAGCTGAACCAAGGAGCCCTGACTCTGAACATACAGCTCTTTACACTGTCTTATGTTCCTTTTCCTAATCATCCCCCACCCGAGACATGCACACACACAACTTTATCTTAGGTCCAAATGCTTATGAAACTAACCAACACTAGTCCCTAAGCTTCAGTCAGGAAAGTAATGGTTCCCCTTAGCTCTAGACAGGAGTAGGAGATATAGTCTGTGATCTAACAAAATCCCAAAGTAAATAATCTAAAGCAAAATTTCTCACAACTTCATTCAGTTTCCATCCAGGCCCGAGCATCTCTTCTAGTGGCTGCTCTTAACACTCAACAAAATGTAATCTGATTGATAGAGACTTCTTTAAAAATTGCTTTATCTTTCAGAAACACCCATCTGTCCAGAAAAGCCTGAGACAGCTGAGGCACCCCCTCCTCTCACATTTTCTTCTTAGTTCAAGGTTTAGCCGATCTGAAGTCATGTGTGGAGATGAAGGGCATGACAGAGAACACCTAAAGACCACAGGGAAAACAGAGTTGAGGGAGACAACAGCAAAATCCTGGAGGTGTCAAAAGTTGGAAATCACTATCTGTAGGGGTATTCACGACAGATCTTATTCCTACAGGAAGCCCTCCAGAGGACTGGAGATTGAGAAAGGGGGAAGGGAAGCCAAAGACAGCTTCAGGTTATCATCAGGCACCCTAGAGAGGGGTTGAGGACTAAGGTCAAAGTAGATAGTATCTGGGTATGATGACAGTAGTCTGAGATCCTTTAAAAAGAAGGGAATAAACAACTCTTGGAAGCCAGGAACTGGGGGAGTGGGTTATGGTGAGGTAATGGAATCGGAAGCAGAAGAGAGGGACACAATCTATAGCTGAGGGAAATGAGAACTCTGTGCTGAGATTGCACAGCCTCGGAAGAGTGGGGCAAAATAGGAAAAGGGATAAAGGCGTAGTCCATGGAAAAGGCTTGTGAGCAGAAACACAAACGGCGAGGAAGGGCAAACATGGATGGATATTGTAGAAGGAGTCTAATGTAAAAAAGGTTCACGACTTAGAAAAATACTTAAGAACAGAGGCAACAGAGGTACAAAGTGTGTGTGTGGTGCTGGTGTGGAGGTGGAATCCACGGGGGCAGAGGGAGGGGCTAAACTGAAGAGGAAGCCAGAAAGCAGAGAAGACGACCCCGGGCCCGAGAGTAAAGGGTGAAGGACCTCAGGGTGCAGCTGCCACCAGGGGGGCAGTTTTGTAGTCGAACCCAGGTCGCAGTAGGCTGGGCGGGACAGGGTGGTAGAAGGACCCCCCACAGGCAAAGGCGACTCATGGGGGAGGAGCCGCTTACCTCCGGGGGACCCTCGCGGAGGGGGTGCAGGCGGTCGGGGTCGGACTGCCGACACCGCCGCCTCAGCAGCAGCGGCCGCTCCCGGGTTCCATTGGCCGCCTGCGCTTCCCTGACAGCGGCCGCGGCGGCTGCACCAGGCCCCGGCTGCCGGGCTGCCCGCGGCGCCGCCTGAAGGGGCCTTCACGCTACCTCAAGTTGGACCGGACCCCACTAACAGGACCCAAAATAACAATTCCTTGGCGCGTTCCGATGTGAGAGTCCCCTGGGCCCGAGCCTTTCTTCCCGGGACTTCCTTTCCTGCTTTCCGGACTGTGAGGACACTGTCGATGCCGTAGTAATCTGAGTCCGGTGAGCTGCCCGAGTCACGCCTGTTCAGAAAGGAAAAGGGGGCGGGGAAGAGCTTTTGGAAGCTAGGGAAGGAGCGGGGGTGGGGGCAGGGAGGAGGAGCTTATGGGAAAGGAAGGCCCAGTGTTTGAGGGCGGACCTAAGAGGCAGGCTTACTAAGGAAGCCGAGAGGGAAGTAGCGTGGGCAGGATCAGTGGAGGGATGTGGAGGTACTGATAGTTTACGTACTTCCAAAAGTATATCAACATGCAAATTATATGTAAACTATGAGTTTGCATAACACCGAGTTACCGTAATTGCCACAGTGGCTTTTTCTGCCTCTCCTATCCTATAGGATTCCCTTTGTAAATCAGCCAGTGGGACCCACGCTGGAGGGCCAGAACACAGACGAGAAAGAGAAGGGACGAAGAAAGGTGGACAATCATCTTCATTTTTCTTTTCCTACTCATCTTTAAGGACGTGCCATGAGTATGCCCCTGTAGCTTCAGGAATGGCCCAGTCCAACCGCCTCAATCTTTCACTGTTTCGCAGCACCACTTTGGGACAAGGTTCTGCTTCCGAGGTCACCCCAGCTTGTCGCCTCTGTTAAGGCTGGACAAGCCAGGTTAGGAAAGGTAAGTGAAATGACAAAAGCTAAGAGGGCCTGTTCCTTTTCCAAACGAAACAAAAATCACATGAAGCTAAACATAAGCAAGCCTCGTAGACCCCCACACGCTTTTCCTGAAACATTTCTTAGTATCTTACTTAGGCCCCTTGTAAAGGGTAGGTTCTTAATATTCTGGAAGCCGGCTGAAGTCTAGCTCTTAGATGTTATCTTCTCTGCGCTTATTGGCTGATTTGAGATCTTTGTTTCCTTTTTTTCCCCTTTCTTTCCCTTTCTTCTCTAGCTTCTTTCCCATCCCCCTTTTCCCTTTTTAAAGTCAGTATTTTTCCCAGGCTGCTTGTGATATTCCTTGGCTGAAGCCACTGGTCTGTAGAGTAGGTAGGAATATATCCACATGCCCCCAAGCTGGACTAAACCTCAGCTTCTGTATAATAATATTGACAATATTATAACACTATTTTAACAACAATAATATCTGATGTAGTAGCATTTTCTAAGGTTTGGGGGTGGGAAAAATCGAGAAAGCATAGGTTACAGTACTGCATGTCTGGTTTTTTTTTTTCCGTCAATAAGAAATTTACTTATTTTAAAAAAATCCAAATGCTGGCATTGTCCAGAAAATTTTAACAGGTTTATTTATAATTGTTATAAAGTTGAACTGTTGAAATGTGCTCACTGAAACATTTTGCTTGCATTAATGCTTTACATCTTGCATTTATATTAAAAATTCACACACAAATGAACGAGGAGAAACTGCCAATACCTGATTCTGTCCCCTATGTTTCCACTGGCAATCATATACTTAGGTACCTTTGACCCCATGGAGAAAATATCTAACATTCAGAACTACTGATAACAGGAAGAAGAGGAAAAAAAAATTTTTTGAGAATGAAATGTTTCCCCTCATAGTGGACTCGTAAGCACGCTTCCCGCGTATGCGGCGAGCTAGCTGGATATCTTTTGGCATAATTGTTACACGTTTGGCATGGATAGCACACAGGTTGGTATCTTCAAAAAGGCCAACCAGATAGGCCTCACTTGCCTCCTGCAAAGCACCAATAGCTGCACTCTGGAAGCGCAGATCTGTTTTGAAGTCCTGAGCAATTTCTCGAACCAGACGTTGAAAGGGGAGCTTGCGAATCAGAAGTTCAGTGGACTTCTGATAGCGCCTGATTTCACGGAGTGCCACAGTACCCGGCCTGTAACGATGAGGTTTCTTCACCCCTCCAGTAGAGGGCACCCCTCCAGTTTCGGGCAGTCTGCTTTGTACGAGCCATGGTATGGGCACCTTCTTACCCCCCTTCTCCTTCGGCTGGAGCTCGGCAAGCGAGAGGCGGCGCTGGCGTTAGAGAGCGGCAGCTGCATGTCTGTTATTGAGACAGATGAGTGATGAGGGATGTCCCTGCCTCTGTATTTAACTGAGGCAGATAAAGAGCTGAAGCTGAAAATAAAGGGCTGACAAGATGGCTCGGTGGTTTAGTGCTGTTGCTCTTACAGAGGACCCCAGTTCAATTCACAGCACCCACATGGTGGCTCACTTTCCATAACGCTACTTCCAAGGGGTCCGATGCCATCCTCTGACCTCTGTGGGTACCAGATACATACATACATGGAGGCAAAACATTCATACAGGTAAGATTAAGATTTTTATATATTTATTTTGGAGCTATAGCTAGAAATGACTGCATAAAATCTGCAGCAGGCACAAAAGTAGAACAAATGGAGTTCTCATTTGCTGGAGACATGGGGCAGAACTTTCTTAAATTGACACAGAAGGCCTGGCTGCATAGTATATGGAGGAAAGATGGAAGACTTGGTGTGAATACTGAAAGGTAGAACAGTATCCCGTGGGATAAAAACGAAAGAACATTCTAAGAGGGGGAAAAATCCAATGTGTACTGCATAATACAGATGGGAATCTTTTCAGAGCATGAGGACAGGACGAACAGGTAAGCTAGGCTAAGTAGAGGGTTGGCGGTGGCCACAGCAATGGAGGGTGAGCAAAGAGGAGCAACAGGAACCGAAGACAGTTAAACTCTGTCACTGTGGGGCTGGGCTGGGTCTACGTGACAGGACCCACAGTTCTTATCTTGCTTTCAACCAGCTGTATCAAGAGGTGGTGACCTTGTGGTAGCCTCGAGTTTAAAAGGCTATACATTCCTCCAAGACCTAGGATTCCATGGTGCCGTAAAAGCAGGCTTTGTTTTTTGGAGACAAGATCTCTTTACATTGCCCTGTCTGCCCTGGAAGACCAGGACATGGTCTGTCCATGTAGACCAGGCTGGCCTCAAACTCAGAGATTCCACTGCCTCTGCCTCCCAAGTACTGGGATTAAAGGGATGAACTACCATAGCCCAGCCAATGGTAATTCTTAACCAAATGAGGCCATTCCCTCATTACATACCAATATAGAATTAAGTCATTGGTAAGTAGAAAGTCTACTTGAAGATTTCTGTTGGAGGGTTGGAGAGATGGCTCAGTGGCTAAGAGCACAGACTGCTCTTCCAGAGGTCCTGAGTTCTTAAAAGATTGCTGGTTAGCTCTGTAGACTCAGGTGTAACTGTTCATTTATGGCTTTGTCTTCCTCCTTTTATCTGGAAAGTTTGGCTGTTTTGTTTACTCACTACTACATACATTGCAGCTTTCTTTCTACCTGTATTTTGACATTGTCCTTTGTTTCTGCAGTGTTGGGGATTGAATCTAGACCCTTACGCATGCAAAGCAAGTGCTATTCCACTAGGCCCTATACCAGCCCTGCTCCCTTTTTTTATCTAGGTTCTCAATAAGTTGCCCAGGCAGGTACTCAAACTGCAACTCCATCTCAGCCTCCCAAGTAGGTAGGATTAGAGGCCTAATTTTTAACTAGACTGAGCTCCTAAGGAAGTGGTTCTCAACCTTCCTAATGCTTCAGCTTTAACCCTTTAATATGGTTCCTCATGTTGTAGTGACTCCAACCATACAATTATTTTGCTGTTGTTTCTTGACTAATTTTGCTACTATAATGAATCATAATGCAAATATTTTTGGACACAGGTTTGCTTAAGGGGTGAAGACTCCCAGGTTGAGAACTGCTGTCCTATAGGAAGGGAAAGATTGACCTTTGAATTCTAAATACCCAAAGTTTTCACCACAGGAAAAAGTTCACATATGTCAATACAGCAATCAGAGTTCAGAGCAGGTTTGAGAATTTAGTAGGGCATAAGGGAGATTTACACAGTGTGAATGATTTCACTGATGCTTTATTTGGGAAAGTGTATTTTTCAAAAGTGAATAAATTTAAAATATTTTAAATCCATAGATTTGACTAATTTTTCTAATTCTGATTTGCCTTTTATTTTGTTTAAGCCTTAGTCCTATTTTGTTTTGTTTGGAAAACAAACAAACAAACAAACAAAAAACCCAAGATTTTGGCTAGGCATAGTGGCCTCCCAGCAGAGGTAGGCATATCTTTGTGAGTTCAAGAACAGCCTGATCTACATAGGTAGTTCCAGGATAAGCAGTTATAGAAAGAGACCCTGTCTCAAACAAAACAAGATCTCACTCTGTAACCTAGCCTGGCCTCAAATCTGAGCTTGTCCTACCTCAGCCTCCTGAGTGCTGGAATTACAGGAAGACAGCTTGGCTTCTCCTTGGTATACTTAAGTGTCAGATCATAAAACCATTAAAAGCATAGGAAATTATATTCCAACCTAATTTCCAAATAATTCAACCATGACAAATATATTCAGCACTGAAGCATAATATTTGTACTATTCTCTAAATTCCTTACCACTGAACCTCTTTTTGTGTGTGCACCAGTCCATGTGTTTGCTGGTGTGTGCACACATGTACTTCTAGAGACCAGAGGACAAGTTTTGGTGTTGTACCCTCAGGTGCCATCCACTTTGAGTTTTGTTATCATTGTTGCTTTTTTGTTTGTTTGGTTGGTTTTTTGAGTTTTTTGTTTGTTTGTTTGTTTTGTTGTTGTTTTGTTTTGTTTTTTTGTTTTCCAAGACAGGGTTTCTCTGTGTAGCCCTGGCTGTCCTGGAACTCACTCTGTAGACCAGGCTGGCCTTGAACTCAGAAATCCACCTGCCTCTGCCTCCCAAGTGCTGGGACTAAAGGCGTGCGCCACCACTGCCCAGCTGGTTTTTGTTTTAAGACAATATCTTTTATTGACCTGGAACTCACTAAATAGGCTATGCTGGCTAGCTGGCAAGCCCCAGTGATCCTCTTGTCTTTGCTTCCTCAGTGTTGGGGTTATAAGTAACACGACCGTACCTGGCTTTTTAACTGTGGATTTTGGAACTAGAGAGATGGTTCAGTGGTTTAGAGTGCTCAATGCTCTTGTGAGGGATCCAGGTTCAATTCCCAGTATCCACATAGTAGCAACAACCCCCTGTGACTCTAGGTGATCTGATGCTCCCTTCTGGTACTGTGTACACATGGTGTACATAAATGCATGCAGGCAAAACATTCAGACACATTTAAAATATCTTTTTTTTTTTTGGTAATTCGAGACAGGGTTTCTCTGTGTAGCCCTGGCTGTCCTGGAACTCACTCTGTAGACTAGGCTGGCCTTGAACTCAGAAATCCACCTGCCTCTGCCTCCCAAGTGCTGGGATTAAAGCCGTGCGCCACCACCACCCGGCTTAAAATATCTTTTTAAAACAGCCAATGCACTTTATACCATGATCACTGAAAACATAGGAGCATATCTAATCTGAAATAAAAGTTTCATGAACCTAACTTTGTATGCAACACTCTCATAGTTTTGGGCTTATTTTATTTCCCTTTTAGAAACAATGTTTTACATTTTGCTACACTGGTTTCACAATGCAGTAATGGGTTGCAATATAAGCTTTGAAAAAAAAACTAGACTGAATAAATGTTCAAAATCATATGGTGGACCTGGAGAGATGGCTCAGCAGTTAAGAGTGCAGGTTACTTTTCCAAAGGACCTGTATTCAATTCTCAGCACCCTCATGGCAGTTCTCAAGTCTCTATAACTCCAGTTCCAGGTAATTCAATGCCTTCTGGCCCCTGTAGACAAAAGGCATGCACATAGTACATGGCCATATAGACAGGCACAACACCCATATATACAAAATAATTATCATAAAACCATATGGTAAGGAGAGATGGCTTAGTGGCAAAATGCTTGCTGTTCTTGTAGAGAACCAGTGTTTGGTTCCTAGCACTGACTTCAGGTGTGTCAGGTGGTTGAAGTCAGCTCCAAGGGAAATCTGACACCCTTTTCTCGCATCCATGGGCATGTAACACACACGGGGGGGGGGGGGGGGGAGAGGGAGAGAGA
The DNA here is from genome assembly GCF_004785775.1 of Grammomys surdaster. Lineage (NCBI taxonomy): Eukaryota > Metazoa > Chordata > Mammalia > Rodentia > Muridae > Grammomys > Grammomys surdaster. Next base: position 2,550,154 of record NW_021620675.1, read on the forward strand.
GAGGGAGAGAGGGAGAGAGGGAGAAAGGGAGGGAAAGAGGGAGGGAAGGAAGGGGGAGATGAAAAATAAAGTCACATGGCAAGTGATAAAATTAAGATTGGCATTCATCATCTTTCCAGTAAACAAATATCTCATCTTTACCTTGTGAACACTGTGTGCGTGTGTTTGAGACAGGGTCTTGCTAGGCTGGCCAACTGACTATCTGACTATGTAGACTATGCTGACCTCAAACTCTAGAGACCTGCCTGCTTCTCCCAAGATTAAAGCCTGAATCGCCATATGTGGTACATTATCTATCTATCTATCTATCTATCTATCTATCTATCTATCTATCTATCTTTTTGAGACAGGAACTATGTAAAGTCCTGGAACTGAGTTGTTAGTAGTAGTATTTTTTGAGGAACTTCTATTGGTTTACATAGTAGCTTTCCCTCTACTGTTGTGTGCCTGAGGCTTATACATGCCACACAGATGCTTCACCATAAGCTGTATTCCCAGCTCTATCCTCAATCATAAGAGATATTGCTGTTCAGCCATAAATGGAATGTTTCTGTTGTATCTCTTCCCTCAGGGCTCAGGGCTCTGCAGAGACAGGGCAGAAAGATTTTAAGAGCCAGAGGTGGTCAATGACTTTTAGAAACCAGTGTTTTCCACAGCAGATGCACAAATAAACTCAAAAGAGACTATGACAACATGCATGAGACCTGCTAAAGTCAGGAGCACAAATGCTCACTCTTAACCAAGAAGCTCTTCTCAAATGATAGTCACTGGGAGAGAAAAAATCAGTTATTTTAATAGAGTGGCGTATATCCAACTACACTCCTGGGCAGGCCCATTCTTAGAAGTCAGCCAAAATAAATTGGACTTTGTGTGTTGGTTTGTTGTTTAAGAGAGAAAGCACATGAAACTGCATGGGGAGCGAGGTGAGGGGGGGTATGAGAGGCGTTGAGGAGGGCAAGCTACAATAATACAGCCTATGAAATTCTTTTTTTAAAGAATTATTTATTTTATTTTATGTATATGAGTACACTGTAGTTGTTGTCTTCTGACACACCATAAGAGGGCATCAGATCCCATTACAGATGGTTGTGGGCCACCATGGATGTGGATGCTGGGAATTGAACTCAGGACCTCTGGAAGAGCAGTCAGTGCTCTTAACCACTCAGCCATCTCTCCAGCCCTCGTATGAAATTCTTAAAGAATAAATAAAAACATTATTTAAAAAAAAAAAGATAAAGAAATACCATACAGTCAGTAAGATGGTCCAGTGGGCAGAAGCACTTGACACCAAGCTTGATGATGTGAGTCTGATTCTTGGGACCCACATTGTGAAAGGAGAGAACTGATGTCCCCAAGTTGTCCTCTGGCCTGTACTCAAGCACTATGGTTTGCAGGTACAAACACCTTTAGTTTCAACACTCAGGAGGCAGAAGCAGGCAGATCCCTGTGAATTTGAGGCCAGCCTAGTCTACATAAGGAGTTCCATGTTACACAGTGAGACCCTGTCTTTAAAAAAGAAAAGAAAGCCAGGCAGTGGTGGCACACGCCTTTAATCCCAGCACTTGGGAGGCAGAGGCAGGCGGAATTCTAAGTTCGAGGCCAGCCTGGTCTACAGAGTGAGTTCCAGGACAGCCAGGGCTGCACAGAGAAACCCTGTCTCCAAAAAATCAACCAACCAAACAAACCAAAAAACAAATAAATAAGAAAAGAAAGGAAAACTGTTTATTTATCTATTTATTTAAAATGCTTAGCTTTATCTCACAGAAGAAATCAGCATGTTTTCAGGCGAAGTAGGCAACAGAGAACTATATGAGAAACACCTGAGCTCAGTCAAGTGCTTGCAAACAAAGCACTTCGTTCAATCCTCAGAAAGTCCAGGGTGACGCACACCTGGAACCCCAGTTCCGGGAAGGTGGAGATGGGAAGGTGGAGACGGGTGGATCCTGAAGCTTGCTTTCTAGGCCCTCTGACTGATTAGTGAGATCCAGGCTCACATAAAGACCTTGTCTCAAAACTGTTAAGTTACCCTTAAGCCAGTAAATTATTTCCCACCCATTCAGAAACCCTAGTTAAACTCAGTGGCCACGCAGAGAAAGATGACGAGGAGCAGGAGGAGACTTACTGCAAAAGGTCCCACAGAGAGTGATGAGGAAGAGGGGGAAATGAGGGTGTATGACGATGACTAAAATTAATTATATCAATAAAAAAATAAGATGCAGAGGAATTAGGAACACATTGAACATACTTGCACACATACATGTGGATATGCGCGCAAACACAAACCAAGTACTGAGACAAAGGCTGAGGATGTAGCTGAGTGGTGGATGTGTGTCTAGCCTGCACACGCCTGCACACGCCTGCACACGCCCTGGGATCCACCCTCATCACATACACAAAGGCCACTTAAGACATACATGGCATCAATGCAATTAATACATTACATGCATCCTAATACAATTTAGTATGAATTTGCCTTAATTTCTACATAAAGTTTATAATTAGCCACAAAAATAATAGAATCATTTATTTGAGACCATGAATTAGACATGCTAGCTTGGTCTTGGTTTAATGGAAAGAAGGCTAAAATGACAAACGACCCCTGAAGGAAGTATTGGAGTAGGAATTGGGAGTCTGGAATTGTAAAGAAGTTTAGAGTAGCCGGTGGCACACGCCTTTAATCCTAGCACTTTGGAGGCAGAGGCAGGCAGATTTCTGAGTTCAAGAGTTCGAGGCTAGCCTGGTCTACAGAGTGAGTTCCAGGACAGCCAGGGCTACACAGAGAAACCCTGTCTGGAAAAACAAAAGAAAACAAAAACAAAAACAAAAAAAACAAAAAACAAACAAACAAAAAAAGTTTATGGTAACAGAGTAGCTAGTTGGGGATCTTCCCCATATCTTAGTCTTTTTTTGTAATAAACTGAGTATTGCTCAAACATTGAAGGGTCACTTGTTTTATGTCACGTGTTTTGTGTGCATGGTATATTCTTGTTCACATGTAGATGTATGTATAGGTGTGTGTGCATGTGAGGAGAAGTCAGAAGTAAACTTTGGGTTTCCTCCTTGATTGCTTCCCATCTTATTTCTTGTGAAGGTAGTCTCTAATTGAACCAGGTGCTCACCAATCTAGCAAGAATGGCTAGCCAGTGTGCCTCAGGGATCCTCCTGCCTCTGCCTTACTCGCCCAGCAATGAAATGGAAGTATGTTACACTGCCTGGCTTCTAGGGGGATGCTGGGGATCTAAACTCAGGCTCTCACAATTGTATAGTGGACACTTTATTGACAGCCGTCTCTCCAGCCCCAAGATACATTTGAAAATAGGTTAGAAAAGCTATTTTAAACACATGCAAATCAGGCTTGTAAGATGGTTCAGTGGGCAAAGGCACTTGCCATCAAGTCTGAGGACTTTAGTTTACGTTCCTCACTCCACTGCCCGGCAAGGTAGAAATTAGCCTGGCACAGATAGCAAGCAGTGTTGCTTCCTAGGGAAGCCTTGGCTGGTGAGGCCAAGAAACATGGACACTATGCCGGGCAGTGGTGTTGCACGCCTTTAATCCCAGCATTTGGGAGGCAGAGGCAGGCAGATTTCTGAGTTCGAGGCCAGCCTGGTCTACAGAGTGAGTTCCAGGACAGCCAGGGCTACACAGAGAAACCCTGTCTCAAAAAACCGAAAAAAAAAAAAAATTGATACCAAAGACACTTTGTGTATTTATAGGCTTTTGAATGAGGAAAAGGTTGTGTTTTAAAAAATTATATTTCAGATTATTCCATCTCATAAATATTCCATCTTTTAAAACTTATTTTAAATTTTGCGTTTCTGTGTTTGTGTGCACGCACACGCACAAGTACATAAATAGGCTAGAGGCATTGGATGCCCTAAGCTGGAATTTAGGTAGTTGTGAGCCATTGAACGGGTATTAGGAACTGAACTTCCTGCTGAGCCTTCTCTGTGCTCTATGCCCTCCCCCTGCACCCACACCCTAACTCTTGCTTTGTGTATATTTGAGATAGGGTCTCTGGTAGCTCTGGCTGACCTAAAATTCACTATGTAGCTGAAGCTGGCCCTTCTGATCTTCCCTGCTTTACCTCCCAAGGGTGGACTATAGGCCTGTACCCATACCTGGCTTTGTTTGGTGAGTTTTCTGAAATGGTCTCACACTTGCTGCTCAGGCTAGCCTGGAACTTACTATATAGCTCAGGCTGTCCTCAACCTTGTAATCTTCCTGCCTCAGTCTCCCAAGTGCTGGGATTATAGGCATGAAGGCACCATACCCTGCTTCAGAGACATATTATTTGAACATTAATGATAAAATTAAAAATATGCATCAAGGCCGGGCAGTGGTGGCGCACGCCTTTAATCCCAGCACTTGGGAGGCAGAGGCAGGCGGATTTCTGAGTTCGAGGCCAGCCTGGTCTACAGAGTGAGT
>NW_021620675.1:2554678-2628536 GCF_004785775.1 Grammomys surdaster
AAAAAAAAAAAAAAAAAAAAAAAAAAAAAAAATGCATCAAAAAGGATAAATGCAAATTTTCTGGGCATTTGGAAATTTATAAAACTTTTAAAATAATTCACAAAGTCCTAGGGTTATAGCCTAGTGGTAGAGCATTCATTCAGAATCCTAGGGTTATAGCCTAGAGGTAGAGCATTCATTCACAAAATCAGTCATAGGGTTAGAGCCTAGTGGTAGAGCATTTATGAAGTCCTAGTTTGATCACCCCTACCACATACACAAGAAAACAAGTCATAAAAGGAGCTTTGGAGATGGCAAAAGGTGCTTGTGTCTGAGGACTAGAGTTTCCAAAGCTCAGTGGGCATGAAGACCAACCTGTAATCCCAGCATATAGGAGGCAGGATCAGGGATTCCCAGACTAGCTCAAAACATGGAACTCTGCATTCAACAAGATACTCTTCCTTGACATGTAGGACATGTGAGAGCCGTCGGGGAAGATGTCTACTGTCAGGCTCAGCTCTACATGTCTGTGCATACACAGACATTCACAAGTTCATGAAAGTAATTGGAATGTTTTAAAAATTAAATAATGAAAATATTGTAATGGCATAGAAAACCTCATGGGTTGTGGAAAAGTGGAGTATTAAAACAGTTGGATATATGACATATACCTATAATCCCAGCACTTTTGAAGCTGAGGCAGGAGGATCACAAGTTAGTGGCTGGTCTGAGCTATACAGTGACTTCCTAGATCATCCTGAGGTATATACCATACCCATCTCAAAACAATTCCACTCCCCCCCCAAAAAAAAAACCCCTGAGTATGTTCCTCAGTGCTGAGTGCTTTCCTACCATGTGATCCTCAGCCCCAAATAGGGGTGGAGTTTTATAAGAGAAGAAAGCCTGGAGCCAGGTATAACAGCTCTCATCTATAATTCTAGCACTCCAGAAGCTGATGATGGAAGACTGCCTTGAGTCCTCTTTTAAAAAAGAAAAACAATGCTGGGCAGTGGTGGCGCACGCCTTTAATCCCAGCACTTGGGAGGCAGAGGCAGGCAGATTTCTGAGTTTGAGGCCAGCCTGGTCTACAGAGTGAGTTCCAGGACAGCCAGGGCTACACAGAGAAATCCTGTCTTGGAATACCAAAAAAACAAACAAAACAACAACAAAGAAAACAAGTCAAATCCAAACAAAAAGACATTCTGTAGATGTAACCAGCTGTCTAAAACGGGACAGGGTGAGCTGAAGAGATGGCTCAGTAGTTAAGACAACTGGCTGCCTTTCCAGAGGACTCGTGTTCAGTTTCCAGCACTAACGTGGCAGTTCCCAACTGTCTATAACTCCAGTTCCAGGGCATCTGACATGATTGCACCAATGCAAATAAAATAAAATAACACAGACATAAAGGGACAGTGTATATAGCTATGTTGGTAGTTTGTCTAGCATGCGTCAGTCCTTGGGATCCAGTCCCAGCACCGTGGAAATGGGGCATGGTGGGCATGTCATCCTAGCACTTGGAAAGTAGAGGCAGGCAGATCAAAAGTTCAAAGTGATCTTCAACTAGCCAGTGATGGTGATGCAGCCTGGGATACAAAAAACAAAACTTGTCTTGAAAAGAAAGATACTAACTATATGGAACATAAAATCAAACCTTACAAAAGTAGGAAACAATATGGATGCTTCATGATACAGACAACAGAGGCTCCACAGAGCACACAGGAGCAGCATCTGCACATTTATAACTAAACTTTCTGGTCCAGTCAACTCAGGAGGAAAAGGATGACACAGTAAGTAGCAGAAATGAAAAGACAGAGAACACATGAACTTCATGTTTGAAAAACGATGAGCCAGTGGTGATGGCATGTGCCTTGGTCCCAGCTCTCTGGAGGCAGAGGCCAGCCTGATCTACAGTGAGTTCCAGACCAACCAAGGATATTCAGTGAGATTCTATCTTTAAAAAAAAGGAAAGAAAAAGGACATGAAATGCACACTAAACTCAAAAAATGACTCAGGAGCCCAAATAGTATATATAGTTATTAAATAACTTGAACCAGTAGTTAAAATTATGCCTACACAGAGCACACAAGTGGTGCATACCTTTAATCCCAGCACTTGGGAGGCAGAGGCAGCCTGGTCTACATAGCGAGTTCCAGGACAGCAGAGCTACCTAATAGACCCTGTCTTGAAAAAAGACAAAACAAAAATATATATGTTCACAAAGAAACATAAGGCTCAGATGGCTTTATAGGTGAGTTTTTATCAAACATTCAAGAGCAGTTCATTTCTATATGATGTAAACTCTTCAATAAAGTAAGACAAGAGGCAATAGTCCCCAGCTCAGAGGGTACACAGACCAAAAGGACCATCCAGGACCATCTTTAGAAACCTCTTTAGAAATCTTACTAAAAACAAAGGCACTCATATACAAGAATGTTCATAGCAGCACTGTGTATAATAACAAAAGCCTGCAAACAGCCCAGATGTCATTCACAGGTGAGTGGCTGAGGAAGCTGCCTGCTGGAGATTACACAGATGAAATGAACAAGTCATAGCAATCACAACAGAGGAGTCTCAGGAACAATGATGAAGTGCAAAAAAGCAAACCTCAAGGAACATAGTACAACATTTTTGTAAAGCTAAAAATACAAGCAATATAAAATAATACATTCTTAAAGAATATATACACACATGGCCAATATATATAAACAAGTGATTAATGAGCATAAAATTAAAGAGGCCAGGCAAGGGGGCAAAAACCTAATACATTTAATGTATAAATTGAATGATGGGTCATAGATACTCATTGCATTTCATAATTTATAGTACATATTTCTTTATAGATATCAAATATTATAATTTTAAAAAAAAATTTGCTCTCATGGAAATAAATGGACTAATGGGTGATATCTCCCTGAAAGAAAATCTACTTCTTGGGAATAAAACCAAGATTCCCTGACAAGAAGCTATCCTGTGGGGAGGACAGAGTAAGTCCTCGATTAATATGGGCTGGTTTCCTGTTGTTCCCAAGGATACATCTGGAGTGTCTGCATCCTTCCTGCTGGTGCTCCCTGACTTGCAGCATCAGTAACACCTCCTCTGTTAATTCAACCTAACCCCACAGTCCTGGCTAGGTCCTGACACATGTATGACAAGAGCATGACATCTGGTGGATACACAATGAATGTAATGACATGACTGGCGGGGGTGGGGCGGGGGCGCACGGGGCATGTATGTCCTCTGAGAAGGTGGTACTAGATTGGGAGGTAGGAAACAGGGCTTCGGAGAAAATAAGATTCAGACCCTAAAAGGAGCTTGTTCTGGGAGACAGGTGGGAAAGCTGTCCTGTAAGAATTAAGAGACTAAAGAGAATGGCTTCCTTCTCTATCCTTCCCAGACTACAATGAGATAAGAAGTTACAGCTGAGGCAAGTTTCAGGGGAAAGGCAGCAGTACAGCTCACCCCAGCTTAGCAAGCTAAAACACACCAAGTCATCGTTAGCTGCTCCCCAGTGACTCTCCCATCGTCCTCCCAGGTCTCCATCTGGGGAACCTGGGATTGTAAGAAGGCTGATTGCACCCTTTCCCCAAAGGTGGTCCGTGATGTATAGAAACACATTTGCATAAACATCTTTCTGGCCACACTAATTGGTCAAGGATGGACCTGACATAGGCTGGTTAATCATGGCAAATCTTTGGGCTTTTGCTAGGATTCCTGGCACAATGATACCCTTTCTTTCTGCTTAGATAAAATGGTCAAACAGAAGCCTGGGAGTGTTGGCAACTGTGAAGTGGTCCAAATTAAGGATGCTTTTACATTATGTGAAGCAGAAAAACACAGTGTGCAATCAGATCAAGCCTCACCTAGAGCCAGGACTGCCTCTTGACTGTGCAACTTCATCAGCGGATACATTGCTTTTATCTTTAGTGAGTTTTGAGTTAAGTTCCCAATGATTAGAAGCCAGGACATCCCTAACCTACATTCACACTTACCCTATCCCCCAGGAGAGCGCAGGGATGTAGGTGGGAAGTCATTGCAGATTTACTGTTTGTATTAAAGCTGCAGTACTGAGCTAGAAAGGCCTGAAGCAGCCATGAAGCACAATGCAAGCCAGGCCAATGGGTTCCCTGGGGGAAAGACTAGCTGGAGGAAAGGCAGGCGCAGTGAAGGACCTCTACCAGACAGGTAGGTAGAGCTCACATGAACATGGCCACTCTTTCCTCACAGACCTATCTGTGTATCATGGAGGTGTTGCTTTGGGGTCTTTATGCTCATGGGTTAGGGAACTTTGAAGTACACGCCCCTTTAACCCTTTGTTGCCCTGTGTCGCAGCATCAGCTTCTCCCTTTACCAACTGAAGAGGTTCCTTTTGAATTCTGCCTTTGATAACACTCACTTTTGAGGTGAAAGGAGGAATTTTATCTTCTGCTTCTATGGCTTCCTGGGAACTCAAGCTTCTTTCTCCTTTTGAGACAGCACCATCTTCCTGCCCTTGAGCAAGCACTGTTTCCTGCTCAGCTTCACCCACTGGCCCTGGTCTCTCTGGTCTCCCAACTAAGTTGTTTTCTCTTTTTGAGCTCCATGTCTCCCAGAGTGACCTTGGGGATCGGGGAGAGTTCACAGCAGCTGCAGACTTCTCCAGAGTAGCGTTTCTCTCCCCACTCCCCCCTGGCTTTTTTCGAGGGCGTCCCCGCTTCCTTTTCGCTTCACTTACTGTATCCTCTGTTTCGTGTTTCATTTCTTTAACTGGTGGGTCCTGCCCACTGGCCTCACTCAGAGGCACTTCAGCTGTCCTTTTGACACCCTTGTCATGGGGTTTTGGGTCACCACTTATGCCTACCTCCCTGTTCTCTGTACCACGAGGCAGAATAGGTGCTCTAGGTGGAACTCTCCCAGGCCCAAGCCCTAGCCCAGCCCCAAGCCCAGGCACTGGCCCGACCCCAGCCCCAAGTCCAGGCCCAGGCCCAACCCTAGGTCCAGCCCCAAGCCCAGGCCCTGGCCCTGGCCCAAACCTAGGCCCAAGGCCAGGCCCAGGCCCAGCACCTGACAAAGCAGGAACAGGCGGTAAGATCATGTTAATGATGGGCACAGCTGCCTGGGGTCCTCCAACCCTAGTGGGCAGAGGCAGCGTGGCTACTTTCAGAGTGCCTGAAATGGGTGTGATGAGTGATCGTGGTGCTCTCGGGAGGAGCACAGGCAGTCGGGCCACAAGGGCATTAACTTGTGGCTTACTGGCTGCTGGAACTGAGCTGTCAATTACACTCTTCTTCCGTTCTGCACGCCCTGGAGGGTCAGTCCCAGCTCGGGCTTCTAGCTCTTTAGGAGGCTACAATGCAAACAGAGCCACAGTAAGGTATAAAGACTGTAAATTCAGAAGCCGGAGAAATGGCTCAGGGGTTAGGAGAATTTGTCGTTCCTGCAGAGGATCCCAGCACCCACGAGGTAACAGTAGTAACTCTAGTTCCAGGGGATCTAAAGTCCTCTTCTCCCCTTGGACACCAGGCACTCATGGCACACATTACACGAAAACAGGCAAAACATTCATCCACACAAAATAAATCTAACTCATAAAAATAAAGACTGAGCACAGGAAGAAAAGGAGAAGTGAAGACTTAGGAGGGTCACTGCCAGAAGGGGCCACCAAGACCCCAAGCCCTCAGCACAAAGCCAGAGGCATCAGCTGCCTTACCTGGGCCGGTCTCTCTGGTTTCTTAGGGCCTCCACCTTCCAGGTTCTCAACACCATTCTTGGACTTACATGACGACCGTTCTCGAGGGGCTCTTTCATCCTCTTCTACAGAGAGACCGGAAATGATAATAAAAGTAGGGGTGAGGAGGGAACCAGGGAATGCCAAGTGAAGTGAGTCTGACGGTCTAACCGCCAGGCCCAGACCAGGGCTGGGCTGAGTTCAGTTGGTCACATGCTCTCGATGTAAGCATGACTTGAGTTCCAACTCCAGTACCTACGTAAAAAAACAGGCATGCTGGTATGCTTGTCTGTAATCGATCCCAGTCCTGGGGATGTGACAACAGGGAAATCCCTGGTGAACTGGCCTGCCATCCTCGTTCTCAGGTCCCTGTGAGGATCCTGAGGAGTGACAGTAGTGGATAGCCTCTGGCCTGTACTCCTGTCCACCCACACAGAAAGGATCACCAGGGAGAGAAGGCAATCCAAGGTGTGTCTGCCCTTGTATTCTGGAAGGCCAGAGAGTGGAGATGGAATCAGCGTACGGTGTTGGGAGGCTCAGGTGGGAGGATTGCTTGAAGCCCGGGTGTTATAGTCCATCCTCTCCAAAAATAAAAAATGAAAACCAGCCAGGCGGTGGTGGCGCACGCCTTTAATCCCAGCACTTGGGAGGCAGAGGCAGGTGGATTTCTGAGTTTGAGGCCAGCCTAGTCTACAGAGTGAGTTCCAGGACAGCCAGGGCTACACAGAGAAACCCCGTCTCGAAAAACCAAAAAAAAAAAAAAAAAAAAAAGAAAGAAAGAAAGAAAGAAAAGAAAACCAAAGTGGGTGAAGATTTCTGACGCAAGAGCAGATGCACCCACCAGCAAGCCCCCCTGCCTTAAGCACATGAGCATGTGCCGATCGTGCAGAGATGAGATGCTGCTGCAGGAGGTACCGGGCGACCTGCACAATGGAACTGAAGGACCGCTTCAGGATCCGCTCTGCCCAGTCACAAGTCAGGGCGCAGGCTGCTTCTACCAGTTCATCCCGAGGTGCTGGGCTTACTTCTGGGCCCATTTCTGGCTGGAGTGGAGAGAGACATAATCAGGTTTTGAACTGAAGTGCTTGTCTCTCGACTCTACTACTGACTAAAGCAGAGACCAGACTGAGGACAGGAGTAGCCTGCAGTCCTACTCATATAAGACTCAGAAACTCAAATTCTTTTCCTCCTATACTTCCTCCACAGGGAAGGCAGAAGGTCCCTCAGAAGCAATGTATGAATGACTGTGGTTTTCCCAGCTATTAAAATAAGTCCTAAAGGCCTGTCTTTTACCTGGGATAGAAAATTAGCATTGGAAGGTCATTACTTACACTTTCAGAACCCTTCAAGTCAAGTCCAGGCAATGGTGGCATAGATACCAAGGTCTTCCTTCGTATGCCACTGTAGCAATATCTGATCCAAGTTAAGGAGCAGCCAAAATTTAAGCCTTGTAGGCAAGTCAGGCTGTTTCTATAAGGTATCTTTCCTCCCCAGGTCCTCCAGTCCTAATCTCTCAGTCAAGGATACTTGGACTGGCCCCGACCACCAAGTCTTCGGGCCTTGATGTCAGGGAAGATCTCTCTGATGATTTTACCAAAGTTGGCTGTGCTGAGTGGACGGCAACAGGCAAGGCTCTCGCAGTACTTTCTGAGTGGGCAGAAGGGAGAGTGACAAGATATTCCGAGAAGGCTACTGGTGGATTCAAGGGTCATACTCTAGCAAGGCACTGCCTTCTTTACACACCGATAGGCATCATAGACGCTCTGCTTCGGCAGACAGGTGTCCATGTGCTCTTCCAGGTGGTTGCGGATCCACCTATAGGCATACATATATTCCTCATTGCTGAGTATACTTGGCTCTGAGCTGTAAGTAAAAGGGACAAGCATTACTTCGACAGTGCCAAACCAAATCAGTCTGTCCCAGATCCACTTTTCCCTGCTCCATCAAGTCAAGGGCCTCACTTCTTGATAAAGAATGTAAGCTATGCATCTCCTACTTCTTTGATAACTTTGTTAAAAAGATTATTGTTGGGGGCTAGAGAGATGGCTCAGCAGTTAAGAGCACTGACTGCTCTTCCAGAGGTCCTGAGTTCAAATCCCAGCAACCACATGGTGGCTCACAACCATCCGTAATTAGATTCGATGTCCTCTTCTGGTGTGTCTGAAGACAGCTACAGTGTACTCATAAACAAAGTAAATAAATCTTTAAAAAAAAAAAAAAGATTATTGTTTGTTATGAGTGTTCTGCCTGCATATGTGCATGTGCACAGCATGTGCACCTGGAGTCCATGGAGGTCAGAGAGTGGTGTCAGATTTCCAGAAACTGGAGTTAGGGATGGTTGTGAGCCACCACGGGGGTGCTGGGAACTCAAGCCAGGTCCTCTGTCAAGGGCAACCAGTGTGCTTAACCCGAGTCATCCCTCCAGCCTCCTCATCTCTGACTTTTTGACTCAATACAGTGAGACACAAAATCAGAACCTGTGACATACAAAACACTACCACCCAAGTACCTCTTCTCTCCAATGCTAGGCCCCGAAGGGAGCTGAAGGTAGAGGTACAGCTTGTCGTTGTCTGAGAACTTCTGTACTTCTTGCTGAGGCAGAAGGGAACAGAGGTTGGAGAAATGAAGCAACGGGCCCAGTGAGTGATCTTCTGATCTTGACCACACCAGCTGACTCTATGACAGGTTGTCAGAACGAAAAGGGACCTAAGAAATGACTTGAGGTTGGGTGCTCACTGTGCTGGGAACCTTATGGGCTTGCCATGGAGAGGAAGGGAGAAAGGGGAAGGCACTGGGTCTGATTCCATCTCCTTCTACATAGGTCACACAAGGCTAAAGTATGATGCTCACACGTGGACAGCACCACCTCTCCCACATGAACCTTCATTTTCTCACACCAACATTAGCCTTATCCCTCAGCAATGCCACCTTTACTGTCCCTTCCCAACATGCTTACCAGAATTCCCTCTACTTTGTTCTGCACGGCCTTGCTGTGGAGAAGAAGAGAAAGCTGGAGGTCACAAGGTTTCCCCATCCCTTTGTTTGACTGCTAGAGACAGAAAAAGGACCAAACAGCTACCGACCACAGACCTCAGCCTGCTCTCAAACACTTGCCTGAGGGAGGAGTGAAGAGTAACAAGGATCTACAGCTGGGTCTGGAACAGGGTTTGGAGACAGAGACAGTTACTTACGAAATGGTACCTCGGAGCCTTTGGAGAAGGGTAGTAGGTTCCCCAGCCTCAGCACCAGCTTGGGGCCTTGCCCCAGTCTTGGGGCTCTTAGCATCAGGTTTATCTTCTGCCATCCCAGCATGAGGACTAGAGCTGAGAGGAGATATGAGGATTTAACTCCCACCAAGCTACCTTCCTCCTAGAGACCAGCCCTCCTGTCAATACCCAGAAACACAGACAGAAGCAAAGCTTCCCCCAGTGGTTTTCCTCACCACTTGCCTTCTCTAAAATTAGAATTATTCCGTTACTTTATCAGGCCCTTGTATACCCAAAGAGATCTCTGACATCTCCATTCTATATGTCCCACCTTTTGAAGTCTCCCAAATCTGGAAAACTGTTATGGGAAGGGATGGGGTGGAGAAATCCATGTTAAAAGAAATCTTACAATTTCTCCCAGTGCTGCTGCAACACTGCCACCCCCCCCAAAAAAAAACCCAAAAAACAAAAAACACCTATAAGGACAAGCCAAAGTTCTCCGATCCTGTAATAGACTCCTTGCCATTGATTTTGCCTGGAAGGTCGGAAGGGATACAAACATACTCGGCCTTTCCAGGTTTGAAAAAAAAACTGGGCCCAAGTTCACATTACTGAGTCTCGCCACGGCTTCCCCCGCCGCCCCCCTCGCCGTGGCGCGGACCCTACGTCATCCCACGACATCCCACCCCGAGGCGTCCCCACTCCCCTCGGGCCCCTCCACCCCATCCCCAGGTGCTGGCCCGCGGGGGCTCGGTCTCCGAACTCTGGGGACTGGGCGCAGGAAACCCTGCGGGGAACAGGGTCCCAGATTCGGGCACGTGCGCAGGGGCAAGGAGCTGGTCCTGCTGGCTCCCGAGTCCTGTTGCCCCTCCTACCTCGGAACCGTCCCCTTCCAGCACGGACATTAGATAGGTAAGAGAGAAAGAGAAACTACCCCGTGGCTACCTCTGCTCCAGCCCAGCCCCACAGTGCCCGGTCGGCGGGCTCGTGCGTTGCTTTTATTTTTCCTTTTTCTGAATGGTTGTGCCAACCGCGATCTGCCTGGATACACGCACGGCCTGCTCTGTGATTGGCCGTTGCTGCCTCCAAGACGAAGACATTGAAAGTCTGCCTGGTAACAGAATCTGATTGGTCGAGAGGGGAGGGAAAATCCAAAGTTAGTCTTATTTGAGTCAAGAGGGGGAAGTCCAGGTTAGGTTTCGGTTAAAACTGGGGTCGGTTAGGTCTGCGGGTCCGGAAAGGGTTCTGTTCTTAAAGGGACCGCAGGATGAAAGCCCGAGCGCTCAGCTGCCTCTGATCCAGTGATGAGCGAGAAGACGGATAAGGGACCAACCTCGGGCTTTACTCGGAAAAGACCTACGTAGATGCCCTCTAGGGTCCAAGAACCACAGACGGGAGTTACAGGGTAGGAAAGTGGTTGGCTAATCGTAGCTGGGGAATAAGGTGAGTTTAAAATGTCAGAAGGTTGATAAAATACTCCCATTATTGGGGGGTCGATAAGGACACGGAAAGCAAGAATCTATAAAAACAAGTTACTTTGGTTGTGAGAACCAAATTTCTTAGGTTTCAGGAACTCTGGTTGTTTAGCCAAAATTGGGGAGCTTTACAAAATGGACTGGCCATAGCTACCATGTTTGATTTTTGCCTTTGGTTGTCAGAGCTATCCGAAAGAATCAGTGGGTGATATTTTTAAATTTTTGCTAGAAAATGATGTCTAGTGATGGCAATTCGTTTTAAAGTTCTGTAACTTTAATAAAATAAAATAAAACAAGTCGAACCATTCCTCTTTGCTTACCCACCCCCTGTGGCCACAACCTCTAGACTTGCAGGCTTCCCTTCATGCCACAAAGAGTCTGCAAATCCTTACCAGCTGTACCACATTAAGAGAAAATGTTTTTTCTCTGTTGTTAGCCATGGTCTCCCCACTTTATAAAGTGCCTCCATTTTAGTTAAACCATGACAACTCCCCTAGAACCAAAGTTAATGCCAACTTGTTTTCAAGATTCCTGACTCCTCACCCCACCTACCCCAGTAAACCACAAGAGGTGTTCATTGGTTGCCTGACCCACCCACTACACGCCCTGTCTCCCTCGCTACCCATAGCAACTGCTGACCATTGGCCACAAGAGGAAATTGTACGGTCTTTCCACTGAAGACGCTTGGTCCTACCCCCACTGCAGGTATGTTCCAGAATAAAGCCTGTCTGTCCAGTAGTCCTCCTCTCTGGATTTTCTCCTTGCCCACCTTCGCCTGTTCATGTTTTCATTTCCTGTGTGTACTTCATCTCCTTCCTAGGGGGCACACTCCTGGAGTTCCCTGCTTGAGAACATTGGAATTTTGGTTAAGTCAAGAAAGAAGAAATTTAGTACTGTGACAACTTTTCCCTTCAGGTGCTTAACCCTCCTTGTTAAGATTTGTTGAAATTAGCCGGGCGGTGGTGGCACACGCCTTTAGTCCCAGCACTTGGGAGGCAGAGGCAGGCGGATTTCTGAGTTCAAGAGTTCGAGACTAGCCTGGTCTACAGAGTGAGTTCCAGGACAGCCAGAGCTACACAGAGAAACCCTGTCTCAAAAAAACAAAAAAAAAAAAAAATTTTTTTTTTTTTTTTTTTTTTGTTGAAATTGTGACGAAAAATGCACGTGCAAGGTTTTGCACCTCTCTCAAGTGTTCATGGTCCCCGGGTCAACAGTCTTGTCACAGCAGAGATGTAGTCATATTTCCAGTCCTCACTGGACTGCTTTTGTAAAGGGGTGGTGTTGGTGGTGGAGGTGCTTGTGGTCTTATCCCCGAGTCCCTGCTGAGACCACCATTTTCCCTACTGTGGGAAGTGGAAATGAATCTTTTCTTTGGAAGAGTTAATGAGACCAAATAAGTTCTATCTTTAAAGGAATTAGTAAAGATGCCACTGGACAGGCACCCTCCAGTCAGTATTTTCTTTAGACTGAGGTAATGTGCTCAAGGTTGCTCTCTGAGTTAAAGGTGGAGTCACTTCCTGTGCTAAAAGTTGCACTTTGCTAATGCTGTGCTGCTTTAGGGTACCCAACCAACCAAGACCCTGAGGCAGCCTCTGACCAGGCAAAACAAGGCACAGGACCTCTTTAGGCAGTGGCATCTCTAGGTGGGCAGGTCTGGGATATATAAGAAGGGTACCTGAGTTTGGGTAGGGGAGTAAGCCAGTGAGCACCTTTCCTGTGTGGTTCCTGCCTCTGCTCCTGCTGGAGCCTGAAGTGGAAACTTAAGGGTTCTCTGGAGAGTCAGTTGTGTTGGAAGGTGTTTTGCTGGGGCAAACACATGAAGGAATGTTTTCCTGACATGGACACAGGTGAAAGACTAAGGCAAACTTGTGAAATTGCTGAGTCATATGGTAGTTCTATTTGTTTTCTTTGTCAAGTATTAAGTGAGAAAAGTTTTGCCCTTTTATATTAGGCATATAAATATATTAGAATGCAATATATTCTATTCCATTGGTCTACTGTCTATTTCCTGCCAGGACCAGGCTGTCTTTGTTACTATAGCTCTCTGGTATAATTTGAGGTAATCGTAATGCCTTCAGCAGTGTTGTACTCCCTGGGACTGCTTTCTATTCTTCTGTGTTTCCATATGACTTCTTGTATTGTTTTTTCTAATCCATGAAATATGAGATGAGAATTTTGATAGGTACATTCATTCTGTATATTAATTTTGCAATATAGGTATTTTCATAATATTCTGTCTATTCAGGAATATGAAATATTTTTCCATTTTTTAAATTAAATCTGTGATTTCCTTTTTCAGTATCTTGAAGTTTTCATTGTAGAGGTCTTTCACACTTTTATGAATATATTCATAAATACTTAATTTTGGGGTGGAGTTATTTTGAGTGGAATATTTTTCCTAATTTGTTTCTCCAGCAGTACTGTTAGTACAAATCAGTGCTACTCCTAGAGACAAATGAAAATGAAAGTGTATCTTATCAGAACCTCTGGGATGTGGCCAAGGCAGCCCTAAGAGGAAAGTTTATAGTAATACGTTTTCATATTAAAAAATCTGAGAGATATTGCTGGGCATGGTGGCACACACCTCTAAACCCAGTATTAGGACAGCAAAGGCAGACAGATTTTTGAGTTTGAGGCTAGCCTGCTCTATGAAGCAAGTTGAATAGCCAGGGCTCCACAGAGAAACTCTGTTTTTATTTAAAAAAAAATCTAGTGATGCACCTTCAAGCAGAGAACCCTAAACATAGTGGACAGCAAGAAACAGTATAGATTAGGGCAGAAAGTAATAAGTTTGAGATTAAAAAGACAGTATACAGGGGCCTGGAGAGATAGCTGCTCTTCCAGAGGTCCTGAGTGCTATTCCTTTTTTTTTTGTTTTGTTTTTTTTGTTTTTTGTTTTTTGTTTTTTTTTTTGTTTTTTCGAGATAGAGTTTCACTGTGTAGCTCTAGCTGTCCTAGAACTCACTCTGTAGACCAGGCTGGCCTCGAATTCAGAAATCCGCCTGCCTCTGCCTCACAAGTGCTGAGTTCTATTTCTAACAACCACATGGTGGCTCACAACCATCTGTAATGGGATCTGATTCCCTCTTCTGACCTGCAGGTGGACATGCTGGTGGAGCGCTCATACATAAGATAAACAAATTTTTTTCTCCAATTGTGTGACATTTGAGATTCTGGGAACTTTTCATAGGGCATATTAATTACAGAGCCCCGATAGGTGGAATTGGTATAGTTTATTTGTCATGGTCAAAGAAGAAAGGAACAAAATTAGATTCAGGGATCATTCTCTCTCCCTTACATTCTTTTTTTCTCTCCTATCTGAAATGGGGTGGAGTGGGGATAAAGAATGAGGAAAAAGAAAAATCCACAAGTAGTAGCAAAGGCCAACTATAAGTGTGTGTGTGTATGTGTGTGTGTGTGTTTTCATTCAAAGTAATTCCCCTGGGCTGATGAGATGACTTGGTTAAAAAACTGTTGCCATATCTGAGTTCCAAACCCAGGACCCATGGGATAGATGGAGGAGATACATGTACAATGGCATATGTTCATGTACACATACACATACACACATTCATGCACTGTTCTGGTTGTTTTTTTTTTTTTTCTTCAGATTTATGTAGCCCTGGCTATCCTGGAACTAGATATGTAGACTGAGATCTGCTGCCTCTACCTTCCGAGGCCTGGGATTAAAGGCGTAAGGGTGTGCCACTCCACCTGGATGGGAGACATATGTACTGGGTTTTGAATCTAGGGCCTTCGTGCACGTGGAGAAGATGCTACAGGAGCTATGTGAGCCACACAGAGCTACACGTGCAGCTCATGCTAACCAGCCATGAATGGTCCAGTTTCTCTGTATTCTTAGCAGTTCATTTCTTCTCCCTCTTCCCCCTCCTCCCCCTCCTCACTGTGGTGCTGGAAATTGAAGCCATGATCTTTTTTTTTTTTTTCCCAAGATAGGGTTTCTCTGTGTAGTCCTGGCTGTCCTGGAACTCACTCTGTAGACCAGGCTGGCCTCGAACTCAGAAATCCGTCTACCTCTGTCTCCCAAGTGCTGGGATTAAAGGCGTGCACCACCACTGCCCAGCATAAAGTCATGGTCTTATATGCACTCCACCACTGAGATTCTGTCATAGAGTTTGAGACCTTTGGGAAAAGACCATCAGACTCAATTCAGATTATAATTTGCCAGATTTATTAAAGCTACTAACAGAGTTGCAGTCTCCAATCCAATTCAGAGACGTGCTGCCCAGAGCAGGGTAAGGAGAAAACCTTTTAAAGGAGAAAGCCACAATTACTTCATTTCTGAAGAATTCCAGCTATGTGAGGAACTGCCTTACTCTCTTCCCCTCTGCACGGAGAGAGAGATAAGTGAGTTTACAGAAGCCAGAGCAAGCAGTTAATCATTTTACAACAGTTACTCAATTCTGAAGAGGGGTGGAGGATTCAGGGAATTTATCTTTTAGGAATTTTGAATGTGTGCCTAGCACAAAGTGGAGTCTTCCTCAGCCATCACAATATACCTCTAGTTTTATTATTCTTTTTAGTTAAGCTATTCTAATAAGTGTGCAGTAGCCGGGCAGTGGTGGCACACACCTTTAATCCCAGCACTTGGGAGGCAGAGGCAGGTGGATTTCTGAGTTCAAGGCCAGCCTGGTCTACAGAGTGAGTTCCAGGACAGCCAGGGCTACACAGAGAAACCCTGTCTCGAAAAACCAAAAACACAGAAAAAAAAAAGTGTGTAGTAATAGCACATTCTGAGGTGTGTGTAGTTGTTGTTGTTGTTATTATTAGCAGCAGCAGCGTGCACTCCAGGCTACCTGCAGCTCACAGTCCTCCTGCATCAGATTCCCAAGTGCTGGGAATAACAGGTGTGTGCCATGAACTCTGGCTTGATTTTCTACAGCTGAGTTGTAAATTGTCACTTTTCTATGCATTTTCTTTAGGTGCATGTCTTGTTTTCAGATATTTCATAAGTACTTGAAATATTGCTAGCTGTCTTTAGTTTCCTTTCTTTCTGCTGTGACAGGTGCTCAAGGTTTGTCCTATTGAATGGGACACGCACAGTATGATGAGTTGCTTTGTCAGCGGCGTAACTGGATAAAGCAGCCCCTGGCCCATCAGCTATGCTCACTTTGGATGTGTCTGTGTGGGAGCTTCCAGAGAGAGTAACTGGGGGATGTCTACTGCACCGTCTCATCTAGTGAGTGGGGTAAAAAGGGCAAGGGAAGCCATCTGAGCACCACCTTTGCCCTTTCTCTGTCTCTAAATCTGCTGAGATAGGAGTGGCCAGCCTTCCTACTCCAGTGTCTTCCCCACCAGTAAGGGCTGTGTGCGCTTACCCTCAGGGTAAAACAAAGCAGTTTGAGTTGCTTCTAGTCAGGTATTTCATCATAGCAACAGGAAAGGTAACTAACAGAAACGGGTGCTGGGAGTGGGGTCTCTGGCTGTGCTTGCGGACCTTGTGGTGTGCAGGCTTGTGTGGTGTACTTAGAACTGTTTTGTGGAGGAATGTACGAGAATTTGGAGCTGTGAGCTAGGGAAGTCCTGGAATGCTGTAAGCAGGGGTCAATGGTTTGTGTGTGTGCAGTGACGGCTCAGTAGACTGGAACACCAGTAGAAATGCAGGCAGTCAAGACTGCTGGTGAGATTTTGGAGGGGAACAAAGAGTATGGGAAGTAGGTTAGAGGCCATTCATATTATTCTCTGGGAAGTAGGTTAGAGGCTGGCTGTGTTCAGCCCATGTCCCAAAAATCTGAAGCTGGATTCAAAAGTAATGGACTGAAATGTTTGATGAAGGAAATTTCAAAACAGCATACTATTGGTCTGCAGCATGGTTACTACTCAGTGTTCTTAGCCATGTGTCTGCATGGAGGGAGGAGAGCATGGCAAAGAGATGTGGAAACGTTCACATACAACTTAATGAGGAGAGAAGTGTGGGCCCGTTGAAAGTGGAAGACAAAGGTTCTGGACAAAACAGGCACTTGCTAAGGAGATTATTGCAATTGAGAAGAAACCTTGTCCTCTGCACGGTGGGCACCAGGTAACTCAGCTGCTCCAGCACATGCCTGTCTGTCTGCTGCCACCCTGCTCTGATGATCACCCTCTGTAACTGGAAACCCCAATAAACCCTTTCTTCTATAAGGTGCATTGGTCGTGCTGTTTTCACAGCAATGGAAAGCTAAGGCTGTAAATCAGGATTATTTTTTAACAAGTTGGTTTCTCAGGGACTTAAGTTCCCAACAATGCTGAGACTCACAGAGCTCTCTGATCTCAGGTGGGACAAAATGGCATCAAGGTCACTTGGTCTTGCCCGGTTTTTTTTCTGAGTTCCCAGAGCAACAGCACCACCTATGGGTGTTGGAGATGCCTTCCCTTTTCTTCCAGGGCTGAGGGGAGAGCAAAGCAAGTTCCAGATGAGCTGCCTGGTGCTCACAGCTGCATTTTGTGGTAAGATAAATAGACTTCCCTCCCTTGGGGTGAAACCATGGAGTGTCTTTCTTTCTTTCTTTTCTTTGCTATTTTGTGCTGTGCTGGAGGGTAATTTCTTCTTTTAAATCCATGCTAATCTAACTTGGATGTTTGCTTGACTTTTCACATTTACTTTTTTGAGATGTGTGGATCCTCCAGGTGGGGATGGGGATGTTTCCTCGTAAAACTGAACTCACCCTACTCCAGAGGGTCTCACTGTGTAATTGCTGGCCTGGAACTCACTGTGTAGAGGCTGGCCTTGAACCCATAAAGATCCACCTGCGTCTGTCTCAGAATGCTGTGATTAAAGACATGTAATCACTTGTAGTTTGGTATGTTATTTTACATTATGTGATTGCTGGTTTCTAGGGGGAACTATGAGTTTTTCCAGCCAAGTGCTTCTAGCACTAGCCAGCTACCAATGGGAGCTAACACTTTGAGATGGCTAGACCCGCCCGGAAAGCTCATGTGAATGTGTATCAGTACAGGGTCTCTGGAAAGCGCAGATCATAATTAGGACTCCAAGGTTTGATTTCCAGCTGCTGGCCAAGCTGCTGCAAGTGACAACAAGCTGCTGCAAGTGGGCAGCGACAACAGCTTGAGGCAGAAAGATCAGCCTGCTCGGGCGGAGGCTGAGATGCGGGCTCTGCTGGACCTCAGTGCCTGCTCTTTGTGCCTCGTATCTCCAAGCCCGTTTTTCTCTGATAGAATATTCCTTCCCTCCTGAGACTCCTCTGTTCCATGCTTGTCCTCAGCTTTTCCTCTGGGTTTGCTTGCTTTTGCTTTTACTTTGCAGTTAGAGTGACATAGAAAGGCTAAGGAAAAGAACAGGCCAGTCCTATCCGTCTCCAGGTTCTTTAAGATTATTGTGGTCTGTGGTCTGTGTTCTCTAGACTTTGGGCACCTAATCAATAATAGTGACAATAATGATAAAGGACATGGAGAGGATGGAGAGGTCCCTCTGCTTTAAAAACAACTCAATAACCCTAGCACCATGATGTTGTTGTTGTTTTAAAGATTTAGTATGTGAGAGTTTCAAACATGTTTTGATTGTATTTATACACAAACACATGCACATACTCACACGTTCAAACTCACACTGACTCTCCAGCATCGTAGTTTGACAGGGCTTAGTTGAGTTCTGCTGGATCTTATAGTATCAGTATAATGATGTTTTACTGTGTGTTGCTGTTTCTCTTTTATCTGTTCCTTACATCCATTCAAAACCAAAAGCATGACTGTAGTAGACAATTCTGTACAACACACATACACACATATATACACTCACAGATTTTTGATTGTCTTATATTTTCCATAAGATTTGCCTGGGAACTTATAAAGCCTCATAGAAAAACAGTAAGTGCACAGGTAATACTAATGTATTACTTTATCCTACATGTGTTGGATTCAATGCTAAGCCAAACAACTCCTATCCCCATAAGACCAGCTGTATCTGCTTGTAAAGGATCCTCACCTGGGGGCTGGAGAGATAGCTCAGAGGTTAAGACCATCACTGCTCTTCCAGAAAACCCAAGTTCAGTTCCCAGCACCCACATCAGGCAGCTCACAACACCTGTAACTGCAGCTCCGGCGGGATCTCACATCTCTATTGGCCTCTTCACTCACAGGGACACACACAGAGTTAAGATAATAAAAATTGTCACAGCTGGGCTTGTTCCTTCGTAGAACAAGTGGGGTAAGGAGGGTCATTGGACCCTCACCTGAGCATCCAGCTCGTGTGCAATTCTTCCCCAATTGCATGTGGTCTCAAGGTCTTAGAAGATAAAATATATAGAGTGGGAAGACTTGGTGGGGTCTTCACCTATGCAGTGGTGGGGAAGCCATTACACATAGTGGGTGAAGACTTTCAGTACAGGGCCCTTGGGTCACCCACACTCCTATCAGTAACCCTTCACCCATGTTCTGTAAGAAAGCTCAGGAAACTCACTGGCTTCCCAAGTCAAAGATTGGTTTGTTGTTGGGACCTTTGGAGGACAGAGATATTACTGTCCCCCCCCACCCCCATTTCAAGGCAAAAGTCCTCACCACAGGTGGCACGTTAATAATCTCCCTGTGTCTTTTGCCATTAAGAAGGAGTGAGAACCCCTGGGACTGTGGTGGTGCACGCCTTTAATCCCAGCACTTGGGAGGCAGAAGCAGGTGGATCTCTGAGTTTGAGGCTGCCATGGTCTACAGAGTGAGTTCCAGGAGAGCCAGAGTGTACAGAAAAACACATCTCTTGAAAGCAAACAAACAAAAACAGAAAAAGAAGAAAGAAAACCACTAAGTAGAAGAAAATGATGTCAAAAGGTTTGTAAAAATGCAAATATGTTTAGTAAAAAGGAACTTTTGTATAAAGATTAAGAAGGCTGGGTGTTTAACAGGTACATGAGGTATGTGAAAGACAGGACATGGTGTGATAACATCTTTCTTAGAGGCACCATGACCAAGGCATCTCTTTTTTGTTTTTTTGAGACTTGGTTTCTCTGTGTAGCCCTGGCTGTCCTGGAACTCACTCTGTAGACCAGGCTGGCCTCGAACTCAGAAATCTGCCTGCCTCTGCCTCCCAAGTGCTGGGATTAAAGGCATGCGCCACCACTGCCTGGCCAAAGCAATTCTTATAAAGGAAAACACACAATTGGGGCTGGCTTACAGGTTCAAAGGTTTAGCCCAGTATCAGCATGGGAGGAAGAATGGCAGCCTGCAGGCTGTTAGAGAAAGAGCTAAGACTTCTACATCTTGATTCAAAGGCAGCCAGAAGGCTCTTTCACACTGGGTGGAGCCTAAGCATAGGAGACCCCAAAGTTCACTCACACAGTGACACTTTCTCTAGCACAAGCACAGATGCACACACGCACACATGAATGCATATACCCACCCACACCACATACATACGCCCAAAATAGTCTAAAACACTGATTGATATGTTCACCCAGGTTTCCTGTGGCAATCCTCCCCCTAAATCTTTTGGTTATATATGGCTATAAAACAGAAATGTTTGACATTATTGGCCTCATGTTGGAATCACTGGCATATACTAGTCACCACAACCTCCTGGAGGTCTCTTCAGGTCTCCTCTACACAAGAAAACTGGCCATGGCAGAGGACCCAGCCCACTCCCACTCTGTGACATGGTGATTTAAGGAAAGGTTCAGCATTTTATTTCTTGGTACTTCCAGGAGCTCATTTAAGAATAGCACAAACAACAAGCAACGGTAGCAAGACACTGCTCTACAGATCTCGCTGGTCTCAGTGTGGCCTTGCAGAGTTGGGTCTGAGAGTAGAGTGAAGCCAGGTTCCTCAGAAGGAAGGCTCTGAATGTGGAGAAGGGCCTTTAGGGCTCGTCGTCAGATCCAGATGTCGGAACTACAGTCACCCCCTGGGTAACGAAGCTCGTGGGCTAGTGCTGGCCCAAGGGGCTCCTTCCCGAAGTCCACCAGAAAGTTGGGGTTCAACTTCAGCCCTCCCTTTACTGTGTCTACATCAATCTGCAGCATCATAGAGCCTTCCCTGGAAGAGAAGAAGAGGGTCAGCTAGGGGTCTTATATGGCCAACCCCACACTCCTAGATTTTGTGAGAATAATTGTGTCTCAGGGGATGGGACAGGGTCCATGGGCCATCTGTATGGTGGGGTACAAATGGAGTTCCTGAGGAGTCTTTGCAAGGTCAAATGATGCTTCTAGGAAAGGACAGTTGGAGAGGTGATCCCCACACTGCTTCTCACCTAACGAGATCAGGGTAAAACTGCTTGTCCCAGGCACTGTACAGTGACGTAGTGACGTAAAGACGCTTCCCATCTAAGCTGAGCTGGATCATCTGAGGGCCTCCAGGAACTCGTTTTCCCTTGAAGAAACAAGAGGTCAGACTCCAAGTAACACCCAAATTGCCTAAGCAACTGGTGCCTAGATGACATACCAGCTGTATCCCAAAGCATCATCCAGATATTCCTTGAGCCTGATCCTGAGTGACCAGGGAGAAGTTCTCACCTTAACCACTAGGGGCTCCGGCTGACATGTTAACTCTTGGTCCTCTAGCACTTGTACAGAGCCTCCTTTAACAATGCTGCCCCCAAGGAAGATCTGGGTGTAGGGTACAGAGGAAAAGGGGGACAATGGTTAGAGATATAGTGATAATCTTCATTATCAACTTCACTGAGTTTTAGAATCACCAAGTGCCCTCCCCCCCCTCCCCCCCCCACACACACTGGACTGTCTGTGGGGCATTTTAGAGAGGTTTAATTAAGAAGGACGATCCACCCTGAACATGAGTGGCACCATCCCATGGACCGGGATTCTAGACTGAACAAAAAGGAGAAGACAAGTGAGTACCAGCATTGAACTCTGCCTCCTGCATACGTAACGTGACAGCTGCCTTACACTCTATCAACACACCTTCTGACTATGATGGACTATACCCCTTCTCAAACCGTGATAGAATAAACCTTTCCTTCCTTTGTTTTGGTGGAATATTTAATCACAGTAACAAAAGTAACTCATATGGGTATGGACATTATAAAAGAGTTGTTTGCCTCCTTAGAATCTCTTCCTGTGTGTGTGTGTGTGTGTGTGTGTGTGTATGTGTGTGTTTTGAGAGAGTTACATCTCACCATGTAGCTCTAGCTGGCCTGAAATTCACTATGTAGTCCAGGGTGGCCTTGAACTAGCAGAGATCTACCTGTCTGTCTAGGGCTGGCCTTATAGGTGTGCTCCTTCATACCCGGATAGAATCTCTTTCTCTTTAGATATGCTCCCTGTGTTCAGCCATGGCCCTCCAGTCCTGGGCCTGAGCCTTTTGCCCACATTTCTGCTTTTCCTGCTCCTCCCTTATTCCCTAGCAGCTCCCCACCCCTGATCCCATGCCTAACTCTGTTTTGCTAGCGCCTCTACCTGCCCAGCGAGGCGGGGCTTCTGTGGGTTAGAGATGTCATACTGTCGAATGTCTCCATGCAGCCAGTTGCTGAAGTAGAGGAAGCGGTCATCCAGGGACAGCAGGATGTCAGTGATCAAACCTAAGCAGTGGGTTGAGGGGCTGTAAGGAGTGTGTCTTTCTTTCCAGGCCAGGAACCAACCTGCTGACTCGCCCTCTCCAGCAGGCACTCACCAGGCATTTCTGGCAACATCCAGCCCTTCACTTTCTTGGAGGGCACCTGAATCACCTTCTCCACTGACCAGGTGCCTCCCTGCATTGGGGAATGGAGAGAACGTGCTTATCAGAACTGGGGACAGGGAGGGCCTTCTGCTTAGGGTCTCCTTCCCTACAAGCCCTAAAGCAAGGAGCTTGACTGCTTCTCCATAAGAACACCAATCAGTGTGGCTAATGCACATGCTCACTGAAGGGCTCTGGCAGGTCAGAGCATAGCAAACATGGCACTGACAGGTTCTGCCTTTTACCCTTCTTCTTGCTAAAAAGTATTCAATTACACCCCAAAAGCTAGTCACCAAGGTCTATTCCGTTATTGGACACTTTCTCCTCTTGAGGCTGACCACAAAGGTCCAGCTGTCAAAGTACTTAAGTCCAGACATCAGAGGCCCCCTTGGTCACCTAGTTAACATGCCCAATTAAAATTAACAAGCTCATCCTAACAAGGGTTTCTCTTGTGCCTTTATGAACTGCCATTTGCCTGTGGGCCACACCTGTCTCCTCTCTATCCAGAGACAGTCCTTTGTCCTTCCAGGGCAGATATCCCTGCCCTTTCCCTTGTTCCTTTCCCCCTTCTCCCTCATCTTTCCTCCTTCCCTCTCCCTCATCCTTCCTCCCTCCTCTTTTCCATCCCTTCCTTCCTCCTTTTTTTTTTTTTTAAATCAGGGTTTTTCTGTGTAGCCTTAGCTGTCCTGGCACTGGTTCTGTAGACCAGGCTGGCCTTGAACTCAGAGATCTCCCTGCCTCTGCCTCTAGAGTGCTGGAACTAAAAGGTGTGCTCCACCAAGTCCTCTATCTTCTGTCTTTGTCTCTTTGTCCCTGCTCTTTGTCCCTCTGGGGCAAGTAAATCTCTTTAGTGCTGAGAACTTGGTCTTGGTATGTTTTGAGTCAATTCAGTTCCTTTCACTCACTCAGTAGATTTTTTTTTTCTTTTTGAAACAGTCTCATGTAGCCCAAGCTGACCTCAGATGCTTTGTAGCTGAGGCTGGCCTTGAACTCCTGGTCTTCCTGCCTCTGCTTTCCAAGGGCTGGGATCACAGGTGTACAGCCTTAGGTTTTGAACGAATTTATCAATATGGCCAGTTAGGTTACAAGTGCCCCTACCAAAAGTCATGCTGAAATTTAATTACCATTGTGAGGAACTAAGAAGAGGGACCTTAATTGTGTTTTTTTATTTTTTATTTTTTGAACTTGCAATTCTCCTGCCTCCACCTCCCAAGTACTAAGATTACATTTTAACTGGGTAGGTGGGACTTTTTTGTTTTGTTTATTGTTTGTTTTTAACTTAATTTTTTATTTTTATTATTATTATTTTTTTAAATCGTTATGGCATCTGCTTCTTTTTTTTTTTTTAAAGATTTATTTATTTTTTATATATGAGTACACTGTAGCTGTGTTCAGACACACCAGAAGAGGGCATCAGATCTCATTACAGATGGTTGTGAGCCACCATGTGGTTGCTGGGATTTGAACTCAGAACCTCTGGAAGTGCAGTCAGTGCTCTTAACCACTGAGCCATCTCTCCAGCCCCTTTATTTTGTTTTATATACAAGAGTATTTTGCCTACATGCATGTCTGTGCACCACATGTGTTCTTGGTGCCTGCAGAGGCCAGAGGAGAACTCAGATTGCCTGGAACTGGAGTTACAGGCAGTTGTCAGCCACATGTGGATGCTGGGAATTGAAGCCAGGTCCTCCGGAAGAATGGCAGATGCTAACTGCTGAGCCATCCCTCCAACGTGTTTGTTTCATGAGGCATGGTTTCACTATGTGGGCTTGGGTGGTCTGGAACTTGCTACATAGACCAGGCTGGCCCCCACGAAGATTCACCTGCCTCTGCTCTCCCACGTGCTGGGATTAAATGTCGTCACCTAGTTGAGATCTTTAAGTAATTAAGTCAGAGCTCATGGATGGTGGATTAACCCATGAGAATGTTTATGATTATCTCGAAAACGAATCAATCAGTAAAGCCACTTTGTTACTTTTTATGGCTCCATTACCCAGTCAAGTTCCTAGAGGCAGAGTTCCCACCAAGAGCTTTTACCAGAGGCTAGTCCTCAACCTTCGATGGCCTAGCCTCAGACCTATAAGTTACACAAACATCTATTCCTTGTCCTGCTTATGACACTCAGTTGCTGAGTTATAGCAACAGAAGACAGACTTAGGCAAGGTAGAAATTAGCCTGGCACAGATAGCAAGCAGTGTTGCTTCCTAGGGAAGCCTTGGCTGGTGAGGCCAAGAAACATGGACACTATGCCGGGCAGTGGTGGCGCATTCCTTTAATCCCAGCACTTGGAATGCAGAGGCAGGTGGATTTCTGAGTTCGAGGCCAGCCTGGTCTACACAGTGAGTTCTAGGACAGCTAGGGCTACACAGAGAAACCCTGTCTCAAAAACAAAAACAAAAACAAACACAAACAAACAAAAGAAACATGGACACTAAAGCCCAGCAGGAGGTCCTCATGAGACTCTCGTAGCTGTGTTGGGGTGGGGTGGAAGGCTAGGGTCAAAGTTACCTCATTCTTGTAGAAGCGCTGGATGTTGGAGCTGAGGGCACAGCCTACAAAGCCCTGGGTGGCAGCTGGGTCGTGCAGGAAGCGGATCTCCAGGGGGATCAGCCCGTCTTTCATTTGCAGGGTCTGGATAATCTCATGACGCTTCCAGTCCCACACATGTATGCGGCTTCCGTACAGCCCTGAGCAGGAAGGGGATAGGGACCAGAGGCTGGGCTCAGGTCAGGATGGGAGGGGATGGGTGGAGGCAGGGTGCCAACTAGGATGGTGAGATGGAAATGACCACAGAGGACCACCCTTGAGCAGGTCTGGTCTGAGCATTCTAAGCAAGGCAAGTCCAGAACTGGTGTAGGGTAGAGAGCTGAAAGCAGGGGCTGTGGACCAAGGCTCCTGCCTGCCCTCAGAGTGAGTCTCACCAGCTTCCACGTGAGCGGGGTTGAAACCATCTTTGAAGACATTGGGAGCTGCCCATTCAGTGCTGACCATGACATTGTGTCGAGGCTGGTACCAGAAGTCATAGCCCATCGGAGCTGCACCCCCAGGCTTCTCCCACGTCCCTTTCACCTCGAAGGTCTCCCCATCCAGAAGCACAAAACCACCTGATCATGGAAGAAAGGGGCTTATGAAGAGGTGGTGGGCCATCCCTCTTTCCCACCGGGCTGACCAGATCCTTAAGGTCAGGTGCCGGGACATCTGTTTCAGGGATGTCAGGTGTGAGGCAGGGGCCTTACTCTGTACCCTCCCTCTTAGCAACTTCATCCTTCTCTTAGATCACTTGAGAAAATGTTCTCCCTCTGAACAGAGAGTTCTGGGTCTCAACCCAGTAAGTATCACTTGCCCAGCCAATCACGGCCACTGTGAGTTCTCAGTCTAACTAAGCTTTGTTGGTCTGGTAAGAATCCCAAGCAGCTACAGGCAGAGCTCCAGTCCCTCCCAGCCAGCTATCCCTTGTGCACTCAGTTTTTCTTCCCTTCCTCTGTCCCTCTCTCCTTCCCTCCTCCCCTCCCTCTCTCTTCTCTCTCCTTTCCCTCTTTATCCTCTCCTTCTTTCTTGACCCTCCCGTATCTCCCTCCCCCTTCTTCTCTTTCCTCTTCCTCTTTCTTTAGACAAGGTCTTTCCATGTAGTTGTCCTAGAACTCACTATGTAGACCAGGTTGGCCATGAACTCACGAGTTCCTCCTGCCTCTGCCTCCAAAATGCTGAGACTAAATGTGTGCATAACTGTGCTCAGCTATATTAAAAATTAAAAGAAACAAAACCCCCACAACAACAACAAAGACAAACAAACAAAAGCCACAAACACACACACACATACACACACATACACAAACAACAAAACAAGACAACCCATAGGCCAAGGGCTATGATAGTCGTTCATGAATTCTCAAAGGCCAGAATTACATTAGTATGTACTTCCTAGGTTCACGAGTGTGCACACATCCTTATGGCAGACTCCTGACCATACCTGTTAGCAAACTCAGAGTCACAGCTTGTGTGTGTGTGTGTGTGTGTGTGTGTGTGTGTGTGTGTGTGATTGTACTGGTGGTTGAAGCTGGGACTTCAATAATGTAAGCACGTGCTCTATCACTGGGTTATAATTCCAGCCTTCTTTTATTTGTACTTTGAGACAAAGTCTTGCTAAGTTTCCCAGGCAGGCCTTGAATGTGTGACCTTTCTGCCATGGCCTAGAAAATAGCTGGACTTATACCCTGCACGACCAGGCCCAGCTGAGCCTCATTACCGTAGTAATAATCAAAACAACTGACGTTGCTTGCTGACATGTTAGATGCTGGATGGGACTCAGCCACCCAGTTCTCCCTGGTTCCTCACTCCATTGCTCCCCACACAGGGATGCTTTCCACACTTCCTAGCTGCTAAAGTTTTACAAGTCCACAGCGCCAACAGGTACCTTTGGCATTACCCTGGGGATCCCCCAAGGCGCTGATCATCACCTCTCCGCTGGCCAGGCAGTGGCTGGTGTGCAGATTGCCCAGGTTGCACTTGCCATGGATTTCACTGGGCTCAATGACCTGGAGAAGGTGAGGAATAGGGTCTGAACTTTACAGAGCCAGGAGTCTCCACTGCCTGCTCTCATTCTCCCTGCTTTATCTGTGGACCCTGCTGCCTTTTTTCTCCCTGAGGGAAGGAAGACAACACAGATTCAATCTGGTAACTCAGAGACCAGCAAGAGAGAGGCAGAGAAGCCACCAGTAAGTCCTCAGTCAGAGAGCACTGACCTTCCCTCATCCCTCTTGAAGGCACTCCCAGGCCCCCGGGGCCTCTTCCAGGCCTGTGTCAGCTCTGCACCCTCAGCAGCCAGCTGGGAGCATCTGGTGCAGAGGATGGGTATCCAATGGCATGTTGAGAGGAAGCCCTGAGCCAGCTGGGTAGGGAAAGATGGCTCTGATATCCTGCTCAAAGAAGAAACCTCTTCTGGTATCCTAGCCCATGCCTGATGATAGCATGATGGCACCAGCTCAGCCTAGGTAATGTCTGAAATGTACCTTTCTCCCTGCTGCTGAGCCAGACCTTGTGTACAATCTGGAGGCAGCTAGTCTATGGTGTGTTGGGCTAGCAGGTTCAATAGGGTCACAAGGACAGAGGGCATGCCTTGTGCAACTTCGGGGCGCGAGGCTCAGAGCCTACATCCACCACGTAGATGCGGGAGGAGATGAGACTGGGCAGCATCAGTTTGTTGCGTGACTTCGTGCTGTCCCCAAAGCAGCTGCTGCAAGTGTTCCATCCTGAGTGATGCAGCTCGTCCTTCAGGTGGGGCATGGGAAGCCTGTGGATGACCTAGGATGGAGAGGGACAGGAAGTGCTGCTTACCCAGGTCACACCTCTATAGAATCATTTTTAGTTTGGCTTGGGCAGGGTTTCAGTTCAGCACCTGTGTAATGAATAGCTTCCATTGCCATGAGTACAAAGAAGAGTGGAGGTAGGGAACCAGGGCTGGGGTGGGAACCTCACGGGCACCAGAGACCATGCTTCACCTCACCTGGCTATACTGGGGAGACTTGGGGTCAACATCCACAGTGGCCAAATAATCTGGGGCTTCGGTGCCTGTGTTTCGGTAAATGCAGGGCAAGTAGACAATCTCCTCTCGGGGTCCTGAGAAGTAGAAAACAGGTTGTGGTAATGCACCTGGCAGAGGCAGCTCAGGGAGGACCAGAGGACTAAGGCTACATCTGCAGTCCCCCAACCCCACCATGGGCTCTGCAGAGAGATGTCGGCCCTCAGAGGTGCAATTACCTTTCATGGCCTCCAGAGGTGTCTGGTAACCTGGACCACACTTTGTGCATTTTGTAGCTGTAGAAACAATGGAAACATGTTGGCTGGGACCTGCTTTGGAGTGTGAATTCTCCCTTTCTGCAGCCTGTGACACATCTGGCAGGCAAGGCAGACTCACTGCTGCCCCAGGTCCCTACTCCAGCCCCTTCACTTTGGCCCAGCCCTGACCCCTGCTCATCCCCCATCTCTGATGAGGGCGAGGTGGGAGAGTGGAGCCACAGGACCTGGAAGTGGACTGACACTCTATCAGGGCTTGGAGGAGGTAGGACAGAGATTGTTCTCAGTGTTCATGACGTTGACTTCGATTCCTGCCGCAGCCTACCTGACTGGTCATAGGAACTTGGGCAAATTATCTAGCTCAGTTTCCAGTTCCTATTTGAAGAGGAGACAATGAGAGTACCACAGGGGGATGGACATGCAGCCGTAGGAAGGCAGAAGCAAGAGGAGCATGAGTTCAAGACTAGCCTGGCTACAGAGCAAAAACTCATTCAAGGCTCATGCCTTTAATGCATTTAATCCCAGCAAGCAGAGGCTGCAAGTTCAAGGCCAGTCTGGTCTACATAATTTTGGGACAGTCAGGGTTACATAGAAAGACCCTGTCTCAAAACACAAAACAAAACAAAAACAAAACTGAGTCAGGGAGGCTCAGAAGTTCAGTCCCCAGCACTCAAAACCACAGAGTTCAGCTCTGGGGAGGTCAGTTGCCTCTGACCTCTGAGGGCAACGTCAGTCACTCAGTGGTGCATACACACACACACACACACACACACACACACACACACACACACAAAGGAAAACTAAACTAAATCTTAAAAACAAGCAAACACTGCGGGAAGCAGCTCGGTGGTAGAGCACTTGCCTAGCATTGAAAGGCTTTCGGTTCAACATGATAAACAAAATCCTAGAGGGGCCTTTGCAAGACGCAAACCAGGTAGGCAGCCTTCTGGGGTCTTTTCTGAGGAGGAGCCCTAGGAAATGGAACTGGCTGCATCTTCCACCAGATTCATCCAAGGCAGGGCCTGGGGACTTCCTCCATCCAGTTAGGGTCCTGAGCCAGGCTGCTGGTTACACCCAGGATTACACAACCAATCTAAAGCCAGGGAGTGAGTGTGTTTGGTTAAGACTGATACCAGCTGTGTGTCCTTAGACTACTTTGCTACACAGCCTTAGGGAGAGGCCCTTCCGGACCCTACAGTCTGACAAGACAGTTGCCAAGATTCCAGCTTTTTTAGTGTGGGCCCGACTGTGGAGGAGTTGAACAGGGGTTCATGTTGGTTGAAAGAAATCCTGAAGCGGAGCTCATAGGACTGGGCTCTGCCTCCTGGCCTGGCCCAGGTCCACAGGCAGGCTGGAGAGGGGTTAGAGACATGGTTCAGGTTACGAGCAATGGCTGCTGTTACAAAGAACTCAGATTTGATTCACAGCATCCACATGGTGGCTGAGAACTGTAACTTCAGTTCCAGGAGATCCAACACCCTCTCTGGCCTCCTCACGAATAAAGGCACATATGTGGTGCACATATATGCAAGCAAAATATACAGACAAAACCAAGTAAAAATATAGGAAAGTAATAAGAAAGCCATGAAGTCCGGAGCAGCCACTTCTGCTGCCTGGGAGATCCACATCTTAGGTGTAGGAAGTAGAGAAGCTACAAAAGCATTGGAGAGTCAGGGAACCTGGCTTTACCTGGAACTCACCATGTAGCTCAGGTTGGCCTCCAACTCATCAAGATCCTTCTGCCTCAGCCTCCTTAGCACGGAGGTGACAGGTATGAGCCGCCACACACTGACTTAAAGGAGTGAAACGCATGATGCCTAGCACCCATGAGGCAGAGGCCAGAGGATCTCTGTCAGCCTGACCTACACAGTGAGTTCCAGACCAGCCAGGGCTACATAGTGAGACCCTGTCCCAAAAACCAACCAACCAAACATGAACAAATAACCTAACAACAACAACAACAACAACAACAACAACAACAACAAAGGCTGTTCTAGGGCTGAAGAGACGGCTCAGGGATTAAGAGCACTTGCAGAGGACCCTGTTCATTTCTCAACACACATGGAACTCAGGACTGTCTGACACCTTCTTCTAGCCCCAGTCAGCACTAGACACACATGTGCTACACATGTACATACAGACAAATGTTCACAAAATAAAAACATCTTTAAGAAGAGAAATGGAGGCGGTTTGTCCCACCACCCCTGTGGCACCATCTTTCTCTATGTGACATTCCCCAGTCTTAAGCATTTTAAGCAAGGTCTATGACATTTTGAGTTTGGGGAACCCAGGCAAAGTTCAAGTGGGTTTCCTGTGCCAGGCTGGCTACTGGTCTTTCTACTAGCCCAGGGAGAGCCAGCTCCACCGGAAGCAGGACCTCAGCATTCCTTCCTAAACCCAGATTCTCAGCCAGGAGCTCACAGGCAAAAGGATAAGGGAGCTGTGAGACTTGGGAGGGGCACAGAACCAGGTCCTCAGTGGGCTGGTGTGACTGCCCCCGACTTCCCTCGCTGACTGGTGACGTGAAGCAGCTTGAGAGGGCCAGGCTGTGATGGGAGTTCTTCTGTAACAGCCCCCTCCCAATCTGCTGACCCAGTGCTAAAACCAGAATTGTCCATTTACTAGGATGACAACCTGCCCCTGCCCCTGCCCCTGCCCCTGCCCCTGCCCCTGCCCCTGCCCCTGCCCCTGCCCCTGCCGAGGCTGGGTGGGATTCACAGACCACCATTTCTGGCAGTCCCTTTCTGTTCCTTAAAACTGAGGCTAGGCTGAAAAACAGTGTGCACAAAGCCTTCACTTGAGCTGCTTTGCGCATGCCTGCAGAGTAGGGACAAGAGTCCAACTCTGTCTTCACTGCCCTCCCCACAGATTCCAGTCATTTCCTGGAGGGAGGAGGACCCACCAAATTATGGGTGGCCTATGCATTGTTTGGGACCCCTTTCCTTACCCATACTGCTGGCCGACACTCGAGTCCTGCAGGATTTGCCAGGAATGGGCAGAGGCTCAGCAGAGACCAGTGCTGGTAGTGAAGGCAGGCTGCGCAGGCAAGGGGCAAAGGGAGGGAATTTATGCAACCAATTGGGGGAGAGGTGGAGCAAGGGGAGGGACCTGGCTGCCTTCCAGGGTAAACTATACAGGGCAGCTGGCCAGGACAAAATCAAGTGGCCTAGCTGTTCAAATTACAGTGTGTGTGTGTGTGTGTGCACGTACACACACATACGTGTATATACATATACAAATACATCTGTGCCATTAGTGAGTACCTAGGTATGTATAAAGTTTGTGAGCCTGTGTAGCATTCTCCTGTGGATTCCTGTGCATGTGCTTTTATGTTTGTGAATGCACGAGTGTGAATTTGTATGTGCTGCTGTCTGGATGTGTACATGCTTGTATGTGTCCATATAAGTAGGAACTGTGTGTGTGTGAGGAGGGTTTGTATTTATGCATTCATGTGTTCCTGTGCCTTCAAATGCTCATCTATGTGTTTGACCATGTCTGTGGACATTTCGGGGTACCCAGGACTGTGGATCTGTTCCTACTTCTGCATCAAATGCCAGCTTTCTCTGAAGACTGTCCTCTTCTTCTAGACATTCATACTCCAAAGACAGTTCTGATCACCCAGCCCCCTCCCCCACTCCTTCCCACAGCAGCTGCCCAACAGAGCCAAGGCTGAGGACTGAGCCTAGGTTCCACTTTTCCCAGAGCTCCTCATGAGCCTTGAGCTTTGAAGTGGGAGAAGGCCTAGTGCCTGTTATTACTGCCGATCACCCTCATAAACCTCAGGAGGTGAGAGTGAACTATCTCCCCCTTGCTGGCTGCAGAGTCTGCTGCCCCGAGGGGCTGGATGCAGGGTCAGAGAGGAGGCCAACAGATGCTACTGTCCCCAGCTGGATGGTGACAGAAAATGTGCAGGGGCACTGCCTCTAGCTTGAATAGTAAGTGTCTGTTCTGGCTATTAAGCCTGCGGCTGTAACATGCAAGAGTAAACCACTGCTTGCTGAAGAATTCTTTCTCTTTTTTCAATAATTTATTTTTTTATTCACTTTTATATCCAGATTGCAGCTCCCTCCCCCTCCTCCCCACCCAGTCCTGCCCTTACAAATCCCCCCCCCCGTTACTCCCTCCCCTTCTCTGAGGAGAAGGGGAAGCCCCCCTTGGGTACCACCCCACCCTGTTACATCAAGTTCCAACAGGATTAGACATATCCTCTCCCACTAAGGCCCATTAACAGGGCTCCTCAAGCTAGGCTGAGGCCTGATCTTGTTAACCCCATGTAGGGCTGCCCTTCTTCAAGGAAAGTCTGTGTTTGAAGGGCTCAGCAAGAGGACAATGCAACCCTCTTTACCATGGAGCAAGGGTGCCACTGTCCTCAGCAGGAGCTGCTTGCCCCAGAAAGCTCCTGTCCACACACTTCAGGGAATCCAACTGTCTGTAGACACTACTTTCATCTTAGATAAAAGCTCTGAGGTGAGGCTTTCATCGAAGAGGGAAATGGGTAACATGGGCTCAAGATCACCAC
The DNA here is from genome assembly GCF_004785775.1 of Grammomys surdaster. Lineage (NCBI taxonomy): Eukaryota > Metazoa > Chordata > Mammalia > Rodentia > Muridae > Grammomys > Grammomys surdaster. The sequence continues at coordinate 2,586,968 of NW_021620675.1, forward strand.
TAGAAGTAGCTCTAGGGACAGTTAGGAGTGAGAGAAGGCAGGCCTCTGTTGGCAGGGCATTAACTCACCATGTGTAGGTATCAGATGTAAATGCACTTCATGGAAGGGAAGAAAGGAAGGGGTGGGGGTGGGGTGCAAACAGGGCTTAGTGTACTGGTCACCTGTCCCTCAGAATCCTGTTGGAAAGCTCATTTCCCCATCATAAAGTTCCTCTAGCTAGGTGTGGTGGCACACACCTGTAATCTCAACATGGAGTCAGAGGCCAGCCTGGTCTACATAGTAAATGCCAAGCTAGACCTTCTGTGGCTTCAAGACATAAGCTTCCAACCTGGAATTACAAAAGCTCATTTAAAATGATTTAAGTGGGGGCTGGATATATGTATATATATCTCAGTGTTTAAGAGCATTTGCTGCTCTAGCAGAAGACATAGATAGGTCCAGTTCCCAGTACCCAACAATGGGTGGCTCACAAGCAATGCAACTTCCAGGACATCTAATGCCCTCTTCTGGCCTCTATAGGCACATGGTGCACATCCATACATTCAGGTACACACACATACACATTAAGTAAATAAATATATTTTAAATGATTTAAGGGGGTGGAGAAGATCACCAAAAACGTGTCTCTTGGTATCTCTGTAGTATCGTCGTCACTGCCCATCATCAGCCTTGAGTGTGTGCGGCCGCCCTGAGGCTGCTAAGCTGGCCTAGTGTGTGCAGCCATCCTGAGACTGCTAAGCTGGCCTAGTGTGTACAGCTGCCCTGGGGCTGCTTCCTCACTTGCCCTCCTAAATCAATAAATCCAAAAGAGGCACTGGGGAGTTTTGTTTGTCCTTGAGTCTGTTTTGACAACCGGCTCATTCCTGGCCCTGCACTCTGACCTGGCTGGTCTTGGCAGCTTCTTCGCAGTACCCCTGACTTCTGCCTGCTGTTTTCTCACTGACTTCTTGCTTCAGAGCTAACGAAGTTGTTTTAGGGAGAAGTTGTCCCAATCCAGTCAAGGGAGATGCAGTCGGGGGAGAGAAGCCAGCTGCTAACAGGACAACCCCAGGGCCTTGGGATTCCAGAGTTGAGATGGAAGGACCTCTTCCCACTCCCAGCAGCAGCTGCTGCAGGTCCTTCTGAGGAGCCAAAGGGCTCACTCCCTGATCTAGCTTGCCCTTCTCTAGCCAGAAGCCAATCAGACTGATGTGCTGTTCACAGCGAGCGATGGTAGCTAGGAAGTACCCAAAGCTAACCCTGTGTGCTGCCAGCTTGCCAGTACCCCGCCCACAGCAGTGTGCTCCGAGGACCGGGAGGTGGGGCGTGCATTTGCTGCTGTTGCTTCTGAGCACAGGCCATGGCAGCTACGGAGGAGGCAGAGGTTCTAGTGTCTAGTTAACGTTGAACTTTGCCCCTGGGCTCTGAGAACAGAAGTGGAGGTCCTGACATGGGGCACGCCACCGGAGATCAGGCTGCTTCCCGCGCACCCCCTTACATTCACCTTCAGCTATACCTTGGGCCCATTAAACAAGTTTCAAGATGGATGAGATGGGAGGATGGTGAAAAAATTAAACCCGGTGAAGAGAAGGAAGGGAGATGCTGAAGCTGATCCCCAAAACAGCTTAAAAACGAGAAGACAAAAGACACTGTGCCTGGAGCTGGAAAGATGGCTCAGTGGTTATGAGCACTGACTGCTCTTCCAGAGGTCCTGAGTTCAATTCCCAGCAACCACATGGTGGCTCACAACCATCTGTAATGGGATCTGATGCTCTCTTCTGGTGTGTCTGAAGACAGCGACAGTATACTCACACACATAAAATAAATAAGTCTTTAAAAAAAAAAAGAAAGAAAGAAAGAAAAAAGAAAGAAGGAAGGAAATAAATAAATAAATAAATAAATAGTGTCTGGTGGGCCAAGCCTGCAATTCTGTGTCACTGGAGGCTGCCATATGAGAATCATGAGTTCAAAGTCTCAGAGTCTGATGGCTGTTCTTGGTTGGCAACTTGACTACATCTGGAATTACCTAAAACCCAAAAATGGAGGTCACACCTGTGAGGGATTTGGGGTGGGGGAGGCAGGAAGACCCAGCACTCATCCGGGCCAGGCTTTCTGCTGCATGCCTATTTAAGGCCAGGGTAGAAGGACACTTTTGGCTCTTTGCCTGTTTTTTCTTGATTGTGTCCTAGGCTGAATAAAATGGAGAAGGCTTGCAGCAAGCTTCCAGCTCCCTCTTCTCCCTGAACACAGGTGCACTGTGAGCAGGTGCTTCCAGGTCTGCCTCTTTGACTCCTGCCATGTTTCTTTCAAAGATGTATTTTATGTGTATGGATATTTGTCTGCAATTATTATGCACCAGGTGTATGCCTAGTGCCCAAGGAAGCCAGAAGAGAGCATTGGATCCCCTAGAACTGGAGTTACAGATGGCTGTGAGCCACCATGTGGGTGCTGGGAATGGAACCCAGTTCCTCTGCAAAGACAGCGAGTGCTTTTAACTGCTTCCATCTCCTCAGCCACAGCCCTCCCTTTTTGTTTTATGTCTTTTACTTGTTGTTGTTGTTGTTTGAGACAAGGTTCTTCTGTGTACTCCCAGTTGTCCTGGAACTCCCTCTGTACACCAGGCTGGCTTTAAATCCAAAGACCTACCTGCCTCTACCTCCCAAGTGCTGGAACTAAAAACATGCACCATCACCACCTGGGCCTCTTCTTCTCTTTTTTTAAAAAAGTAATTAATTAATTAGTTAATTAATTAATTTCTGAGCCAAGGGTTCTCTGTGAACTTACTCTGTAGACCAGGCTGGCCTTGAACTTAGAGGTTCACCTGTCTCTGCCTCTCAAGTACTGGGATTAAAAACATGGACCACCACCAACTAGCTTGATTTATTTCTTTATATTTTATGTGCATTGGTCTTTTGCCTGTATATATGTTTGTGTGAAGGTGTGGATCCACTAGCACTGGAATTACAGGAAGTTATGAGCTTCCATGTACATTCTGGGAACTGAACTCAGATCCTCTGGAAGAGCAGCCAGTGCTCTTAACCTCTGAACCTTCTCTGCAGACCAATCTTTCTATTTTTTTTAAGATTTATTTATTTTTATATATGTGAGTATACACTGTCACTGTCTTCAGATATACCAGAAGAGGATATCAGATCCCATTACAGATGGTTGTGAGCCACCATGTGGTTGCTGGGAATTGAACTCAGGTAATCTGGAAGAGCAGACAGTGCTTCTAGCCGCTGAGCCATCTCTCCAGCCCAATTCTTCCACTCTTAAGTTGCTTTAGTCAGAGTATTTTGTCACAACAGGACATAAGTAAGGCATCTAGTAAGAGTGAGGATCTGAGTTTGGTCACCAGCACTGGCACAAAAGCCAAGGTCAACTTCTGTGCACTGCACCTGCATACACAGGTGCACAGATGACCACACAGGCACACAGACACTTACACACAAAAAGATATAGGGAGGAAAAAAAGAGTAAATGCCTTGCATCAATACATCTAGTCTTTAGGACAGACCATTTTCTTGTTGTCTGTGAGGAAAAAAAAAGGCCCAGACAGGGTTAAGGCCACTGGGAGATGCAGAGCAGGAGGCTTACCAGCCTCTCTGACCTGGCACACACAGTTCTTGCAGCCCTGCCATGTTCTCCGTGTTTCCTTTGTTTTATTCGGTCTTGAGGGGGGGAAAGGGAGACTAGGAAGTGGAAGATCCTGAAAGAATACTAAGACTATGGGGGGTTTGTTTCTTAGAAGTCCCGGGACAGACAGCCTGATTCTCTGCTAGGGAATGGAAGTGAAGGAGCAGCTGTGTACAGGACTGAGAAAGGAAGTCGCCATGGGTGGAGCAGTGAGGCCCAGGGAGACCCTGTCCCTGCAGCAGAGGAACTAGGAGGATTTACAGTCCAAGTGGTACCCGCTGTCACCTACTTGGAGCGGATGAAGGAGGGGATGATTCTCTGTTGCCATTTTATATACTTTTTGTGCTTTAAAAAAAATAAGCACATGGTCCTTTTGTAAGGAAAAGCCCAAACAAAAGCATTAAGGGAAAAAATGTAAAAAAAAGCAGGATATGAGTGTCTGTGCTGACGAGTCTTATGTCATCTTGACCCAAGCCAGAGTCATTAGAGAGGAGGGGGTTGCCTTCATAAGATTAGCCTATAGGCAACACAGTAGGGCATTTTCTTAATTAGTGATGGATGGGGGAGGGCCCAGATCATTGTGACTGGTGACTTTTTTGGCCTGGAAGTCCTAGATGCTGTAAGAAAGCAGGCTTATAAGGAGCTGGAGAGATGATTCAGTGGTTATGAGCACTGACTGCTCTTCCAGAGGTCCTGAGTTCAATTCCACATGGTGGCTCACAACCATCTGTAGTGAGATCTGATGTCCTCTTCTGGTGTGTCTGAAGAGAGCAACAGTGTACTCACATAAAATAAATCTTGAAAAAAAAAAACCCAACAAAGATCAATCAAAAGTTGGGTTTTTATATAGATATCTTGATATAGTAAGTGGGAAAATGCTTACTGTCTCTTATGTTAACTATAGGCCGACCTTCCTTCTTTCCTTCCTGTTGATAGAATCTCTAGCCAGGCTGACCTCTGACTTCCTATTTAGCTGAAGATGACCTTAAACTTCTGATCCTCCTGCCTCTGCTTCCTGTGTGCTGAGATTGCGGTTATATACCACCATGCCAGGTTTATTCATTGCTGAGAAGAACCTCAGGGCTTCCTGCATGCTTGTCAAGCATTCCACCAGTGGCTACATCCACAGTGCTGCAGCTCTCATTTCAGTGGCAGTAAACCACTGCAGAAATATCAGAGATATAACCAAAGGTTGTGGTGGGGTCTGGTGTGCACTGACAAAGGTGACAGAGACCTTAAATGTCGTAGGCAGTGCCAGACAACAAGGAGAAACCACATGAAACGGGTTTAGTACCGTGTAATTTCACCTTTGATACAGGGCCATCCTCCTCTTTGGTTTTTTTTTTCTTTTTCTATTCAGTAGCTTGGGCAATAAGTTATCCATATAATCTTACCAAGCAGTAGTCCTTTTGATTTCAGAACTTTTTACAAGAAGGTTAACAATTATTTGGTGGTGGTGAATGATTGAAACCCAAGCACTTGAGAGACAGAGGAGGAGGGTTAGCTCAAAGTCATTCTCAGGTATACAGGAAGTTTCAGGACAGTCCGAGTTATAGAAGACACCATCTAAAACCCATAAAGAGTAAGGTCTGGAGGCACAGGCTGAGGCAAACGATTACAAGTTCAAGACTAGCCTGGACTACAAGATGAATTCAAGACTAACCTGGACAACTTGGGTCTTGAAGTGAAAGTGAAGAAGATAAGGGATACAGTTTAGTGCTATATGCAAGGCTCTAGTATCACCAGTGCCCTCCCCACAGAAAACAGGAGGAGCAGGAGGAGGAAGAGGAGGAGGAGGAGGAGGAAGAGGAGGTGGTAGAGGAAGAAAAACTGGCAAAATGACTCCTCAGGTAAATATGATTGCCACCCAAGATCTGAAATCAGTCCCAGAAACCCACTCAACGGCAGCAGACTGGGGCCAGTCACCTTCTGATTTACAGTGAGTCCACATACACATTAGGTACGTACACAGTAGTAAGTAGACAGATAAAGGTTAATAAGAATTCTAACGTAATCATCCATTCTCAGTCTTAGAGATCAAAACAACACTAGGAAGGAAAAGTCAAGTTATTCATATCTTTTCCTTCTTTGTTTTGTTTTTTTTGTTTTTCGAGATAGGGTTTCTCTGTGTAGCCCTGGCTGTCCTGGAACTCACTCTGTAGACCAGGCTGGCCTCGAACTCAGAAATCCGCCTGCCTCTGCCTCCCAAGTGCTGGGATTACAGGCACATGCCACTGACCCCACCTGAGCAGGTCAGTCAACGAGGTCTGCAGGAGAGAGAGTGAGGATGGAGGGGCAAGAGATGCGAAGAATGAAGACAAGACAGAGAGTCTGATCCAGTCTCGTTTTCTGAAAGGAAATCATGGGTATATATAAGCACAAGCAGAGGAATGCAGCTGAAGACACTTTACCACGTGTGCCTTGCAGCTGGGGGCATTAAACAACAAAACAAGATATGTGAGAAAAACAAGATGTTTATCAGAGTGTGCTCAGCTGTTGTGGGCTGTTGAAAAACAAATCTCTTGTCAGGGTATATGGCCCAAGATGGCTGCAAAGATGGTAGCCGCTTTCTGCTAGGACTTGGCTCCCAACATGCCACCACTGCCCGGCTTTTCCTTCTTGTAAACCTATAAAACATGGTAGAAATAAGATTATTGTACATGTTCTTAAATACCAAATCTTTTTCTTTTTTTTTTGTCTTCCCTTCCTTCTCCCTTTTTTCTTTCATTTTTTTTTTCCTTTTTTGAGACAGGATTTCTCTGTGTATGTAGCCCTGGCTGTCCTGGAACTCACTTTGTAGACCAGGCTGAGCTCAAACTCACAGAGATCTGCCTGTTTCTGCCTCCCAAGTGCTGGGATTAAAGGCATGCATCACCAGACCCAGCTATTTATTTTATTATTAAGGTTTATCATTTATTTTTGCACCTGTGTGTTTGGTGTAGAGTAGGCCAGAGGGTGTAAGATCCCCTGGAGCTGGAGTTACAGGCTGTGAGCCACCCCTGACCCTGTGTGGATGCTGAGATCTGAATTCCAGCCTTCATGATGCAGCAGTAAGTGCTCTTAACCACTGAGTCATCTTTCTTGTCCTGAATTATTTCTCTTTGAGACAGGGTATTGTGAAGCCCAGGCTGCCTTCAAACTCAATAGGTGGTTTAGGCTAGCCTTGAACTACAGATCCTCCTGTCTCTACCTCTCTCAAATGAATTACAGGTATATACCATTGCACCCAACTTCCCCCTAGAGCTTTATTTATTTATCCATTTATTTGAGACAGGATCTCACTATATAACCCTGGAACTTGCTGTGTAGCCCAAGGTAGGCTGTAACTCACAGAGGTTCACCTGGCTCAGCCTCTTGAGTGCCTAGCTAAAAAAAAATTAAAACCAAACACTAAACATTATTCCTTGTGTAAATATTTTAGATTACAGATCTTTAAGATAAGAATTCTTGCCCAGGGGTGTAGCTCAGTTGGTAGAGTGTCTGAGTTCAACCCCCAGCAACACAAAAAACCTGGTATAGTGGGTGCTCACCTGCAATTCCTGTGCATGGAACTTTAAGACAGAAGGATCAAGAGTTCAGTTTCATCCTCTAGTTCTTAGTGAGTTTGAGGCCAGCCTGAGCTACCTGAGATCCTCACTCAAAGGAGGAAGAGGAAGAAGAAGAGGAAAAAGATGAGGAGGAAGAGGAAGAATAAGACTTTAATTAGTCATGAATCTCATACCTATAATTCCAATGCTCAAAAGGCTGAGGCAGGAAGATTGCCATGAGTTTGAGGCTAGCCTTAGGTACATAGTGAGAACCTGTCTCAAAAATACACAAAAAACAACAAAACATTGTTTTAAAATTACATATGGGACTTTCAGCTTTATGAGTCCTGCCTCTGCTTTGCAGATGGTCTTTTCTCTTTGTGTCTGTTGCATGTGTGTGTTTCCTCATCTCCAGTAAACACCTTTCTTCAGCTGTTACAATAAGTAAATAAACAAAATTATAATACTATTATCATATCTAAATAGATTCTCACCACTGTGAGATATTTACCCTAGTTCACTGTACCACTTAATAAATCTCCTAAGACCCCGATTTTCCACTTAAGTGAAGAGGGGTGTGGCTGACACAGAAGTCAGGTCCTCTGTTGTACATCCAGTGTAGGAGAGATGGGACCTGCAGCTGTGCAATCTGGGAGAGGAAGGGGTGCTTCAGACCACAGGACTCAAGGCGCAAGCTTCCCCGGAGCACCCCCTCTGACTCTCCTACTGTGCCAAGCCTGGCTCCAGAAGAGTTGAGACAAAGCCATAAAACAGCTTTTATGCAACAGTCTCCTGCTTCACAGACTTGGCTAACACCTTCGCAGTTAAGAGCTTGGGAGTGAAGAAATGCGTCTCAGTTAATGGCTTAAATTAAGCGATCAAACTCCCTAATAAAACTTCCATCTTGAACAGGTTTCAAACCTTAGAATATCCAAAGGAAAATGAAATCTCTTCTCTTCGGGGCTGGGAAAGACCTGGAGTCCCTGGAGTCATGCTTACCCGATTCATTGTTTCCTTGTTAAGCCTTAGGACAGGCATAAGCAAATTCCTACCATCTAAGGAGCCCAGGGCACCCTTTCTCACTTCAGTAACTAGGTGCCACCTGGGAAAAGGACAGGAGATCCCTCTCCCAGTGTCCCAGGAGGACTCAGTTCTATGTTGAGATTAAAAGGAACTCGGGTCACCTGGCCTGGGTATCTCATCTGTTCTGCTACACAGTGCGGAGCTGCTCATTCCCACTAAGCTCTCCCAGGGTCCATCTGATGCTGCAGCAATACTGACAGCCTTCTCTGGTGAAAGTGTGAGACATGGACGGTCCAGACTCCCTGCCCAACTGACCAAAGGCTGCCTAGGAACCAAACTTGTTAGAGCTTTTTAACTTATTTTTTATACTTTGAGAATGTTATACAGGAGCCAGGCAGTGGTGGCGCATGCCTTTAATCCCAGCACTTGGGAGGCAGAGGCAGGCGGATTTCTGAGTTTGAGGCCAGCCTGGTCTACAGAGTGAGTTCCAGGACAGCCGGGGCTACACAGAGGAACCCTGTCTTGAAAAACCAAAAAAAAAAAAAAAAAAAAAAAAAAGAAAGAAAGAAAGAAAGAAAGAAAGAAAGAAAGAAAAAAGAAAAGAAAAAAAAAGAGAATGTTATACTGGAATACAGTGGAATACAATTATACCCACACCCACATTTCCCCCCACCCCACCCCTACACCATGCAGTGTGTCTATCCTTCAACTTGATGTCATCATTTTCTCTTCTTCCCCCTCTGTTGGGAGCCGACTCCTAGCAGAAGGCGGCTATCATCTTTGCAGCCATCTCAGGCCATATACCCTGACAAGAGACTTGTTTTTCAACAGCCCACAACAGCTGAGCACACTCTGATAAACATCTTGTTTTTCTCACATATCTTGTTTTGTTGTTTAGTGCCCCCAGCTGCAAGGCGCACGTGGTAAAGTGCCTTCGGCTGTGTTCCCCTGCCTGTCCACAGCTACAAGGCATATAAATACCCAGGATTTCCTTTCACTAAAGGGGACTTGATCAGACTCAGACTCCCTGTCTTGTCTCCATTCTTGGAGTCTCTTACTCCTCCATCCCCACTCTCTCTCTTGCTAGACCCTGTTGACTGACCCGCGGACCGGAGCACTTGGCCCCCAAACGTGGGGCAGCGCGGGACGGGACACCCTTCTTTTTCATTTTCCTTTTCTTCTTCTAGATAACTCACTAAGTCCAGCTACTGCATATATGCAGGAGTGTGGGCCAGCCATCAGAGCATGGGAAACATACCAGTGGCCACATTCTCAAAGACTAAACTAACCTAGGTTTCGAAAGACTTAAAACAACTGTGCTGAGCATAGTCACCAATCAACCTGCTGGAAAAACAACAGACAAGGAAGCCGCTGTGTGGCTGCTGAGGTGGAGGCTGGAGTGATTTAACAGTGAGCCAAGGAAGGCCAGAGATCAAGTGCTGCCAAGGCTAAGCAGCAGCAAGGAGGGGCTCTTTCCCCGAAACATCAGAGGGAGCAGGGCCTGCAGACATCTTGATGGGAGGCCCCTCTTGTCTCACGGCTACAAGAGAAGAGTACATTTCTGTTAGAAGGAAAGAAAGAAATGAGGAGAGGAGGGGGAGGGGGATAGACCTAGGACCAGAAAATCAAAGTTGAGTGGCTGATAAACACAAAACATAAACTGGATTTCATTAGTGATTAGAGAAATACTTGTTAAAGCACCAGTGAGCATAATGTCGAAATGACAAAGATCTGGATAGGTGGTGCACCCCGGGACCCCAGCACTTAGGGGGCTGAAAGTGGGAGAATTCAGAGTTCGAGGCCAGCCTGAGCTACATAGACACTGTCTCGATGATATAACAGCAACAACAATAAAAAGCTGAGGGGCGGGGTGGGGGGGTAAAGGCACTTACTGTCGAGTCTGGTCACCTGAGTTCCAGCCCTGGGACCCACAGTGTGGAAGTAGAGAACACCCTCCCAAGAGGTTTTCCTCTAATCTACATATAGGTGCCATGACACCACACAGACACCCTCCAATAAACAAACAAACAAAGAAGTCAATAAATAGTAAAATTTTAAAGTTGATAATATTCAAGGTTAGGAGTTGGGTGGGAATTGGCATTTCTGTGTTATTGTCCAAAGTATAAAATGGTGGGGTGATTTTAGGATGCACACATCTAGCAAATTTCAAATGAAAATCTGTGTCTGAGATCTCTATGGAAACAGGCAAGTGTGAACGGAGTGATCCCCGCAGCACCGCAGAACAATGAAAAAACCAGAGCAGCCGATGCGGAGCAGTGCTACTGCCCGGTTAATACGGCGTCTTGGCAGATGTGCCGTAGCCACCATGGAGCAGTGTGTGTGGATGACACAGAGGGACAGCCGAGAGACTGAGGTGGCTGAGGTGCTCGCTCACTTCTTCAGCCGGGATACTAAAATTGGAATGAATCAGAGATTAGCATGGTCCTATGCAAGGATGGCACATGGGTTTGTAAAGAATTCCCTATTAAAAAACAGAAAAGAAAGAGAAATGTAGTTGGGTAGAGGATGAAACTATGACCTCATTTCCATTAAAAAAAATATATATATGAATTTAAATGAGATAGACTAATTATCATATACATTTATGTATTTATAGGCAAATAGGAAATAATTTGTAGAGATAAACCTTCCTTTATCACACAAGTATAACTAACAATAGTCACCTTTTTTTTTTTTGCCGTGTGTGTGTGTGTGTGTGTGTGTGTGTGTGTTGAGGTGGCTTTTCATGTAGCCCAGGCTGGTCTCAAACTCAGTTCAAAGTGGAGATGACCTTGTACCTCTAATCCTGCTGCTTTGCCCTGCTGAGTGCACGAATCGCCTGGTTCGTGTGGTGCTGGAGAGTGACCCCAGGACCTCATGTACTCTGAGCCAGCGCTCTGAGCTACACTTCCCTCCCCTGCCCACCCCCTCTCTTAGGTAGCTCTGGATGGCCTGGAACTTGAGGCAGTTCTTGTACCTCCATCTCTCCAGTGCTGGTATCCCACCCCCTGTGCCACCATGCCTGGCTTTTGAAAGCTTGGATTTTAGAGATATTTTACTTTTCTTTTTTTCTTTTTTTTTTTTTTTTTTTTTTGGTTTTACGAGACAGGGTTTCTCTGTATAGCCTGGGCTGTCCTGGAACTCACTCTGTAGACCAGGCTGGCCTCGAACTCAGAAATCCACCTGCCTCTGCCTCCCAAGTGCTGGGATTAAAGGTGTGCGCCACCACCGTCCAGCTGATATTTTACTTTTCATAGTGTTTGTAGGTTTTACATTTATTTATTTATTTGTTTGTTTGTTTATTTGCCTTTTCTTTTGGGGTTGAAGATTGGTAGTCATGTGTGTCTAAGCGTTCTATTGAATTTAAGGTATGCATAATTTAAAAACTGAAATACTGAAAGAATATAATGATGTTGCCTAGTAGATGAGCAAAAATCTTAAAGATTAAAACCCAATAGGGCTGGAGAGATGGCTCTGCAGTTCTGATTACATAATTGCTCTTCCAGAGGAAGAGGACCCAAGTTTGGTTCCCAGGCAGCTTACAACTACCTGTAATTCTAGCTCCAGGAGATCAGATGCCCCTGGCCTCTGTGGGCACCTACACATGCCCGCAAACGGAGTACACAAGTACACATAATTTAAAAGAAAATAAACCTTCAAAACCAATTAAGCCTTAGCCTTGGCGAGACTATGAAGAAAGAGCACACTCTTCAGGACTCGTGAATGGGTCGATGGGAGCCATATTTGCCAATACCCATCAGAAGTAAAAGTGGCATTCTGAGCCTCGTGGGAATTCCAGCATTGTAGAACTACCTGGACTAGCAGGCAAAATGTAGGCAGTAATAAGAGTTACTGGTTGTTAAACGTTTAATGCCTCCTCAGCCCTACCCTAAGCCCTTTGGGTTAGAAGGGTGAACCACACCCACTCCCATAAAGGCTGTCACTAACTTCTCTAAGCTCTTTATGTGGTCCACCTTAATCTCCAAACAACTCTGTAAAGCAGGTACTGCCATTAGGTCCAATTTACAAACCAGGAAGTGGCTGCTGAGAAAGGGAAAGTAACCCAAAGTCACTCGAGGCAGAGCCCAGGGTTTGATTCCTGGTTCTGGCTTCAGATCCTTGAGCCTGTAGCCTCTACCTCGCTGGGCACTAAAGTCACCCAGTCTCATAGGTAGGGTTAGGGTCTAGTCACACTAGGGTTAGGGTCTAGTCATATCGTTTGAGATTATTGCTTAGAGGGCATCCGACACTTTTTAAAAAATAGTATTTGGCTAGAAGCAAAAGGTTAGCTTCTCTCAAGCATCCTTGCAACCAAGACCAAGCATGCGACTGCTCTACGTGCGCGAGCCTTTCGCAGTGAGCTTTGGCTGAGCAGGGAAGGCAGGTGTGGGGCATGGAGTGTGGAGTGTGGAATGTGGAGTATGGGGCGTGGGGCAGAAGTCCCCAGGCCCAGTGCGTCTGGGGTATCACTTGGAACCTGAGGGGCAGAGGCAGTGTCCTCCGAGTGGAACAGGAAAGGCTCTCTGGCTGCTTCCAGATGGGGTTTGGTCACTTCTGCCACCTGGGCCTGTGACTCAGCAGATCCAGCGGTGCTCAGCAAACCAGGCTATATATGAGGCCGGCAAGCCTGGGCAATGGCTCTGGCGACCTGGCGGGTGTGGACATAGCCCATTTCATCAGTACTAGCTCTTTCCTTAAGAAATAATTAACCACTTGTGGGCTTTTGGGTCTTAACAAAAAACAAACACAGGATCATGGGACATCAGGTGACCTTATGACTCATCCTTCCTCTCAAACCAGGGATTAACTGATCTACCCAGAGAGCCAGTCCAGAGGACCCTCATGCTCAGGCAGAGCCCGAGCCTACACTGAGGGCAGAGGGAGGCTGCAGATCCCTGGTCTGCCCCAGCTTGTGGATAACCTCTCCTTCCTCCGCCCACTGCAGGGGATTCAGGAGTACTCATGCATGACAGATACAGAAGAGAACATTCCAGCCTGGCTTATGGGGGTGCGGTGGGGTTGTGGGAGTATGGGGGATGTGTGTGTGTAGGTGTTCCCTCCGCATACCGCCAGCTCTGAGGCCCAGAATGAGAAGATAAAGCGCAAAGCTTTTAGAACTACACTGCCTGTGTTGTATTCTGGTTTCAGCAGTTACGAGGTACAAATTGGAGCACAGGATTTAACCTTTCTGTACCTTAGTTTTATCTCTGCAAGAGAGACAGAATAGCTTGTTTGAAAAACTGAGAGAAAAAATATGCAAAAAAGCACCTATTGTGTGCTAAACATAACAGTAGTTGTTGCAATAGGAAAGCCCCTCTCCCCTTTTTTGAAACAGAGTCTCATTATACAGCTCTGGCTAGCCTGAAACTTGATATGTAGACCAGGATAGCCTTGAACTCACAGAGATCCGCTTCCACCTCAGTGCCAGGATTTAAGGTACCGGCTCTTTTGAGACTAATTTCTGGAGACCCTGTGGCACAGCAGTGTTTCTGTGCTTAGCACCAGTGAGCTGTACAGTTAATATGTCAAAGAGAGGGTCAGTGAGATGGCTCAGCAGTTAAGAGCACTGGCTGCTTCTCCGGAGGGTCCAGGTTCAATTCCCAGCACAACCCACATGGTAGCTCACAACCATCTGTAACTCTAGTTCCAGGGATCCAAGTGGCACTGCATGCATGTGGCAGACAGACATACACACAGACAGACACGTGTACACATTTAAAAAAAAAGAATATGAAAGAATACTAATGAGGCACATTTAGCCTTTTTTTTTTTTTTTTGGTTTTTTGATTGTTTTTGTTGTTGTTGTTTTTTCGAGACAGGGTTCCTCTGTGTAGCCCTGGCTGTCCTGGAACTCACTCTGTAGACCAGACTGGCCTCGAACTCAGGAATCTGCCTGCCTCTGCCTCCCAAGTGCTGGGATTAAAGGCGTGCACCACCACCACCCGGCTCACATTTAGCATTTTAACCACAATAAAAATGTTATAAAACAACATTTTAAACGTTTAATTAAAAAGTATTTTTTTTAACATTTAGTTACTTATTTTTTATATGCATGTCAGGGCTATGTGTATCCCATGTGTACATGAGAAAATCAGTGGTCTTTGCATCAGATTCAAATAATGAATAAGTGCTTCTTTACTTAACACATACACATACACACACACACACACACACACATACACATGCACATGTGCACACACATGTGCACACACACATAAGCACACGAATGCACACACATGGAGCTGGAGAGATGCTCAGAGCACTCGCTGCTCTTACAGAGGACCTGGGTTCAGTTCCTAGAATTCTTATTGAATAGCTCCAACTCCAGACAATCTGATGCCCTCTGAGACACATAAATAAAAATAAAATAAAATAAAATAAAATAAAATAAAATAAAATAAAATAAAATAAAATAAAAATAGATAAGTTCCTTGAGAGAAAATCTTGGAAGTTAGTGGAGAGGGAAAATCCTCCAGTGGGCAAATTCCTGCCTGAGCTTGTCTTTACTGGGTCTGTGCTGCCTTGGAGCTGACTCCGCACAGAGCATAGGCTTTGGCTAGGTACAAAGACTGGGGTGTGGCAAGATCAGAGGGCTAGGGAAAGAGGGGCTGGGAAGAAGGCCTGTAAATGGACCTTCTGGGCAAAACCCAGGCTAGAGAGCCACTCCCCATCAGCCCTTCTAGAAGCCATTTGTGATGAGCAGGCAAAGCACACCTGCTTCAATGATGACATTCATGTCTTTCCCAGACTTCTCTGTTGCCAATATCCCTTTACAGCATGGAATACCCCTTACCAAGTCACCCCAGATGAGGTTGGTGCTGAAGGTCTGCTTGGCACACAGAAGCTACCAAAACAGCTTGTCACCCGTGAAGGGCTGCTTACGCTGACTCTCTTCCAGAAGAGAAGGTGTAGAAATGTGTTGTTACCTCTACAAGGAAACATGGTTTTGGTTTCTTTGCTTGCCTTGCTCCATCCCCCTGCCACCTCTGTCTACCATCTGTGGGCATCTGGAGTGTTTCAGGTGTGGTTATGATGATCCACACTTTGTGGTTTCTGACCAAGGCTCTCAGTTCAGAGGCTCTCTTAGTTGGCTTTCTATTGCTGTGGTAAAACCGAATTACCAAAGCAGCTCAAGGAGGAAAGGGTTTATTTGGCTTACATGTTACAGTACATCTTCAGGGGAAAGCCAACACAGGAATTAAAGCCCTGGAGGAGTGAGGACTACTGGCTTGCTCAGTATGCATTCTTATACCACCCAAGGCTACCTACTAAGAGGTGACACCACCCACAGTGGGCTGGGCCCTTCCACATCAATCATCAATCTGGAAAATGCCCCTTAGATTGCTTGTAGAAGACCTCAATTGGGGTTCCTCTTCCCAGATAACTCTAGCTTGTGTCAAGTTGAAAACAGAACAGAACAAAACAAACAAACAAAAAAACCCAACCAGGACACCCAGTGTGTAGCATGTTCTATAAGTATGATTTCTTCTAATCCTCATAGCAACTAGTCAGATATGGGAACTGAGTCACAGACAAGCCTTTGTAAATGGTCTAAAGGCAATGAATAGCAGTGGAATGAGTAGTGATACCTGTTTTTCAAATATCTTGGCTCTGGGATACATACTTCTTAACTATTCCACGAAGACCCATAGGGTGTACTCAAGACTTGGAAGTAGCTGGCTTTGTAGAAACAGGCTATTGCAAGCCTTGGGAGGTTGGAGTGCCTGCAACAGAACTCATGGCCTGAACCAATGACCCTTCTATGCTATCCTTTCTCTCTCAGAATACATGATGAGCCCAGGACCTCAGATGGAAGAGGTCCAGGCCAAAATGGAGCCTCCTATTATTATACATAATGACCCATTTATGACAGTTTAGTTTGTAGGCCATGATTCAGGAATCTACTGGTCCATAGGTTTTGTACCTGTGATGTGTAGGGTTTTTTGTTTGTTTTTGTCAAGTCAACACAAACTTGGGTCATCTAGGAAGAGGGAACCTCAGTCTCTCAATCTCTATATGATAAAATGCCTTCATCATAGAGGCCTGTGGGAGTTTTCCTGATAATGATTGATGTGGGAAGACCCACACCACTGTGGGCAGTTCCACCCTTAGGCAGGTGATCCTGGGAGGTATAAGTTATGTAAGCCTGGAGAGCAAGCCAGTAAGCAGCATTCCTCCATGGTCTCTGCTTGAGTTCCTGCCTCCATGTCCCTGCCCTGGCTGAGTTCTTGCCTTGGCTTTCCTCAGTGATGGACTGTGATTGTACCTTGATCCTTTTCAAATTGCTTTTTGTTGAGGTGTTTATCAAAGCAATGGAAAGCAAATCAGAACAGCACTCCAAAAAGATTTGCTTTGATGAGCAGGAATTCAACTGGACTAGTTGGCTTTTTCGAGCTCTTTAAGCCATTGGGTAATCAGGCAGAAAAGAGGACAGATGTTAGATGGGGGGATTGATGACTTAGAGGAAGTGGTGTTGTCATGGGGTCAGGGAAGAGGGAGAAATGCAACACTCCGGTGTACTGTATCCAATAGTTAAAGTTAACAGAAGCCTAAAGGAGCAGAAACAAACAACTGCAAGTTTAGATCCTCCGGGAATGAAGGGCCTGGGTTACTCCATAAGGAAAGAAGTTGGGTCAACTGGAGCTTGGCTGTGTAATGTACTGGTGAGAGGGCAGCCCAGGTTCCTCAGACTCAATGCTAGCACATACTGGCTGTGTGCCTCTCTCACCATTAGTTCCCACATCTGCCCAGTGGGGAAGACACTAACGCATACCCGAGATAGTAATTGTGAGAAGTAAGTGATGCCTGTAAAGTTCTTAGAACAGGGTCTGGCATGTAACAGACACGCCATGAACGTGAGCTATTAACAAAGCGAAGGAAAGAGAGAAACAAAAAGGGCAGCCATAAATCCTAGCCTAGCCTTGGGCTGGTTGTAAAAGCCAGTCTAGTCCACACAAAAATCTGTATAGAAATGCTTTTATCAGTTTTATTTGGAATAGGCAAAACTGAAAAGAAAACAACCCCAGTGCCCTTGAAGCTTGAGAATGATTAAACTTTAGCAATCCATGTCACGATACACTTACTACACAGCAGTAAAAAGGAAGTATTGATATACACAACAACCCGAGTGAGTCTACAGAAAACCATGCCCAGTGACGAAAGCCAATTGTAGAAGGTTACACAATGCACGGCCCCATGTATAAAAAAACATTCTTGAAATGACAAAATTATAGTAATAAACTCACTGTTTGATGCCAACAGTTAACAGGATATGCTAAAGAGAAGAAAGTGAGTCTGGCGTCTAAGGGACTCTGGGAGTGATAGAAATGTTCTGTGTATTAGCAGAGTGGCACAGGGCTCTTATTCCAACACTTTGGGGGCTCAAGGCAGAAGGATGTTGACTTTGAAGCCAGCATGGGGTGGGGAATGTCAAAAAGGAAAAAAAAATCAAACCCAAAACTTCTTTATATTGACTGTGTTAGTGTCAAAATCCTGGTTGTGATAGTACCTCTGTAGTTATTGCTGCTGGGGGAGTGTGTAAAGGGGACAATGGCCCCATCCTGTTTCTTATAACTATGTGGGAACCTATAATTATAACAACAAATGAAGCTTAATTAGAATATGGGAGCCAGGCTTGATGGCACATGCCCATAATCCCAGCACCTGGCAAGCAGAGGCAAGCAGATCTCTGGGAGTTTGAGACTCGCCTACTCTACATAGTGAGTTCCAGGCCAGCAAAGGCTGCTTAGGAAGACCCTGACTCAGAAAGGGAGGTAGAGAGGTATAGCTGTGTGGTAAAGCTTAATATGTATGAATACTTGGCTTCAATACTCAATACTCTGACCCATTCAGAATGGGGTGGGGGTGCGGGTTGAGGATATGGCTCAGTTGGTTGGTAGAATCCTTGGCTAACAGGTACAAAGTCTGGCTTGGATCCCTCCCCTAGCACTACCTAAACAGTATAGTGGTATATGCTTGTAATCTCAGGATTCTGGAGGCAGGAGGATCCTTAGTGTTGTGAAGACTCAAAATAGAGAAATCAAGTTGGAACTGACCTGGAAACTTCTTTCCTAGTGGCTAACTCATAGCCAAAAGGTACCATGCAGGTCACTGGGGGAGAAAAGTCATCAGAAACTTATCCAGTGGTGGATGTTGGATGCTGCAGTACTAAGTTTCTGGGTAAGATGTGCCCACAGGTACAGTAGTGATGTGACTGTTATGGGGTAACCAGTGGCTTTATTATTAGATCTGAGAGCTGTTCTACAGGAGGGGATTCATGCTTGGTAATGTAGACATGGTTAAAACTCATGACAGAGAGGTCATAGGTGTGTGTGTGTGTGTATGTGTGTGTGTGTGTGTATGAACAACACACTACTGTTGTTTTGTCAAATGAACATGTCATAGGTCTTCTAAATATTGATGTGAATGCTCATAAATTAGTGCTGCTCTCAGCCT
Organism: Grammomys surdaster; assembly: GCF_004785775.1. Classification (NCBI taxonomy): domain Eukaryota; kingdom Metazoa; phylum Chordata; class Mammalia; order Rodentia; family Muridae; genus Grammomys; species Grammomys surdaster. The sequence continues at coordinate 2,605,588 of NW_021620675.1, forward strand.
TGGCCAGGAAAAAAAAAGGTTCATAGTGGGCAATAGTCAATGCAGAGACTCCTAGCCAATCAAAGTTCTTAGAATAAGTGACTGCTGCATGCTAGGCTCTAAATGGAACATCTCTGTCAACCCTTTACAAGGCAGGGGACATCACCGAAGAGAAGGACAGAGAATGTACAAGCTGGAAGATTGGAGGGGTACCGGGAATGCTGCAGACCCGTTATGGCTGTCACACTGATGACTACAGCAGCTATGATTACCTGCACAAGATCAAGCCAAGCAGCATTCCTGCATGGGTATGGGAGGGACTCATGAGGCCTCCCTCTAGTGGAGGAGCTATTGGCCCACGATGGCTGCTGGGGAAGGGGAGTCATTTTATCTTCTGCAGTGAAGCCACTGAAAGGTGCACTGTCCCATGAGCATGCAGGCAGCAGTAATTGGATTTAATGGACTATTTAAAAAAAAAAAAAGAATTGGACACAAAGGTAGGAGGAGCATGTGTTGGGTCTTGGCTCAGGGAGGGAGCAGTAGAGAAGTGTTGAGAGTAGATGTGATTAAGATACATTGCTAATCCCAGCACTTGGGAGGCAGAGGCAGGCGGATTTCTGAGTTTGAGAGTTCGAGGCTAGCCTGGTCTACAGAGTGAGTTCCAGGACAGCCAAGGCTACACAGAGAAACCCTGTCTCGAAAAAACCAAACCAAAAAAAAAAAAAAAAACATTGCATATGTATATGTGTGTATATACATACATACATACACACATACATACATACACATACATACATATATACATATATGAATATATGAATATACATATATATGAAATTTTCAAAGAATACATAAAATTAGTTTAAAAATCTTATTTCCTTGTAGCACCTCCTAGAATACCATCTACCTGCCTACGTAGGTATGTGCACAAGTGTACTTATGTCCGCGCTGCTTGTGTGTGCATGTGTGCATGTGTGCGTGTGTGTAGGATGGAGTACAGCTTGTGGGAGTTGGTTCTCTTTTTCCCTCAGGCGCCTAGCACTTTCACGCCCACTGAGCTATCTTTCTAGGCCCTCTTTCTAGGGTTGGTTTTGCCAAATGTTTTAATTTCTGATAATATTTTTCTGGTCTACTTTTGTGGTCCCTTTATTTTAGCATAGGTATAATTACTTACTAAATCATATAACTCTCATAATAACTTTATTCCTTAGTATTTTATGTTTTTCCTGAATAGAATTCTATATTTCATTAAATGGATTTTGTTTTGAGACAGGATCTCTGTGGTAGTTTAAATAGGTATGGCCGGCAGATACTCATGTGTTTGAATACTTGGCCTATAGGGAGTGGCACTGTTAGGAGGTGTGCCCTTTTTGGAGCAGGTGTGGCTTTGTTGGAGGAAGTGTGTTACTGTGGGGTCAGGCTTTGAGATCGCCTATGCTCAAGCTCCACCCAGTGTGGAATCTAGTCTCCTTGCTGCCTACAGATCAGGATGTAGAACTCGCAGCTCCTCCTCCAGCACCATGTCTGCCTGCACGCTGCCATGCTTCCCACTATGATGATAATGAACTAAACTTCTGAAATTGTAAGCTAGCACCAATTAAATGTTTTCCTTTAAAGAGTTGCTTGCCATGGTCACAGTGTCTCTTCACAGCAGTCTATTATGTAACTCTAGCTATCCTAGAACTAGTTACATAGACCAGGCTAGCCCTAATTTAGAGATCCACCTGCTTTTGCTTCCCTAGTGCTAGGATTAATGGTAAGTACCACCATGCTTGGCTTTTTCATTAGTCTTAATGGCATACGTATGACATCATTTTGGATTTTCCTTGTAGGCAGTATTACTTATGCATATTTTGGAGATTCTTGGCTTGAACCCCAGGCTTTGTTCATGTTAAGCATGTGTTCAACCACTTAAGACAGTTTTCTAACCTTATTTGCCTGCATGAGTGACCATGTGTGTCCTTGGTGCTCAAGGAGTCTCCAGAGGACAGCGTCAGATCACAGCTCCAGGAACTGGAGTTACAGATGCTGTGATCCACCATGTTAGTGCTGAGAACTGAACCCAGGTCTTCTGCAAGAGCAACAAGCAGCCTAAGCCAATGAGCCATCTCTCCAGGCTCCCAGTGTTAACTTTTAAAATAATCTGTTCATAAATGGTTAAGTGTTAGCACATTCTAGTTCTGTTCCATTGGAATAATTATATAATCTTTTTCCCTCACTCCCCCTTCCCCCGCCTTCTTCCCTCCCTCTCTTCCTCCCTGTTTCTCTCTCTCCCTAGGTTTTTTTTGTTTGTTTGTTTGTTTTTGGTTTCTTTTGTTTTGTTTGTTTTTTGAGACAGAGTTTCTCTGTGTAAGCCTGGCTGTCCAGGAACTCACTCTGTAGACCAGGCTGGCCTCAAACTCACAGAGATCCACCTGCCTCTGCCCCTGTACGATCCTGACAATCTTTCTCTCTCTCTCTTTAATCTGTAAATTACATGATGAATTGCTTAGCTTACTATTCCGTTCAACTCTCACAGATATGGCTATGAACTTAATCTTGCCTAAAGTCTCAGTAACTCCTTCAAGAAATAAAACCAGACTGTAATCTAACCTGACTTTAGGCCATAGATACTATTTTTAAAAGATTTTTTTTTTTTTTTTGGTTTTTCGAGACAGGGTTTCTCTGTGTATCCCTGGCTGTCCTGGAACTCACTCTGTAGACCAGGCCAGCCTTGAACTCAGAAATCCGCCTGCCTCCGCCTCCCAAGTGCTGGGATTAAAGGTGTGTGCCACCACCGCCCGGCATAAAAAATTTCTTTATTTTACTTCATGTTTATGAATTTTTTTACCTGCATGCAGGTTGGTTCCCCGGAACTGGGACTACAGATGGTTGTGAGTTACCATGTGGGTACTGGGAATTGGATCCTGATTCTCTGCAGAGCAACAAGTGCTCCTACTGCTGAACTTTGTCTCCAACCCCGGCATATACACCCTTGGCAGGAAGCCCTCTCACCTCCAGACTCAGCTTTTGTTTGATTCAGGAGGTGTTAGAGGAAATTTGATATCAAAAGCAGGTAGATTCCCATGGCTGGTAAGGCTGTCATGGTTGGGTGTGGAGCCTCTCGGCCCCTCTAAACTCTATTTCTGAAGTTCAAGAACACTTGAAGGTGGAATGTTGGCAGCACACAGGGGACAGAGTCAATGTGTAAACAGTTTGCTTTCCTCTGGGCATGTCTGGCTCTGGCTTCTTAGCAGGTAAGGTTCAGAAGGGGATTGGTGGGCCCCATGGTCAGGGGAGAACACATGTACTCCTGTGCCCACCCTTCTGGGTACTAACATGGTTCCATGAGTGGCAGCAAATCCCCGGAGATAAAAGGAAGATGTTTACTATGCCTGTTTCATGCAGGTCATTGCTCCAATGGAGGAACCTTGGGGCAAGGCTGGAGAGATGGCTCAGTGCTTAAGGGCTCTGGCTGCTCTTCCAGAGGGCAAGAGTTTCGTTCTCAGCACACACATGGCAACTAACAACTGTCTGTAACTCCAATTCCAGGGGACCCAACACACTCTTCTGGCCTTTCTCTGCATCAGTCACACACATGGTGACAGATATCCTATAGGAAAATAACACACACACACACACACACAGAATCAGCACACACCTCAAATCTCAGCACTCAGGAGGCAGTGTTGGACCTGAAAGTCTCAAGTCTGGGATACGCAGTGCACAGAGACACGGAGACCAAGATTGACTCAATCAGCAAGAGGAATTTTATTCCGATACGTCGGGGTCACTTCACTCTTGCAGGAGGAAGGACCCTGAATTTCTGAAGCACACACCTTTTATACTTTAGCATAGGCAGACTTTAGCAACAGCAAAACTTGTCTAAACCTAACTGGGCACTTTGCTTAGCCTTTAAACTTATTGGCCACACTCACTCAGGCAGTTATTTCTGATGAGTTATGTCTATCCAGGGCTGTGAAGGACACAGCTGGTTACGAATCAGTACATTCTGTGGTTTTTCTCTGAATTGTTTTTTTTTAACTCTCTCCCTGCTATCGGGACGGCTTGACCAGTAGGGTGGTTTTGTCTCTAATCTGCCCTTTCTGCTCTGTTCCCTTCGTTCTTATGGCAAGAGTTTGTCAGGCTGGTTTCACAGCAGAGGCAGCCAGATCTCTGAGTTCAAGGCTAGTCTGGTCTACAGAGCAAGTTCTAGGACAGCCAGGGCTATATAGAGAAACCCTGTTTTGAAAACCAAAACCAAAACCAAAACAACAACAAAAGTTTAAAAGAAAGCAAGCTTGGGGGTGGGGAAGAGAGTGCCAAAGAGATGGCCCAGTGGTTAGGAACACTTACTGCTCCTCCAGAGACCTGGGTTTCGGCTGTCTGAACCCTTATCAGGCAACTCATGGTTGATTGTAAGTCCAGCTTCAGGGGATCACACACCCTCTTCTGGCCTCCTTGAGCATCCACACACATAGTATATGTATACACAGATGCACACACACACACACACACACACACACACAGACATACACTTATACACTAAAAGTTTTTTTTGTTTGTTTTTTAAGAAAAGGAATGGGAGAGCCATCAAGCTGGGAACGTGACATCCAGTTGTTTATAAAGATCATCTTAACGAAGCTCAGCTTTCCAGCTCCTTTAATGTCAGGTAAGGTAGAAAGATGCGGAAGGGCTGATGATTGGACACTGAGGTGGTTCGGAAGGTGCATTGTGGTCCCACGGAGTCTGGTACATTGTATTTCCTGAGAATACAATCAAGTGCCTCAAAGTGGGAAGAGAGAGATTATATAAACTCAAGGCAGATCCATTGTGTACTGCAGTTCAGAAAAAACAAACACTAAATGCCTACGGTGTCTATGGTTAGAGCTGAGCAGAACCTGAGTATGGTGGCTGTTCTTGGTTGTCAACTTGACTACATCTGGAATTAACAGAAACCCAAACTAAGACAGACAGCCTAGTGCACTGAATAACTACTGGATTCTTGGAAGTTCCATTGGTAGATAGCCATTGTTGGAGTAGCTGGACCACAGCCTGTAAACCATTCTAATAAATCCCCTTTGTGTGTGTGTGTGTATGTATGTATGTATGTATATGTATATGTATATGTATATGTATATGTATATGTATATGTATATGTATATGTATATGTATATGTATATGTATATGTATATGTATATGTATGTACATATATGTGTGTGTACCTGTGCATGTGCGTGTGTTCATTCTATAAGTTCTGTTCCTAAAGAACTGTAACTAATACAAATCTTGGTATCAGAAGTAGTTCTAGAGCTACAGAAATATAAGGATGAATTTTTTAAGTATCTGGCCTAGGATGTCTGATTTGCCAACAACGACAGTTACTGAAACCTCTCCTAGAAGCTTGGGGAGTAGTGAATGCCCATGGTGTGAACTATTTTACAAACTTAGGAGACAAATGTTTTTGATTATCTTGGTAAACTGTTGTGAGAGGCAATGAATTTGGTGACTTGAACTTTTGACAATTTGTGGGAAAAAGAAAGGAAAATTATGCTGCTTTTTTGTTGTTCTTTGGCATCTCCAAAAGCAGTGGGCTTTGAGGTAAAATTAACCAACTTCTAGCATCTCAGAATAGAGTAGACAACAATCAATTCAGGAATAAAACTGACTTTAGACTGTTTGTATGATTCCAGATGTGTATAAACAGTCTAAATGTCTTAGTCAGGGTTTTGTTGCTGTGGAGAGACACCATGACCAAGACAACTCTTATAAAGGAAAGCATTTAATTGGGGCTGGCTTACAGCTTCAGAGGTTTAGTTCGTTATCATCATGGCAGGAAGCATGGCAGCATCCAGGCAGGCATGGTGCTGGAGAGGTAGCTGAGAGTTCTACATCTTGATCCACAGGCAGCAGGAAGAGAGAGACACTGGGCTCTGCTTGAGTATCCGAGACCTCAAAGTCTACTCATTAATACCCCCTCTCCAACAACGAGGCCACACATCCAGTCATGCAGCTCCCTGTGAGTTTATGGGGATCATTTTCATTCAGACCACAAAAGGTTTCTATGTGTGCTCTGGAAAACATCTTTTCTCCAGCAGCCACAGAGCTCATGTTGCAGAAAATCAAACTCAAGTCCTCACTCTGAGGTTAGCCGAATTACAGCAAAAATCCCCAAAAGTCCCAGCCTCAGCGGATGTTGGTGCTTGAAATAAGGGGATGAATTGGGAGAGAAGGGGCTCCTGTAACTTGGAATGGGAGTGGGTGGGAGGGCCCTATTGAAGGTGAGAGCTTTGAACCCTTAGATTCTCAAGGGTTTATCTCACCTGAGGAAGTAGCCTCCCCACTCTTAGTAGAAGATGTACTTCCACCCCCCATACCCGCCTCGCTGAAATGTGGCCCTTTTCAACTTTCAGTGAGGAAATTAATCCTTCATTGCCTGCTAAGCCACCAGTGATTTTCTCTGAAGGAGATGCCAGGCAAGACAATACCAGTGTCCCTTAGGGCCCACCAATAGTTGCCTATAGACCTATAACTACACTTAGGGCTGAGCAGGCTCCTAGAGGGGAGGTGGGAAGTATAGTTCACAAGGAGGTGCACTGCACTACTAAGGACCTTAAGGGGTTTGCTAACTCATTCAAGCAGAACTCTGGAGAAATATGTGTGGGAATGGATTTTATAAGTGTTGAGGCCTAGAGAGATGGTTCAGGGGTTAAGAGCACTGACTGCTCTTCCAGAGGTCCTGAGTTCAATTCCCAGTAACCACATGGTGGCTCACAACTGTAATGGGATCTGATGCCCTCTTCTGGTGTGTCTGAAGAGAGTGACACTGTACTCATATTCATAAAATAAATAAATAAACCTTAAAAAAAGAGTGTGGGATGATGGTGGAAGGAACATAAAGCTAGACCAGGCTGAGTTATCGATGTGGCCCTGAGTGGAGGTTCTAGCTGGAATATGGAAGTGCACACTGTTAAAAGGTCTCAAGTTTGAAGCATTTGTCAAAAGATGGCCTACTGAAAAGGAGTTAGAGATGCCTGATAAACCTTGGATTAGTGCTGATGAGAGATTTTTGTTGTTGTTGTTTTGTTTTTCGAGACAAAGTTTTTTTGTGTGTAGCCTTGGCTATTCTGAAACTAGCTTTGTAGCCCAGGCTGGCTTCAGATTCATAGAGATCCACCTGCTCTGCCTCCTGAGTGCTGGGATTAAAGCCATCCACCATCACCACCTGGTTTGATGAAAGAATTTTAATGTTCATGGAAATTGTAATGCTAGAGTGGGTGCACTGTGTAAAACCTAATCCTCCTCAATGGAGCGGCCTAGGGAATGCCCTTCACTAATCCTAGGAGATGCAAAATTTTGAGAGGCACCAGCACATGTTGTACCCTTCTCTGTGTACCAGACCTTAGGGCTGGAGGTGCTGCTGTTTAGTTGGATGAGTTTAATGAAATGGAATTAATTGGGTCCCAAAGTAGCAGGGGCCAGGTGACAGCACTGAATGGCCAAAGGCAAGGTGAGCATAGTTACCATAATGGGCAGCATAGAGAAAGCAATGTTCATAACGGCCTGACCCATAGCGGTCAGCACAGAGAAAGTGATTTTCATGGTGGCATGGCTTGTATGGATCTTTCAATCATGGGGATTCCATACATGAAATAGATATGAAGTCTACTGCATTTTTGTTTGATCTGTCTAAGTGGAAAATTTTTCAAACAAATGAAAGAAAGGCCACACTGGATCATGGCAAAAGGGAACCTTGGCTTGTGAACCAATTTCCAGACTTGAACCAGTTTGCAGACCCAGAATCCTTTGAATGAAAAGATGGCCAGGTTCCCCTGAGGAAGGACCTTAATAAAATACCTAATAGTTCTACTGTTAGTCTTTCTCCAGTCCTTTATCAGGTAGACAGAAGGCCTTTTACAAGAGCAACAATATGGGGTCAACTGAATACTGTTCTGAATTAACACCCAAATACTGTGGCCCTCCAGTTAAAGTAGGGGCTTATGGAGGTCAGGTGATTCATGGAGTTTTGGCTGATGTCTGACTCACACTAGGTCTAGTGGGTCCCTGAACTCATCCTGTGGTCATTTCCCCAGTTTCAGAATGTATAATTGGGGCAGATATACTTAAAAGTTAGCAGAATTCTCACATTGATTCCATGACCTGTGGAGTGAGGGCTATTATGGCTGGAAAGACTAAATGGAAGCTTTTAGAATTGCCTCTGCCAGGGAAAATAGTGAACCAAAAATAATGTCACATTTCTGGAGAAATTGCAGAAATCAGTACTACCATCAAGGACTTGAAAGAGGCAGGGGTGATAGTTCCCACCACATGTCCTTTAACTCTCTTATCTGGCCAGTGCAGAAGACAGATGGATCATGGAGAATGACCGTTGACTAGGAAAACTTCATCAAGTAGTGACTCTGACTGCAGCTGTTGTACCAGATGTTTCCTTACTTGAGCAAATTAATACATCTCCCGGTACATAGTATTCAGCTGCTGATTTAGCAGATGCCTTCTTCTCAGTACTTCTTTACCAGAAGGAATTTGTTCACCAGTTGACAAGGCCAGCAGTATATCTTTACAGTTTTGCCTCAAGGATATATTAACTCTCCAGTCCTGTGTCATAACTTAGTTTGGAGGGGTCCTGATTATCTGTCTTTTCTACAAAATATGTTGGTTCACTGTATTGATGACTTTGTGCTGATTAAACCAAGTGAGCAGAAGGTAGCAGTCCCTTTGGATTTGTTGGTAACATGTATGCACATCAAGAATGGGAAATAAGCCGGGCAGTGGTGGGGCACGCCTTTGATCCCAGCACTTGGGAGGCAGAGGCAGGCGGATTTCTGAGTTCGAGGCCAGCCTGGTCTACAGAGTGAGTTCCAGGACAGCCAGGGTTACACGGAGAAACTCTGTCTCGAAAAACCAAAAAAAAAAAAAAAGAATGGGAAATATCTACCCAAAATTTGAGGGCCTTTCACTTCAGTGAAATTCTTAGAAGTCCAGTGATTTGGAGCATGTGGAGCTATTCGTTTTAAATTGAAAGATAAGTTGTTGCATCTGGCCCCTCTCAACACCAAGAAAGAACTATAACATTTAATACGGCTATTTGGAGTCTATAGACAGCACATTCATCACTTGGCTGCATTACTCAGGCCCATTTACCAAGTGACTCGGAAAACTGCTGCTCTGAGATGGGTCTGGAACAGGAGAAGGCTTTTCAACAGGTCCCAGCTACTGTGCAGGCTGCTCTGCCTCTTGGACCATATGACCTGATGGATAGTACTTGGGGTGTTAGGAACAGATAGGGATGCTGTTTAGAGCATTTGGCAGGCCCCTATAGGTGAGTCACAGAAGAGACCTTTGTGATTTGAGAGCAAGGCTCTACTGTCATCTGCAGACAATCATTCTCCTTTTGTGAAACAGCTCTCTTATTCAGCCTTAGTAGAAACCAAACATTTGACAATGGGCTACCAAGTTACCATGTGACCGGAGCTGCCTGTCATGAATTGTATGTCATCTGGTGTCTTAGTCACTGTTCTAAGGCTATGAAGAGACACCATGACCAAGGCAACTATTATAAAGGAAAGTGTTTAATTGGGGGCTTGCTTACATTTTCAGAGATGTAGTCCATTATCATCATGGCAGAGAGCATGGTGGCAGGCAAGCATGGTTCTAGAAAAGGAGCTAAGAGCTACAGATCTGTAAACTGAGACTCCTCCTCCCCTCAGGGATCGTGGGCTCATACTGGTCCATGAGAGCAAAAGGATCAGAGTCGATGAGCAGGAGTTCTGTGAGCATGCGCACAGGTTAATAAGACCGGCTGGGACCGGCTGCAGAGAGGCTGGCCAACTTTACTTGGGGTGATTTAAGGTTTATTTAGTTTTAGGAGACAAAGGGGTAGGTGGGAACATACAGGGCGGGAAAAGGTCATTGACGGAGGCTTAGGGTACAGAAATGCCTCATTAGCATAGGGAAGCATGTCAGGAACCTCTAGTGCTCACTGAACAGGTTCTTACTGGGAGAAAGGAAATTGAACCGATAATAGTAACCAAGGCTACATGACATTCTGCCGGTAGAGGTGTGTTGGGGTTTTTGTTGTTTGTTTTACCTCCCTAGACAAGGTCAGAAAAGAGAAAGCACTGCCAAAGAAGGGAATCCTTCATTATGCACCAAGCTCAGAAGGCTATCCAGTTAATGGTAGACTTTGACCTTAATTAGCAGAGTTTGCCCACTGGGAATGACATGGACCTTTGAAACCTCAAAGCTCACCCCCAGTGACACACTTCCTCCAACAAGGCCACACCTCTTAATCCTTCTAATCCTTTCAAATAATGACATTGTCTGGTGACTAACATTCAAATATATGAACCTATAGGGGTCATTTTTATTCAAACCACGACATCTGGCCCATCAAGCTATAAAATAGGAAATACACAGCAGCAATCCATGATCAAATTGAAGTGGTATGCCGGGCGGTGGGTGGCGGACGCCTTTAATCCCAGCACTTGGGAGGCAGAGGCAGGCAGATTTCTGAGTTCGAGGCCAGCCTGGTCTACAGAGTGAGTTCCAGGACAGCCAGGGCTACACAGAGAAACCCTGTCTTGAAAAGCCAAAAAAAAGAAGTGGTATGTATGATTGGACATCAGCAAGTCTTGAAAACACAAGCAAGTTACTGTAGGGTTAGATTTTTCGAATTCTACTTTTAATAAGGGTTCTTAAATGCTTTAACCTTCCTTCTAGCCCACTACCCACCAGAGGTAGAGGAAGGGTTAATAGGACAAAGGAGGATGTGGACCTGTTTAGAAGTAGTTCTTTGGAGAAAATCCAATCTGCCTTGTCAGGATATCTGAAGTTTAGTTCACACAAATCATAAACACAATTCATGAATCAGCAACAACAGGTGAGACCAGAAGAAATCATGAGACTCTGCTGTGTGCTGTTTAGAAATAGTTCCTCGAAGCAATTCCAATTTCCATTTGTCAGGATACCAGCAGCCCAGTTCAGTAGTGTCAGAATACTAAACGCAAATCAACAGCAGTGGCACAATCCAGCAGAAACAGCCTGACCTCCACCAAATCCTCATGAGTCAGCAGGAGTGAGCAGGACCAGCAGAGACACCAGGAGACGTTCTCTGCCATGCCGTTCTCAATGAAGTGAAGATCAGTGAAGACGAAGACTTGAGATCAACAAAGCATTGCAAAGCTAGCTATAAAGTTCCCTTTATACTCCCTCATAACATCACATTTCCTCCCACAGGTCTTGCCTCAGCAAAACTCCATGTGAGTCTGTATCAGCTGACATATCCAAAAACTTCCACTCCCCTCTGCCAATTGGCTTGAGTCTGAGGAAGCAGCAAGAAGCTGCCAGAACACAACCAGAAGTTTTTTTGGTGCGTTTCTCTCTATGAAGTCATGGCAAACGATGACTAAAGAATGGTAAGGCATACCAATACCCTCCAGGGTCATCCACTGTCTATTGAGTTATATTTATATTCCTTCTAAGCATCATGCTTTCACGTGTTTGCTTTAGCAAAATATCCTTTCACGTCTGTGTCCCAGTGAAACATCATTTGACATAACTGACTTTCCAAAGAAACCAGACGTTTCCACTTCAAGTTACATGAAGAAGTTGCCCAAATTCCTATAGTTTCTACTCCATTACAATGTTATCTGCTGTCAAGTATGAACCTATATCCTCATGGGGGTGTTTCTTATGATTGATTGACTGAGGAAGAGAAGACAAGGGCCTGGTTTACTGATGTTCTACACATTATATAGGCATCATCCAGAAATGGCAGCTGCAGCATTATAACCTCTTTTTGAGACAACCCTGAAAAACACCAGCAAAGGGAAATCTTCATAGCGGGCAGAACTTTGGGAAGTACACATGGTCATACATTTTTTTTGGAAGGAGAAATAGCCAGATGTGAGGATTGTTCACTGATTCATGGACTTTAACCAATGGATTGGCTGAGTTATAAGAGACTTGGAAAGATCACGATTGGAAAATTGGTGAGAAAGACATCTGAGGGAGATGTATGTGGATAGATCTCGCTGAAGGATGTGAAGATGCTTGTGTCCCATGTAAATGCTCACCAAAAGGTGACTTCAGCTGAGGAGCAGTTCAGTAATCAAGTGGATAAGATGACCCGTTCTGTGGACAATCAGCCTCTGTCCCCAGCCATCCCTGTCATTGCCCAATTGGCCCATGAACAATATGGCCATGATGGCAGAGACAGGTTATGTATGGGCTTGACAGCATGAACTTTACACTCACAAAGGCTGACCTAGCTACAGCTGCTTGCAGAACACCATATCTGCCAACAACAGGGACCAACACTGAGCTCCAGATGTGGCACCATTCCTCCAGGGTGACCAGCCAGAGCCTTGATAGCAGGTTGACTACATTGAACACTTCCCCCACAGAACAGACAATACTTTGTCCTTAGTGGAGTAGATACTTATTCTGGTTGTGGGTTTACCTTTTCTGCTTCTGCCCAAACCATCATCCATGTGGGCTTACAGAATGCCTTATCCATTATCATGGTATTCTACATAGTATTGCTTCTGCCCAAGTAACTCACTTTACAACCAGATAACAGTGACAGTGGACACATGATCATGAAATCCACTGGTCTTACCATGTTCCTCACCATCCTGAAGCAGCTGGCATGAGAGCAAAGTGGAATGTCCTTTTGAAGACACAGTTATGCTGCTGTGAGTTTTTGCTATACCGCTTTGACTCCTGGAGGATTGCACTCTTGCATCTGCCCAGGAGCTATCTTGGGATCTGTGAATGAAAACACACGCATTAGCTTATTTTTAACATGCCTTACTAGCTTAGTGGCTGGCCACTTACTTCTAAGCCTCCTGCGGCTGGCTAGCATGCCCTTCCCTCTGGTACTCCTGACTCAACATCTAAACCTACTTTTAACTTTGCTTCCCTGTTACCTTCTGTGAAGCCCATTGGTCTTGGTGCTGCCCAAGACACTTCTGGGCAGCCCTTCTGAGGCTGCTTTCCCTTTACTCCTGCCTTTTGGATGATCTCCCCTCTGCAGCTCTAAGTCTGTTCCACCTGTCTCTCCCGAGTCATCGATTCTCCCTTCCTCCTCCTGTGTCTTAGCCGGTGCTAGGTGGTGGCCAACTTCCTTTGCCCAAACATTTCTTTATTGCCAATCAAATCCAGCAGGGGGCAGGCTTCTTTTAGCCTGTGTGCAGGACACTGTAAACAGGTTTTTTGGGTAACACAATCAGCAAGAGAACACCAGATGTTATGTTCCCCCCCCCCACTTTTGTCCACTAAAAAGGCCCTTTCTTTCCAATATATATTGAACATAAATATAACAGTCATGTAAACTAAACATGTCCAGTCCATCAATTTTGTCAATTTAGATAAAGTATTCTACCATCATTCCAAACTTAAAGAGTTTACAATTCTATACCTGAATTGTGTTTTGATTTTAGCCTGTAACACAATCTGAAAACCATGTTTTTAATTCCATATCATATCTTTTATTGTTAAACAATTTAAGTTTGCTTATGGGACTATAATTAGTCATCAACCCTGTCAGAAATCTGAGAACAAATTAAACATTATTTGAGTATATAGGAAGCACCAAACACAGCTTCTAAAACTTAAACAATTGTAGAGACAGCTGACTACCTGGACAGTCCCCTAATTTCTTATAACGTTGGAGCATCTGTCTTCAGCCTTTTGGCCCAGAGCCATCTGGCAGACTCAGCAATGAAGTAGGAATATAAAGGACTAGCTTGCCCTGTCTTGGCAGAGATTAGTAGTCAGCACATCACATAAACGTAGAAGGAGAGAATCAACTCCACAATATTGTCCTCTGACCTCCCATGGCATGTGTGCACGCACACTTATATACACACACAGTTACACAAATACATGCACACATCCATGCGGACTCACAGGCACATGCACATGTACATCCTAATAATAACAGTGAATTAAGCTTTTTTAGGAATAAGTGATGTCTATGGGCTGGGGTATATAATTCAATGATAGGGTGCTTGCCTAGCTTGCCTCAGGCCCACATCCACCCTCAGCATTACAATAAATAAATAACCAAATAAGCAGAAACAAGCTGGGTATGGTGGTACATGCCTTTAATCCCAGCACTTGAGAGGCAGAGGCAGGCTGATCAGTGTGAGTTCAAGGCCAGCCTGGTCTATATAATGAGTTCCATGACAGCCAGGACTACATAGTGAGACCCTATCTCAAAAACCAAAACTAATTAATCAATTAGACAAACAAAAACACAAACCAAACCAAACCAAACTAAACTAAACCAAACCAAAACAGAAATGGCTATTATATTCCTGGATAGAAATTTTTTCAAGTTTATTTATTCTTATTTTATGCATATGGGTGTTTTACCTGCATGTATGCCCATGTACCACACATGTGCTGACGCTGTTGGAGTCCCTGGAACTGGAGTTACAGATAGTTGTGAGCTGCTATGTAGATGCTGAGAGTCAAACCTAGGTCCTGTGGAGGAGCAGCCAGTGCTCTTAACCACTGACCGTGGTCTCCAGCCCTGTGCATAGAAATCATAATATAAATGTCAATTCTGGAAGCCGTTCTCTCTCTTCTTAGGCTGGAGACCCAGCTGCTCCGGCTTCTCTGTCTAGCAGATGATGGCCTTCTCCTGAGTGGTTCTCTTCTGAACACCAGGCAAGGAGTCTTGTTGCCCAAGGACTTCCACTTCTCCCTGGACCCTGCACACAACTCCCTGCATCGGCTTCTACATCCGCTGTAGTCTTACCCCGCTGGTCCCTGGCAGTGAGACCCGTTTTTGTAGCACTGTCTCTCAGGAGTGGCTAGAACCAGTCTGTCCCCTTTGGTCCTTCAAGAGAAGCTAAAGTCTTCCCTGAAGTTTAAGGGCCACACATCCTTTGACTGCCTCCTTTAAAATCATCTTCCCTTCTCGGAGAGGACAAACGATGCCGAAATTAAAGCTCAGCTTTAGGCCATTTGCAAGATAAGCCTTGAAGTTTCTTCTGAGAAATGTGCACCAGAAAAAAAAAAAAAAACCTTTCAGGAAGAAGAAGGCTTCTAAAGCTCTTAAGCCTGCCCCTATTAAACATGCACTCTATGCTAACATGACTTTGGGGAAGTTAAGCATGATTACTGCTGTTCCAGAGGCCCAGAGTTTGATCCTTGGCACTCACATCAGTCAGCTCACGGTCACCTGTAACTCTAGTTCTCCATTACCCTCTTCTGGCCTCTGTGGTCATCTAAATGCACATGTCCAAACATGCAGACATACTTGTGTATAAATTAATTAAAAACAAGCATAGCTGTGGTGTTTCACTTTGGTTATCCTGACATTAAGGCAGGAGGATCACCATGAGTTCAAGGCCAGCTTGGGCTACACAGTGAGTTCCAGTGAGAACGTGCCTCAAAAATCAGATGCCTCTCCAACATCAGGGGCTTTGTAGACTCCTAACAATATTCAGGTATTGAGCACAGACATTATAAAGGGTTAAGATGGGGGAATCATGAACACTGGGGATGAAAAAATGAAAGGCCTGAGAGATAACCAAGCTGCCCTGATAAGGCTGATTGAGGATCCAGGCTGGCCGGAGAAGGCTGGCTCAGGAGCAGATCATTGAGGGTCTTACACAGAGCACTGTTGCTCTTTCACATGGACTCGCTGCTCATGCTGCCAACTGTGACAGTCTGACCTGTGGGTAAGAACAGCTCCTAACAGGAGGCTTCCACCTATGCCAGGATAGGGACCATCCAGACATCCTTCCCTGGTCTCATTTCTGTCACAATAATAAAACACACAGGCAAAAAGGAACTTAGGTGTGAAAAGATTTATTTTAGTTCCAGGCTATATTCCAGGTTATAGTCTGTCGTAGCAAGGAAGTCAAGGCAGCAGAAACTTAGAACAGCTCGTCACAGCACACTCACAGTCAAGAGCAGAGAGAAAGGAAAGTGTGGAGCCTGCTTGGCTCACCATCTCTATTCTTCCACAAGACCCAAGTCTCAAGACACAAAGGAATAGAGCCTGCTTTGACATGAATGGTTTTGGGACTGACCTGACTGGGGCAATGAGGAAATAAAAATCTGATGGGCACATATACAGAAAAGCTGGAATTTGGTGGCCCCGCACTCTGATGGAGATGTTACAGCAGCCAGGAAACTCAGTGCATTTATTATATACAGTGGTTGTCCCGTTAGGGTTTCTACTGCTGTGATGAAACACCATGACCAAAAGCAAGCTGGGGAGGAAAAGGTGTATTTGGCTTACACTCCACATTGTAGTTCAGCACTGGAGGAAGTCAGGACAGGAACTCAAGCAGGCCAGAACCTGGAAGCAAAAGCTGATGCAGAGGCCATGGACAGGTGCTGGCTATTGACTTGATTATTGTGGCGTGCTCAGCCTGCTTTCTTATAGAACCCAGGACCACCAGGGACAGCACCACCCACAATGGGCTGAGCCCTCCCCATCAGTGACTAAGTAAGAAAATGCCCTAAAGCTGGATCTTACAGGGACATTTCTCAGTTGCGGTTCCCTCCTTTCAAATAATGCTACCTTCTGCCGAGTTGTCATAAAACCTGTCAGCACAGCTGTGTATGGATTCTTGGGTGAATGAATTCCTGAGTGGATGTGTACTGCTGACAGAGGCATGATCATGCCAAGGACTCCAATGCTTCAGTGCCATAGAAGTTGGCAAAGCCTTCCCCTGGCAAGGCTCAGATAAATGGCAGAGCTTTCCTTGGTGGTGGGAGTTAGTTACAGTTCCAGGATTGAACAGTGTGTGCAAAAACTACAAATGCAGTGTCCTTTCTGGATGTTCACAGCCTGGCACTGTTCACCGGTGTGCAGAGACCTATCAGAACTAACCAACTCCATTCCCTGAGCTATTTTTAATAAACATGGCTAAAGTTCCAGATCATTATGGTAGTAGATGCCAATCCATTATAGGGTACAAACCCCCCACCCCCACCCCAGCTTTCCGACATGTGTGTCTAGGGTTTCAGGACATGGGACAGTTCCATGAGCTTAATGAGACGTCATCCAGGAGGAGGAAGCAGCAACTAATACTTTTGGCATTCAGTGTCAACACTAAACTCAGACTGGACAAAGGCCTTGATGATCCCCTGAGCTTGACCTGGGCGAAACTTTGCCATCCTGTGTGTTTGCAGGATTGGGGTCCTTGGCCTGTCCATGCTCATGACAACAACACACATCCACCCAGGGCTGTATCAGTTCTCCACGGTGCCACCCACATTCAGAGTGGGTCTTCCCATGTGTGTTAATTAAAGGAATTCCCTCAAAGGCATGCCTACAGGTCAACATAATCTAGACAGACCCTCGCTGAGACTCCTCCCTAGAATATGCCAAGCTGACAGTCAAAACTAACCATCCCAAGACCCCACGACAGGTAGCTAGATATGGGGAAATCAAAAACACTGCAGCTGCCTCTTAGTAACTGGAGTTAGTTTGCCACGTGATGAATCTAGGCGTGTAAATGTGTGAACAAAGAGAGTGTAGTCTAATTAATAGCCCAGACCCTGCCAAGGTCGAAGAAACAGGACTCTATTGCTGTGATAAAATACCATGACCTAAGCAGCCTAGAGATGAAAGAGTTTCATCTAACATTTCAGTTTACTCTAAGGTCATACTCTGTTTCTAAGGGAAGTCAGAGCAGGAACTGTAACAGGGTAGGAACCTGGAGGCAGGAGCTGATGCAGAGACCATAGAGAAGTGCTGCTTACTGGCTTGCTTCACAAAGTTTGCTCAGCCTGCTTTCTTGTAGCACTCAGGACCACCAGCTAAGGGATGGCACCACCTATACTGAGCTGGGTCCTCTCACATCAACCATCTGTCCAGAAAATGCACAATACCTTGCTACAGGCCAATCTCAGGGTGGACAGGGATGTTCAATTGAGGTTCTCTTGTCCAATGACTCCACCTATATCAAGTTGACACAAAAAGTAACCAGTACAGTCAGCATCCCCCATGAGGCCAGTAGCTACGTCAGTTGGGTTAATGACCAGGAGACCATCAAGAGAAGCAGAAATCAGAGACAGAGTGAGGCTTCAACCAACCACCTAGTCCCTTAGTTGGGCAAGGAACATGTGAACAATACATCATTATCCCCCTGGCTAGGGCAGAGGGCAGAGGGCAGGGGGCAGGCACAGAGTCTGTGGGCTGGCCACCGTCAGGTTGTGAGGTACTTGGAGAATCAACCAATCTCAGTAGAAATGACTCATCTTTTCTGGTTTCTGCCAAAAGTCCCACAAGAGTCCCTACAATCGCGCTCTCGCTCTCGCTCTCGCTCTCGCTCTCGCTCTCGCTCTCGCTCATTCCAGACTAGCCTAGAACTCACTGTGTAACCCACTCTGGCCCTAACTCAAACTCACAGCAATCCTGCTGCCTCAGCCACTCAAGATCTAAGATTATAGGTATGAGCCATCACTGCCAGTTAATTCCAAGAACTGTTGTCGTTGTTGTTGCCATTGTCGTCATCAGCTCTCTTTGATTCTTCTATCTTCCCCTCTCGCCCCAATGCATATGCATTGGATCACAGATGAATTCTGCTGCATCTGGCTTTTTACATAGATAGAGGGATCCATCACAGATTGGCAGGTTTGCTCAGAGGACAGTTTCGTACACTGAGTGTCTCTCCTGCTCTCTGGTCCCAGGAATTCTTGAGTAGTATTCTTCCTGTCTAAGACAGAGCCCCAGAGCAAGAAGAAGACTACAACCCAGATCAAGGACAGCAGAGGCAAGAGAAGAGGTCTGGGTAAGAAGGAAGGGAACCTAACAGAGATGAACTGGTGGGTAACTTGAGTTTAGAAATCTTACAGAAAGCCAACAGCAGAGGGCGCCAAGACACTAGAAAACTGTCTTGGGCTATTGGCTTCTAAAAGCTTGGAAAAGCAGCTTTCTTTCCAAAGCAATAAGTAACAGAAGGCGTTGAAGAGAAATTCCTGCATGAGGTTATTGAGGGTTGGAGGAGTTGATCAGTGAACAGTGCACTGGTCTCACACACACACACACACACACATACACACACACAACACACGTGCACACAAATCGAATGCATTTCAGAGGTACACTTCCTTACCAGAAGCCGTCGCCTTGCAGCATAGCCTGCAAAGGATAGCAAATGGAGGTTGAGGTCTCTCTCTCTGACCAGAGTCTGAGGGCACAGTAGCTGCAACTAGTGTGGTTAAAAGCAGGCTGGAGCCAGGTGGTGGTGGCGCATGCCTTTAATCCCAGCACTTGGGAGGCAGAGGCAGGTGGATTTCTGAGTTCGAGGCCAGCCTGGTCTACAGAGTGAGTTCCAGGACAGCCAGGGCTACACAGAGAAACCCTGTCAAGACAAAAACAAAAACAAACATACAAAAAAAGCAGGCTGGAGAGAGCTAGACCACAGGGTTATCAAGAATTCAAATAGCAACCTATAGAGGCACAGGATTTAAAGAGGTTTAAGGAAGCAGTAACGAGTTATGGCTTACACTCGTTGTATACCAAACAGACACTTAATAACTGGGCTACACGTAGTCATATAACTCCAAAAGATTGGAGAGATTTGATAGCAGCCATCTTAGAGCCTGGCCCTCAATTACAGTGGCTGGCATGGTGGAAAGATGAGGCTTCAGTCATGGGGCAACCAAATATGACTAGAGATATTGATATTGTCAAGGATCAATTACTAGGTGAAGGTCCATACTCTGAATTGAGAGTTCAGATTGCCTTTGATGATGCTGTCCTAGAACAATGTTGTACAAATAGGTTTAAAGGTTTGGGACAAGGCTGAACAATGGGGAGAAGCTGAGTCACTTAAAATGATAACTCAGGGTAAAATAAATCTTTCACTGACTTTTTACAAAGATTAAGTGAATTTTTTTCAAATCCTATTTTTAATGATGGTTCTTAAACTCTCCTTTAACCCATTATCTACCAGAGGTAATGGGAAAGAAAGGATATGGGGGAAGTGGACCTGTTTAGAAAGATTCTTTGGAGCAACTCCTGTCTGTGTCATCTGGAAATCAGCAGTTCAGGTCAGGTCAGCAACGGCAGCTCGATCCACTCGCAAACACTTCATGGATACACCAGCAGTCCAATTTGGTTGAGTTGGGATAGCAAACATGAATCAGCAGCAGTGGCACTACCTCAGCCGGAGGGACCAGGAGGAACACCACAAGTTCTCTCAGGGATGCTAGACTCACAGGCATTGTTTAGCTAGCTCTATAAGCAAGACTAGCTCAGCCTCCATCAACGTCCATGCAGTCCTATGTATACCCGCTATGATGGTTTGAATATGCTTAGCCCAGGGAATGGCTATTAGAAGGTGTGGCCCTATTGAAATAGGTATGTCACTGTGGGTGTGGGCTTTAAGATCTTCATCCTAGCAGCCTTCAGATGAAGATGTAGAGTACCCAGCTCCTCCTGCACCATGCCTGCCTAGATGCTCCCACCTTGATGATGACAGACTGAACCTCTGAACTAGTAAGCCAGCCCCAATTAAATGTTGTCCTTGTAAGAGTTGCCTTGGAGCCGGGCGGTGGCGGTGCACGCCTTTAATCCCAGGACTTGGGAGGCAGAGGCAGGCGGATTTCTGAGTTTGAGGCAAGCCTGGTCTACCAAGTGAGTTCCAGGACAGTCAGGGCTACACAGAGAAACCCTGTCTCAAAAAATTAAAAAAAAAAAAAAAAAGAGTTGCCTTGGTCATAGTGTCTGTTCACAGCAGTAAAACCCTAACTAAGACACCCTCCAAACATCACGTGTCCTCCACTGGTCTTGCCTCAGCACACTCAGCTGTCTCAGCTGACATCACTGCGCCAATCAACTCCAGTTCACGAAATCAGCAAGAACTGCAGCACACCACCAGAAGATTTTTGGTGTGTTTCTCTTTAGGGAGTCCTGACAAATGCAGCTCAACTACACAATGTAAGGTGGACCAATACATGTGTGTTATTAGCCTAAGAATCCTTCATCATGTGTCCCTTCATGTGCTTGGTTTATCAGAACATCCCTTCACCCATGTCTTCTTCAGCTAAATGTCCCTTCACATGTTTGCCCCAGCAAAACACCATCCAACCGACTTTCCAAAGAACCCTTAAGTTTCCACTTCAATTAACTACAGCCTTAAATAGAGCGATATCAGATCCAACTGCTAGAGAAATTTTGATTAAATCTTTAGCTGTCGAAACTGCTAATGCTGAATACAAAAAGGCTATTAGATCTTTAAGGGTCAGATCCACATCTCTTTATGAATGGATTAAAAGTACTGCAGATAAAGAGCTTAATGCTCTCAATTAAGTTATGGTTGGACAAACAATCACAACACAAAAAGCCTATTGCTGTGGCTGTGAAAGATCAAATCATTCCCTAAAGTAAACACTCAGTTCCTAAGGATAAATTCTTCCATAATAATGATTCAGGGAGAAAATTTCCTATAAAATGTACAAGATATGGGAGGAGCAGTCATATAACTTATATATGTAGGTCATCAAAAATTACAGACAAGGGATTCCTAGAAACAATGTTTGACAAAGGATTTGTTTAGACAACATTTCTTTTCTTTTTTTTTTCAAGTTTTTTTAATTGGATATTTTTTAAATTTACATTTCAAATGTTATCCCTTTTCCAGGTCTCCCCTCTGGAACCCCCTAACCCATCCCCTTCCCCCTAGACAACATTTCTAAACAATGTTTTTGTTTTGTTTTGTTTTGTTTTGTTTGGAGCTAACCCAAAAAGAAGGCCCCAGCCTTCTGGAATATGCAGAAGATGTGGCAAAGGCTAACACTGGACTAATTAATGCAGATCAACAAGGGACAGAAAAGGTAACCCCTTGTCAGGAAATGCCCCAAATTCATGTCAGCCAGTTCAGATCAACAGCAAGAAAAACTCATCTGCAACACAGTTAAGCAATACTGCTCTAAAACTAGACATTAAAAACCCAGATATCAAAACCAGAGCAGCTTCAATAGATAAAACAAAAAAACTCCATAGAGATCAAGATACAGAAACAGATATAAGAAAGAGATGCTTAATAAACAGAAGGTGTAATAAAGACCCGTCCCCCAGAGATAGACTATAAACTCAGAATGGAAGGCAGGAAGTGTGTTGCATTGGGGAAGAGAATAAGCTCTTGTCTCAACAGGAGAAAAAAAACTATGGATTCCTTCCAAATTGATAAAAATCAGATATGACACGGGCCTGGGGGATATCCCGAAGATCTTGGTTAGAAAAGAAAAAATAAATCAGCAAAACCAACAAAGCAGGTAATATATATGCTGATGCCTTTATACAGGAACAGTTCTGAGACAGGCTGAGACGTGAATGTCTATGCGGAGCCAATAAATCTTGGCTATGGAGTTCTCATGATGTATTATTATATGCCACCCTTTCATATGGCATGGATGGAGAGTTATATTGCAGTTATATTGCAGTTTGGTTATACTGTCCAAACTAGCTTATAAAAAAAAAGACAGATATCTTTCACCTGCTCAAAGATCAAAGCATCATCTTTGACTAATCTGTGCACACTGCACATACGTTATTACAGAAATGTATGCTATTTGTGGGAGTTTCTATGGTTGCAGAGCAAAAGGATCAGACACCAAAGAAGACAAGACAAATAGCCCAAGTGATCCAGCCTCAGACTGCCTCAGTTGCTTTTCATCAAAACTTGCTTCCAGGACAACTTCAAAGCAGCTAGAGCACTTCATCCAGTCTTTCAGACTGCTCCAATCAGGACTTTATGTAAGCCTACATTTTCTCAGCACATAGAGAGTAGACAGCAAATGTTACAGCTAGCTTCCTTTCTTCCTTCCTTCCTTCCTTCCTTCCTTCCTTCCTTCCTTCCTTCCTCCTCTTCCTCCTCCTCCTCCTTCTTCTCTCTCTCTCTCTCTCTCTCTTTATTCCCTCCCTTCTTTAATCATTTTGTTTACATTTCAAATGTTATCCTCCTTCCGTGTCTCAGCTCCACAAACCTCCC
>NW_021620675.1:2628636-2660725 GCF_004785775.1 Grammomys surdaster
AGCATCCTCCTTCTCTGGGGCATTAAGTCTCCACAGGACCAAGCACCTACCCTCCCAGTGATGCCAGATAAGGCCATCCTCTGCTACATATGTAGTGGGAGCCATGGATCTGCCCCTGTATACTCTTCAGTTGATGGCTTAGTCCCTGGGAGCTTGATATTCTTGTCCTATGGAGTTGCAATCCCCTTCATCTCTTTCAGCCCTTCCCATAACTCTTCCATTGAGATCCTGGGCTCAGTTCAATGGTTGGCTGTGAGTGTCTGCATCTGTCTTAGTCAGGTGCTGGCAGAGCCTTTCAGAGGACAGCCATACCAGGCTCCTGTCTGCAAGCACGTCCTGGCATCAGCAATAGTATGGGGGTTTGGTGTCTGCAAATGGAATGGATAGTCTCTGGATGGCCTTTCCTTTAGCCTCTGCTCCATTTTTGTCCCTGCATTTCCTTTAGACAGGGACAATTCTGAGTTAAAAAGTTTTAGATGGGTGGATGGGCCCATCCCTCCACTGGGAGCCATGTCTATCTACTGGAGGTGGTCTCTTCAGGTTCTATCTCCCTGCTGTTGGGTATTTTGTCTAATGTCATCCCCATTGGGTCCTGGGAGCCTCCTGCATCCCTGGCATCTAGGCCTTTTTAGTGGTTCCTCATGTTCCCCACCCTACAACTTACTTTCTTAAGACTTGACCATTTTTCCAATTTCCCTTGGGCTCCCCAAAAAGGAAAGCAATGCCTCAAATCAGCAGGAAGCAATTTTAAGAGAATGACACCCCCCATTTCCAAGAGGCAGGGTGAATATTTTTGGTCATTCAATGGGTTATGAATATTTGTTGTTGTTTAGAGGGGTTGTTTTCAAGTTGTTAAATGGTCTTGATCAGGGAGAGAATAGGTATAGGAGGTAAGACTTAAGGATTTCTCTCTATTTTCTCTATATTTCTTTCTTTCCTATGTAGGAGAAGGGTTGAAAAGAGAAAGGGGGTATAGGAATAATATAGGAATAATAGGAAAAAGGATAGATTATTAAATATACTCTTAAACCAAAAGGTAGTCTATAAGCCAATAATCTTACATTGGTATGGATTTTGTAAATTGATACAGAATTGAAGTTATATTTTGTTTACATTGATATTAATCTTTGTATATTTATACAAAAATTAAGGTTATTTTTATTACAACATACTGTATATCATGTCTCAACTCTTTGTATAAGGTATTGGACCTATGCAGTTCATTTAAATAATAGTTCCAGTCCTTTATAAGCTGCTATCACAAACTGTTTAGGATAAGTAAGTAATGCAAGTTAATAGTCAGTCAAGCTCATAGTCATGTTAGATACTAGACTAGTTATCACAAAACATGCTTCCTAGGTTGAACAGATAGTAAACAGCTAGAAACAAGCAATATCTGCCTGTTCAGACGTGTGATGGATAGATAGACAGATAGATAGATAGATAGATAGATAGATAGATAGATACATAGCAAGACATATCTACTCCTGGTAACACCCCTATTCAACTTCAAGGAAGAAGATGAGCACTGAAGAATCTCTTTATGGAGCTTGCTTCAGATACGGCCAGCTGCTACTGGGCAAGAACCTGCCCTTGCTTCAACTGCTGACAGTATGGTGTCCAAATTGGACAAACACGATGCAGGGAAGTGGACTGCAGCATTTACATGGACAAGACAGCCAGTCCTTCATAGCTCCTGCTTCACAGAAAGTCTGTCAGAGAATCCGGGCCAGAAGGCTGGAGATGACATTCCTATGACTCGGAGGATTTAGGGTAACTGTCCAGACAGTCAGCTCTCTCTGTCATTTCTATAATTTTGGAAGCTGCTTGCCTGTACTTCCTGAAAACTGAGGTAACATGTATTTCTTCTCAGGTCTCTGATGGGGTTGAAGACTAGATAGTTATAGTTTCACATATAAGCTTAAGTTGTTTAGGATCTAAGATGTTTTAGGTTGGTAATGCAAATTATGATAGAAATTGATGTAGGTATGGAACTCTGAACTCACCAAGATAGGATAGATAATAGAATGCTTTCTCCAAGTTTGCCAAAACATACGAACTGGACATATAGTGTCAATCTTACCTGATAGTTTTTAGAAATTTGTTATTATTGTATTATTAGTTGATATCTGAGAAAGAGCCTTTTATTGGACTAAAAGGGATAATTGTAGAGAGAATCTCTTGTGTACTATATGGTTATGTCACTTATTAATAAAAAAACCCTATGGCCTATAGGAAGGGGGTGAATGGGGGTGAATAGTTGAATAGGGGTGTTGCCAGGAGCAGATATGTCTTGTGAAAAAAGCTTTAAAATAATAAACCATCTTTAAATGCCACATTCTGTAGGTCTCTGAGGTTTCTGAATACTATGTATGTGTGTGTGTATGTATGTATGTATTGCCTACTATAGAATAGAAGGTGGAACATCAGGTAGGCAGAAAGGATTCTGGGATTCAGGTGGGAAATACACCCTGAAACATGGAGGGAGTCAGAATCACAGGAGCTGAGCAGAGGTATCCAGCCACGTGGCAGAACTGAGATTAGAATATGGAGATAATTAATATATGAGCTAGACAGGAAATAGCGACAGCTTATGGCCAGGGTATTTGTAAATTGAGTGCCACAGTTGTTATTTTGGGAGCTTGGGCTGGGCAAGAAAACTCACATTTTACAGGTGGCGATTAAGAATATGAGACCAGTGAGAGAGCCCAGAGGGTAAAGGACCTACAACATGAATATGAGTTCAGTTCCCAGAACCCACTTGGTGGAAAATAGACACCACAGATTGGTGTCCTTTGACCTCCACACAATGTACACACACACACACACACACACACACACACATTGAGAGAGAGAGAGAGAGAGAGAGAAAGGAAGAGAGAGAGAGAGAAAACATGCATATTAAATCAGTAAAATTTTTTAAAAGAGTATAAACTAGTAAGCATAGTGGGCAACAGTGGAAGTAGAAATATGAGGTAGAAAGGTTTAAGGAGGGCAGGGAGATTGGGAGAGGGTTGGAGGAGGGGCAATCAGAATTAAAGATGTACAGAAAAGTCTGAAGGAAAGCTGAAGTACTAAAAATAAAATAAGGAGGAGTGAGGGGCTGGGATGGAGCTGCCGGGAAAGTGCGTGTGAAGAGTTCATGAAAACCCCAGGTTTAGTGGCGAGCTCCTGAGCTCCATCTGCCACCTGTAACTCCAGCTCCAGCAGACCCAGTGCCCTCTTCTGACCTCCAGGAGCACCAGGCAAGCACACAAGCAAAACACCCATGAACATAAAGCAAGCAATCAAACAAACAAAACCTGACTCTTAGGAGAAAAAAGGAATTTGAACTGAGATGTTATGTATGTTCTGATAAAGCTACACAGCTTATTAAATGAAACCCCCAGAGCCATGGGTAGGCTACTTGTTTGTGAGGTGTTGGTCAGAGTTCCCTTAGACCCTCAAAACAGCACAGGCTTTGAGATGTCAAAAGTCCATGTCATTTCTGGTTAGTGCTCTCTCTTTCTCTCTTTCAACTTGTGGGTCAAATGTGAAGTGTCAGTTACTGCCTCAGTGCCCTGTTTGCCTGCCTGCCGGCCGGCTGCCATGTTCCCTGACATGATGGTTATGGACTCTAACAGTCTACAACTGGGGTCCCCAATAAACATTTTCTCTTATAAGTTGCCTTGGCCCTGTGTCTCTTCACAGCAATAGAAAAGTAACTCTGACACTTGGGGAGGAAGAGATCAACCACCCCCCTCAGTGGTGTAAACATAATGTGTCCATGTGCCTATAAATAACCCCTCACCCATGTTCTAGTAAGCAGCCCTAATAAAACTCATTAGGCTACACACATGAACATACAGACATGAAGGTAGAAGGGGACTTGTAAGTTTAATTTTTCAAAGTCTACTTTTAATTAAAGATGGTTCTTGAACATTTTAGCCTCCCTTTTAGCCCATGACCCACCAGAGGTAGTGGAAAAGAAAGGATACGGGGGGAAGTGGACCTGTTTAGGAAGGTTCTTTGGATCAACTCCTGTCTGTGTTGTCTGGAAATCACAGTTCAGTTCACAGCTTAGCAGCGGCAGCTCGATCCATTTGCAAACACTTCATGGATATATCAGCAGTCTCGTTCAGTAGAGTTGGGTTAGCATCAGTGGTGAAATGACCTAGCAGAGACAGCCAGGCCTCAGACTCAGCACAAGTCAGCAGGAGGGACCAGGGCCAACAGGAATGCCAGGAAAAGTTCTCGGCTGTGCCTCTCTCAGCAAAGTGAAGATCAGCGAAGAAGAAAGACCAGAGGCCTAGCTCAGCCTCTGTCACTGTCCTTTTTATACTCCTTCAAAACAGCGTGTGTCCTCCTCGGGTCTTGCCTTGGCACGTGTGTCTGTCTCAGCTGACACCACTTGGCCAGTCAGCCCACGTCCATGGAAGCTGCAGGAAACTGCAGCACACCACCACAAATTTTTGGTGTGTTTTTCTCTATGGACTCCCGACAGATGCAGCTCAACTACGCAGTGTAAGGTGGATCAATACATCCATGTTGTCAGCAAAGAATCCTTCATCACGTGTCCTTTCACATGCTTGCTTTAGCAGAACATCCTCTCTTCTGTGTCTGCTTCAGTGAAACGTTCCTTCATGAGTCTGCCTTAGCCTTTCACCTATGTCCACTTTAGGAAACATTCCTTCATGTGTTTGCCCCAGCAAACACCATCCAACACAGCTGACTCTCCAGAGAACCCTTAAGTTTCCACTTCAGGGACTAACTGGGAAGAGGACAAAGGGGGGGACATTGGTTCTTATGGGCAGCAAATGAGAAGCTAATAAGTGATGAGGCATTATTCGACTACGTGTGTACATGTATGATAATGCCATAATTAAACCCATTGTTATGTATAACTAACAAATGTCAATAAAACACAATATAAAATAGACCTGATCCAATTATACCACTTGGGGGTATTTGTCGGAAGTGAGGTCCGAATACAGAAGAAATACTTGCATGCCCATAGTTTTTGCAACACTATTCACTGTAGTTGAGCTATCGGCCTTGGGGCCTGTCATCTGATGAGTGAAACACACACACACACACACACCACACCCCACACCCCACACAGAGGGTCAAAGTCAGCCATGGAGAAGAATGAAATTGTATTATTTCTAGGAAAATGGATGGCACTTCAGACAGAACAAGTTTCATGTTTTCTCTCATATGTAGAAGATAAATTAAAAAAAATACCTGTGACTCACACATAAGTGAAGTAGAGAGATTATGGCCATACAGATGAAAATATTCAAGTTTAAACAGAATTGTAACCAATTAGAGTAACGACATGTGATGGCCCAATGGTTATAGCATTGGCTGCTCTTCCAGAGGTCCTGAGTTCAGTTCCCAGAAACCACATGGTGGCTCATAACCATCTGTAATGGGATCTGATGCCCTCTTCTGGTGTGACTGAAGATAGCTACAATGTACTCAAAATAAATAAATAAATAAATAAATAAATAAATAAATAAATCTTAAAAAAAAAGATTGTATACACTAGAGTCTCTGAAGGAAAGACAAGAGAATATTAGGCAAAAGTAATATTCAGACTGGATTATATAGGAAAGAGCCTCTGGAGGGAGGAGAATCCTGGCCCCTGAACTGGAAAGTTCAGAGTAGAGGGTGAGATATGCCAGGTAGGGGCTGAGGGATTCTGGGAGAACCTGGAGGCCAGGTCTACTTCAATATGTTAAATATGTACCTCAGCCACTTGTCCTGGGTCAGCATCTCAACATCAGTATATGTAAGTGAACTCTAGATGTATTTGTATGTGTGTATTAGGTCAGGAAAGCAGAAAAGAGCCCATAAGGAAAGAAAGGCTCTTAAGGGATGGGGGTAAAGGATTAGAACATGTGTCAGTGGAAACATGCAGGATCTATTTAGACAGAGGGAGCAAGGAAAGCAGCAAGAGGAAGCAGGAAGACAGGGAAGGGCACTGGGATGGGCACCAGTAAGGGCAGAGTAAAATGTCATCTAGGGATGAAAATGCTGCAGTGAAACCCATTGTTTTGTATACTATCATGCGTGCATGTGTGTGTGTATTGCTCTGCTGCCTCTAGTTCACAGTGGATTCTTTTTTTCTTTTGCTTAGAAATGTTCAGTTTCGTCCAAGGTTCCACAGGCTGACCAATCAACCACAGGTTCCAAGGAGACATAAGCGTAGCTTGCTTTTTTAAAAAGCACCAACTCACTGCCTTGTTTTATTCACTATTATTTCACGTGTATGAGTTCAGGGTGAATGTGGAGGTCAGAGGACAAACTTCAGGTCCTGGTTTTCATCTTCCAAGGTGGGCCCCGGGTGATTTAACTCTTCTAGACCTAGTATTTGACCAGGAAGCACTTTTATTCCCACCCTGACTCCCCTTTTAGTACAGAGTCTCTCCGTTGTTTGGGTTGGCCTAGACTCAGACTGTAGTCCAGAATGGCCTTGTACTGGAGGCATTCCTTCTGTTCCAGCCCTCTGCGTACTAAGATCATGAAATGAGATTCTATCTCTCCTCCCCTCTCCCCCCCTCCCCCACCCCCACTCCCACCTCTCTTTCTCTCTCTCCTTGTTCACCACATAAGTGCCTGGTGTCCTCGGGGTTAGAAGAGGGTATCGAATCGTTTGGAACTAGAGTTACAGACGGTTGTCAGGCACTACTTGGTACTCAGATTCGAACCCGAGTGCTATTAACGTGAGCCATCTCTCCTGCTCGATGTGTGTCTTTTCTACTTTCTATTGATTGTAACGGGGTAAACCACTGTATCTCGTGTTTCGGCTTCTTATCTATCATACGGGTTGATAATGCCTGCTACATAGGCCTGCTTTGAGAAGTAAAGCTGTAAGAGAGCTTGGGTTCAGTGATTCTTCAAGAGTTTTGGATACTGATCCAAACAGGACATGACAATAGGTCCGGGGGCTAGTCTCACACGGCCTGCTCCTCCTGAATTGTCGGAATGTTGAGATCTAGGCATCCCGACTGCAGTGGGATACGGGGATGCGACGTTGTGCATTTCTGTCAGCCTTAGCGGTTACTCTGGACCAGGACTCCTCAAACGGATTCATCAATATAGTGCCTCTGAGTCCTGGCTCACGGAAGCGGCAGGCAGGAAGAAGAGGGGCGTGGTAAGGGACCACTTCCGCTTCCGGTGACGCCAGCGCTTTCATTTCTTTCGCCTGTGGTGACTAAGATGGAAGCGTTTTGGGAATCACGGGCTGGCCACTGGGCCGGGGGTCCGGCTCCAGGGCAGTTTTACCGCGTCCCGTCCACCCCCAGCGGCCTCATGGACCCGGCGTCCGCGTCCTGCGAGGGTCCCATCACTCGGACCCAGTGAGTCGTGCTCTAACCGCGGAGGGAATGGGCGGCGGGCCGGGACATGGGGACCTGCGGCGCACGGGCCGCAGCAATCTGGGCGCCGGCCTTCGCTCTCAAAGACCCTTTTCACACTTCAGGAACCCCATGGTGACTGGGACATCGGTACTCGGGGTGAAGTTCGACGGCGGAGTGGTGATTGCTGCAGACATGCTGGGCTCCTACGGCTCCCTGGCTCGTTTCCGCAATATCTCTCGTATTATGCGAGTCAACGACAGCACTATGCTGGGTGCTTCGGGAGACTACGCTGATTTCCAGTATTTGAAACAAGTTCTCGGCCAGATGGTGTAAGTCGCCTCAAAGTGGAGCGGATAACCTTCCGTTTATTATTCCTGAAGGTGGGATGGAGGGACTTGAGAGTTTGGGTAATTGTTGAGACACTTGTGAATGTTTGGAATACTTTTTGACATTGGAGGGTATGGGAGTGTAGAACTGCGTGTAGAACACGGGTGGGTGGAGAACCTGACCTCTGTTATCATTGCTTTCTCAACCAATTGTATTTAAGGATTGATGAAGAACTGTTGGGAGATGGACACAGCTATAGCCCTAGAGCTATTCATTCATGGTTGACAAGAGCCATGTACAGCCGCCGCTCCAAGATGAACCCTCTGTGGAACACCATGGTCATTGGAGGCTATGCTGATGGAGAAAGGTGTTTGATAACTTCCATGACCGCCTAACCTAGCACCCATGTACTCTCTTCAGTCTTTAAACAGAATGGTTTTTACACCTCTTTTGGTATGTGTGCTTGTGTGCTAACAGAGTGTGTGCGTGTGTACAGAGCCAATCTTTTCTACATTGTGGATTCTAGAGATCAAACTTGGGTCATCAGGCTTGCTGGCAAGTGCTTTCACCCACTGAGCCATCCTGCTTTCCCGTCCTCAGACTCTTTGATCCCAGAGAATTCCCATATTTTAATTTAGACCTCATGGACACAGCTAAGAAATATAAAATTAATTCTCTGATCTGTTTGTCCCTGCAGCTTTCTTGGTTATGTGGACATGCTTGGTGTTGCTTATGAAGCCCCTTCACTAGCCACTGGCTATGGTGCATACTTGGCTCAGGTAAGTAGAGCGCCTAGCAATGGGAAAAAGAGAAACAGATGAGAAGCCAATGTTAATCTTTTTCCCTTGGAATTCTGATAAGAGACAGGCTGGAATCCTAAGGTTGGGCAGCTGATTTTCTTTGTATAAGGAGAATATGTTTACATTACCTTCCAGTGACAAAAAGCAGTGATGGGAGTAATAGTCTTGTCACAGAATGGAAGTCCCAGGCCTCCCCCTTTTAAGAGGGTCTTAGCTGGGCATGGTGGTACATATCTGTAATATTAGTGTACAGGAGGCTGAGGCCAGGAACACCATGTGTTCCAGACCAGGTTAGGCTTCATAGCAAGACTCCATTTCAAAAACCAAAGACTCCTTGGGTTAAGGCACTTGCCAAGGCTCAAGGCAGCCTGGGATCAGCATGGTGGAGGAGAGAACCAGTACCTGAGAGCTGCATTCTCACTTCTACATGCATGTGCACATACCTATACAAAAGAAGTAAATGTCGAACAAAAAAGCTCACTCTCAGTTCTTTTGAAACAGTGGGTAGAGAACTGTCATTCACTTTGGTGCCTGTGTCTGTGGGTTGGAGCAGGTTGCCTTCTGTTAAGCCAGTGTCTATCTAATCTCTCCAATGTTTGGCCCACCTCTGTAGCCTCTGCTTCGAGAAGTTCTAGAGAAGCAGCCAGTGCTGAGTCAGACTGAGGCGCGGGAGCTGGTGGAGCGCTGCATGCGGGTTTTGTACTACCGAGATGCCCGTTCGTATAACCGGGTGAGAAATGGGCTGAAAGGCACAAGTCCTGGAGCCAGGCATGGTGGCACATGGCTTTAATCCTAGCACTCAGGAAGCAGGGGCGGGTGGGACTCTGCATTTGAGGTGAGCTTGGTCATTACACGCTTTGCTTTCTTTCAGTTTCAAATTGCCACTGTAACTGAAAAGGGTGTCGAGATAGAAGGGCCACTGTCAGCACAGACTAACTGGGACATTGCCCACATGATCAGGTAATTAAGCTACAGCAGGAAATGGGCAGCCGAGCAGGGACGCTCTTGGCTTTCACACAGAGCTGGCCCTTCTGGAGGGTAAAGCAGAAACTCTGGATGGTTTTAGAGGGAGAACCTCTCCAGGTTGTGGGTCAGATGGGGCGGGGGGACTCTTCAGGATGGGGAACTCCTTCAGAAGTTCCTTTATATGCCATCGTTTTTTCCCTAAATGTTTCTTCTTTTTTTAGTGGCTTTGAATGAAATCAGATGAACGTCCAGAGTTGAAGCTTTGCTCTTCTAAGCGTGACCATAGCTCAAAGGCAGACTTTTGTAAAATAAATCAGTCCTTTGACATGTTCGCTGAGTTGGGTTTTTTGTTTTGAAACAGGATCTCACTATGTAGTCCAGGCTTGCCTGGAACTCAGAAATCTGCCTCCCAAATGCTAGAGGTAAAAGTTTCTGCCATACCTGGCAATTCAGTGTTTTTATTTTAACGTGGTGACACCAAGACCTCAGCTACCAAGTACTGCTTTGTACCATGTGTCTGCTATTTCCTTTCCTGGAGAGAACCATTTAGCTCTTGCTGTGTGTGCCCAGAGGTTGATGTCACAAGTCTTTCTCAATCACCTCCATTTTAATTTTTCTGACATGTTTCTTATGGACCTGAGCTTACCATTTCAGATAGACTGACCAGGCCTCAAGGGGTCCTGTCTCACTGCCCTAACACTGGGATTTTAAGTCTGCATGCCACAGCACAGGATGCGGAGTGTTGAACCCAAGTCCTCATGCCTGCATGGGGCATTCTCTGGCCCCTTCACTGAGGCTGGCCTGAGACTCAGGGCAGTCCTTTCTGCCTCAGCTCAAGTGTGGGAGTCTCAGGTGGTGATGGGCATTTAGGGTCTCTTACCAAGTACAGGATTCTTCTGCGTGACAGTCAGTACAGAAGACCCCACATTGTCATAGAGACAGTTTTTGTAGGCTTGACTTCATTTTTGATAATACAATGAATGGGCTTATACAATATTCTCATTTTCTTCTATGCACTAAATTCTAAAAGAATCTAAGGGGTTATTTTTGTATTTGTTTGGGAGGGAGTGTTAATGATGGCTGCAAACCTGACTGGTTAAAATGCAATTGCAGAGACAGGTAGGAGGTATGTAGTAGCAGAGTTACTGTACAGGGTGGTGGTCAGCCCCCACACCTACACATGTAGCCTCACTTTCAGAAGGTACCAAGTACAGACATTTAACTGATGCTTATTATAATTCTAGCACCTGGTTCTTTGAAAGCTTGTGTTCATTAGAAAACCCTGAGTGGGGAGCTAGAGATGGCTTGGCATCTAAGAGCAGGTACTACCCTTGCAGAGGGCAGGCTTGATGAATCCAGTACCCATGTGATGTGTGGCTCACAAGTGGCTCACTGCAGCTCCAGAGGACATCCGCTGACAGGCCCCACAAGTGCCCACACTTGTGTACATACCCACATACATACACATACCTCAATAAAACCATTACAATAGTGAGGCTGGGAGATGGCTCAAGTTGCTCTTGCCGAGTGTGAAGACACGAGTTCGAATCTCCAGAACCCATGGGAAAGCTGGACAAAAGTAGCTCAAGTGTTTGTAATCCCAGATGGCACGCAGAGGCGGGAGATGCACTGTCAGCTTGAGGGCCCCGTAGGTAGCTTGGCATATCAAACAAAAGAACAGAAGTCTGATAGGGTGGAGAGTGAAGACTGACACCCCACACGGGTGCCTGTATTCACACATACGCCTGAAGGCCCAAGTTTAATCCCTAGATCCCTCAAGATGGCAGGAGTTGCAAGAGTTGTTCTGATCTTTGTGTGATTTAATAGTATTAGGTGCCTATATTCAACACACAAAAGTAATGAATTATAAGTGTAGCTGTTTCAGTTGGAAGTTAGCCATGTCCTACCCCTGGGGTGGTTTTAAACCCTGATTTATTTATTTTTGAATTTTGGTATTTTCCAAGACAGGATTTTTCTGTAACTGGCTGTCCTGGAACTCATTACAACCAGCTCGTCTCAAACTCAGAGATATCCCGGTCTCTGCCTCCCTAGTGCTGGGATTAAAGGTGTGTACAACCACTGCCCCACTGAACCTTGATTTTTAAAAATAACAATCACGGGTCTTCCGCATGATGCTATCCAGCGTGTCAGACAGCTACAGACCAAGTTTACACAAAGAAAATCTTGGACGTTCAACTGGGAACTTTGATATACTTAACACAGAAAGCTGTCAATAAATACATGTTTATTGATTAAACTGAATTATAAAAAACAAAACCAAAAAAACTTCCTTCTACTACTAAGCCATGCAGGCAGAGTCCACAAAGACAAATTGCTTGCCTAAACCCAGCCGATTCACGGTTACCATGATCTTTAAAAAAAAAAAAAAAAAAAAAATTACCCATCCAAAGTCAATGTGCAGAGGCCAGGAACCCAGCTCTGCTAAGGCTGTGGCTGCTGCAGAGACGACCAAAGAGGACTAGGCTGTAGATTGAAGTGACCATTTATAGTTCTCCAGCTTTCTCAAAGGCAGAAGGTTGGCTTTTAAGTGTAGTCCGTCATCAATAAAATGGCATTGCGCAAAAAGCTGGGAAACAGAAGCCCAGGCGGATCCTCAGTTCAGATCTCCAACGCCATGGCTTTAGAGCTGGCCAGACTTCTGGGATCAGTCCTGTTCACTATGTCATAGTGTGCTGGGAGTTAAAAAGACAAGTACAAAAACTGCAGGGCAAGGAGTGGTGGTCACAAGTGCCACACACCTGTACCACCAGGCCGGCATGTCTTGAGTTTCATCTCCCAGTCTATGAAAGCCTATTCAATGGGGACACATAGAAAAAAATTTATAAATCCATTTCTTCTCGTTTTATTAAATGCTCCATTTATGTACACTTTAAAGATGAACCACTTACACGCTTGTGCAGGCTGCCTCCTTGGCTCATAGGAGGAAACTGAATGCCTCGGGATGGGCAAGACCCATCGGTGTGGCTGCGGGAAAGGTAGACTTGGTGTTTTGTTCTCCTCTATGGTACAGTACATTTTGGTTTATCACCATGAGTACACATTTTCTTTAAAAAAAAAAAAATCCCTCATGCAAACTGTAGAAAAATTTTCCTTGAAGTTGGCAGTGAAAAATAAAGATTCATGTCTTTCTCTGTGCACACCTCTATGCTTTTCACATCCATTTCTTCTCTGAATATGAGAAAACAGGAAAGCCACGTGTAAGCAGGAGTTCAAAGCAGTCTGTCTTGTTAGTTCAACACCTAACATATGTCAGTTGTTCCTGTGGTGAGCAGGTGTGCTGTTGGGACGAGCTTAACAGGACAGAGTTCAACAGAGCAGGGACCACGCCGGGGGCTTGTTGAAGACAGAGACTAGGAATGGCTTCCACCTGAACACTCGCCACCTCATTCAGTACTACCTCTTGCTTGCTAGGGACACATGTGCTCCTCTGTCCAGAGTAAAGGATGGTGTGAAAATCAGGAAAAGGGTCAAGGGTCACAAGTGCAAAAAAAATATTGTTTCTGTTATATTTTGGTGGAGGGTGGTGAGAACAGAAAAATCTATCCATTCTGGATGTTTCAAGGTGGTTCATGCACTTTTTAAAGCCACAATTTTATATCTAGAGCTGCTGAAGAAACCAACACCTCTGGAGAGGGAGGGGGGTAGAGAAGGAAAGAGTTCAGTGGGATTCATTTTTCATTTTCATTTTTATATAAAAGTGTTAAGACCACAATGAAAAAAACTTATCCACATATGTAATAAGCCAGTTTGTGAGCTACATATTCTTTCTTTCCATCTGCAGCAAAGTTCTCATGTTAACAATGATTAGATAGTATCATGCCCAAAGACATTGGCCACACAGTAAAACAAACAAAACCCAGAAATACTATGATACAATTGAGGTAATAGGGGAAACAAAACAACTTAGTATCTGTCCACAAAGGATTGTTTTCCTAGATTTTGTCAGAAAAATAGCAAACACAGTGATTTAAATTAAAGAAGAAAAAAAGGGTCACAAAAACATGTTTTTAGCAGGAGTAACCAATGGGCCAGCTCCTCGGCTCAGAACTGATCACTACTGGTGTTCCTAAAAACCCAACAAATTCATAGGAAGAGTCAATGTTGGGAGTGGTGGCATAAAACTGAAACCATAACCAAGTACCTCGCTGGTACCCGTCTTGTCTAAGCCCTCTACCCTCTCTCGGCTCTCCTACCTGACTCCACATGCCTCCATAGCCTCAGCACCTAAATCTCCATCAGATCTAGGTCAGCTTCCTCAAAGCCATAGAAAGACTCCGTCTCACTTTCCCCCTCAAAAAGCTGGTGAAGGCTTTCAGGCTCAACTGTCTCTTCAGGAGATGGCCTGGGCCGGGGGGCAGAAGCTGAGTGCTCCTCAGACTGGTCTCCATTTAGCTTTAGCTGCTCCTCTAGGGAGGCAATGAGCTCCTCCTGCATGTCAGCGTTGCGTGCGGGTGAGTTAACGTTGCCATCAGGACCTGGCAGAACACTAGCCACAAGGAAGGACCGCTGAACTAGCTCTGGGGAGTCCCCAATGACACCCAGCACCTCACTCAGCCAGACCAACACCAGCTGAAGCAAGACATCAGAATCACAAGCAGCATCTGCCATTTCCCGAGCCTGCTCCTTCCACTTTTTGTGCAGAAAGTTCTTAACAGTTCGTTTGATGCATACATCTAGTGGCTGGATTTTGGAGCTACAGCCTGCGGGGACGACCGCAGGCAAAGTGCTAGAGGCACTGAGCAGGGCCAGTACCTCTTCTGACAAGTGAGTGCGGTGGCAGTCCATCACCAGCATGCTTTTGCTGTGCTGACAAGCTGTGTGCTTCTTCCATACACGGGTTGACCAAAGCTCCATGATTTCGTCATCACTGTAGCCACTGTCTTTGGCCTCTAGTAATATAGAGTCTGGCACATTAGCAAGCCGATTCGCTTGTCCTCGGAAGAAAACTAGGGTGGGGAGGACAGTGCCATCTGCTAGGATAGCCAGCACAACGTCACACCAAGGCTCCCCTGTGCCCACTGTCTGCAGAGCGTTCTCCTTTCGGTCATCACTGCTCAGCACCTCTGTGTCCAGGAACAAAGAGATCTCATCGATAGCCACAATCATAGACAAAGGTAAGTCCTGATTGTGAATCTGCCGCTGTACAAACTCAATGAAGAGTCCGGCATTCTCTGCTACATGCTTCGGCAATGTGTGGGCTACAGCTCGCCGGGCATGGGGAGTGAGGTGGTGCCGGAGCATAAAGCGCACAGCCCACTCATAGGAGATCTTAAATCCCCCTTCCAAAGAACGTCCAATTTTGGTGGCCTTCTGAAACAAGGTCTCTTCATTTACAGGGAGCTGTTGCTCTCTCTGGATCAGCACCCATTCAGCCAGTTTTTCTTCTGCCTCAAAGCTGAGATATTTGCCCTCTAAGTTCTCTCCCTGAGAGGCCTGAAAGCGTCGAAGCCAACGACGGATTCGCCGCTGGGGGTTTCGAAAGTGTTCAGCCGCCTGTTCAGTGTTGCAGCACAGGGCAAACAGTACTACCCGAAGTTTCTTCACAGACAGCTGCTCTTTCTTGCCAACCCCACTGGCACCTCCACCACCCGATGCTGGCTCAGGTTCCTGGGTGACAGGGCTTCCCTCTTCCTGTTCATTGACATTCAGACACTCAGTCCCCTCTGTGGCCAAGGATGGCAGGGCAGAGGGCAGTGGGTGAGTGGGGGTTGCTGGTGGGGTTGCAGTTGAGGCTGGTGATGGAAGTGCCTGGAGCATAGGACCTGCCAGCTCCTGAGGCTCTGCTGGGGTGGCTCCTACAGGCTTCACAGTGGCAGTTTTGTTAGGGAGGAGAGGAGGTGGAAGATAGGTATTCTTCACACTCCGGTCAAACCCTCGTTCAGGAGTCTGGCCAGGCCTAAAGGAATGGGGGAGGGAAGTCGAGAGCAGAAACGTCAGTTACACTTCAGGATTTAAATCACAGTATTAGGAAGAGCAGACATCGTGCAAAGTGTACATGAAATGAACATTACCTCGAGTGAGACATCCAACTGAGCCCTGGGAAAATGAGATTGAAAAAAATGGTTAGCTCACTGGGGAAAACTGAAAAGCATTCCATAGACATATCTTGAGATTTCAACATGCTACCCACTTATTGGCTCTTCCTGTAGCCAGCCTTCCCAGGTTGGAATGCTTATAGTCTGCTATATAGTATGCAGTAAACAGTGAATGGGTGAGGTCAGAGAAAGATGCTCCTCCTGGCTCATACAGTATGACACCTTACCCCCAATCCAAGTTCCCCCCACTTACCCCGTGGTAAGATATTGCTAGATCTGTGCGAGGGGTTGAACACTAAATGCTTGGCCATGGCATCTCCCACAGAGGTAGCAAAGGTACACGAAGTGCAGGCCAGCTTGATTCCACTGCAGGAAGAGGAGGGAAGAGGACCAAGAGTGTATTAGATACAAACAGCAGTAACACTAAACAAAGTTGAACTCTGAGGCTTAATATAGGATGAGTCACATGACCACTTTTTATAATAAAAGACTTGCTATTAATAACCAAGTACCAAAAAGTGTTTTATTACCTTACAGAATTTTTAAACAAAGCCAAATATTTGGGACTCTTCCGTGGAACATGATTGCTGAGAAAGACAAAGAAGCGGAGAGTTACAACCAATGACAGTGTCCAGCCAGAGATGCCTTCTCAATCCAAACCAGCTTGACCAGCAGGCTTCTCATACATCAATTTAAACACAAAATAACCGGAGGATCAATTACAATTCACATTTTAATACAGGCCGAGGGTGGGCCTAAGAATGATGTCACTGGGAGGCCTGCTCTTTTCTGAGGGGAAGTGGAGCGTGTGTGGATATGGGGTAGAGGGGAGGTTGGGGGAAAAAGATTAGGAGGAGGAGGAACTGCTGTTGGGATGTAATATATGAGAGAATAAAGCATAAAAAAGGATCAGAATAGCCAGGCGGTGGTGGCGCATGCCTTTAATCCCAGCACTTGGGAGGCAGAGGCAGGCGGATTTCTGAGTTCGAGGCCAGCCTGGTCTACAGAGTGAGTTCCAGGACAGCCAAGGCTACACAGAGAAACCCTGTCTCGGAAAAAAAAAAAAAAAAATCAGAAAAAAAAAAAACAGGATCAGAATTTCTAACAAGCTCTCATCCAATGCTCGGGCTACACTTGCAGTAGCGAGACTCGAGGGGATTATTTGGAGCAGACTAACAGAGCCAACTGAATATGGTTTGCTCTTTTACCTTCCGAGAAGAGATGGACAAACAACTTTAAAGTTGCAGAAAAAAAACCAAAAAACAAAAAATAGAAATGGGAGGAAATTAAATGAGTTTTGAACTCCAAACTAGAAATCCTGGTTTGTTCATGACTTACTTGATCATGTGATTGGCATAAGCTCGAGAGCAGCAGGTGCTGTAGCGACAGAGAGAACAATGCACATAGGTAGGGAAATGATTAGGGAAATCCGGAATCTCAAAGCTGCACTCCAGACATGTCTGCCGGCCCATAACACTCCTGTCAAAAAACACAAATGTCATTACTCCCTCAGGAATCATCACTGAAAAAGATGGTATCTCATTTCTTTGGCTGTCAGGAAATACCCTGTCCAGACAGTCCCCACCCGCCTAGCACTTAGAAGGAGGCACTGACATTTTCCTAACAGCTCTCTTCTGGATACTGCGTTGGACAGGGGGATACAGGAAGACAGGCAGCGGGTCAGTGGAGGTCAGAGGTGCTGCCTCCTGCAAGGCGCCAGAAGGTGTATCACTTGAAGATACAGGAACAGTTCGTGGCTGCCCTCGGGAAGCCCGGATTGTCACCTGAGAATCAAGGGAAGAACAATTAGGTGGCAGTCAGAGGAAACCTCAGTGCTCTGCCCATCTCTACTCTTACCCTCCCTGAGTCTGTGACAGCAACTCATGGCAAACTCTTACCTTGGTGCCTGGTTTCAAGCCTTCCAGTTGCTTAGGCTTACGGAAGGTTTTGTGGTGCTGAAGCTTGTGTTCAATTTTGTCCTTGGCAAAGAGAAACTGCAGCCGGCATTTGTTGCAGTGATAAACGTTTCTCTTCTGAAGTGGAGAAAAGCAAACAAAACAGACAAGAATCGCTTAAAGGTTTCTACTGAATCAAAATCAACATCATTTCTCCTTCTTTCAGTTGAGAATTTAGGAAAAAAACCATTCAAGACGAGAAAGCCCGTCACTGAGAACTGGTATCTTACACCCTAACAAAGTGAAGGCCAGGACACAAAGGTTCTCAGTCACTCCTCCTTGACTTGGAGTACATGGGCAGTGACACACGCTTGCTTGCCTAAGTCACCTTTACACTGCAGACAGTACTACCTATTCCTGAGGATTCTTTTTTAAGTCACACAAAAATATACATGTTGTCAAGTAAACAATAAAACAACTCAGACTCTCTCATTCTGTTCCCTTCACATTCTAGGTTTGCCTTTAATTCTTGGCTGTTGGTTCATTTCCACAAACAGGTTCTAACAGATTCTCCAGCATCTTTTCACCGACTATGTAGATGAAAAAACACAGAATAAGGCTTTCTTTAGTTTCTTTCTTTTCTAGTGGTGCTAGGGATACAAGTGAGAAGCGGAGGCCTCCCTTCTATTAGGCAAGCACCCTGTCACCAAGACTTTCCAGCCATACCCCTTGAAAGATGGTGCTCCCCTTTGAATCCTTGCTTTCTCCCCTTTCCCAGGAGGTGCAATCTGGAGGAAGGGAGCTTAATACACCTCTATATACTGCTGCTTCTGAGTCTACAGCCTGGCAAAGGCAGTGCTTGTTTCAGGGGCCACTCTTCCTCCCTTGCTATCTCACCTAAGCCATCTCTACATCGGAAATGTGTACTGTCTTAGCACTGTCTCTTGACTCCAGTCCTTTTCTTTACTTCAGAAGCCAATAATCACTACCATCTCCTACCTGATTAAAGCCTTTGGCTAATCTTTTCCCTCTGCTCTAACTTTGACTTAGTTTACTTAGTGCAGGCAGTGTAAAATCTTGAACCTGTCACCCCAGAACTTGAATCCTCTTCCTAGCCTAGGAGACTACCCATAATCTGTTTGCACCTAGCTACCACCATGTACCTTGTACCCTACAATCTGCTCTGAATACCTCTCACTACACTATATGCCAGAGGCTTAGCTTCTGTCTCAGGTTCACTACTTCTCTGTCCTGTGTTATCCCCCACCATTACTCATCCTTCAGACCTCAAACAGCACTTCTTTCTGGACGTCCCTTTGGTTCCCAGAATGGGTAGATGCTTCTCTGTATCTTCCCCTATTATCAAAACCCTCAAAAAAATTTTTTTTATATATTCTCCTTTAACACTACACCTCTGACATCTAACCTAGTGTGTAGCAAGAAACAGGAACTGAATGATGTTTGCTAACATAATATTATCTTCTCTATCAACAGTATTTATCTATCTCAACCCTGTACCTAGGATCCAAAACCTCAACTGAGAATACAGGATTGCTTATGTCTGATACCTGGTGCCTCATGTAGTGTTGCTGGAAGGCAT
The DNA here is from genome assembly GCF_004785775.1 of Grammomys surdaster. Classification (NCBI taxonomy): domain Eukaryota; kingdom Metazoa; phylum Chordata; class Mammalia; order Rodentia; family Muridae; genus Grammomys; species Grammomys surdaster. The sequence continues at coordinate 2,647,624 of NW_021620675.1, forward strand.
TGCCATTTTTGAAGACTTTTAGGCAATATGGACAGAGCAAATGCCGAGTATCTTCATGGATCATCCGAAAATGGACATCTACCTCAGAGTAGAGGGAGGAGCGATACTGACATACCTGAGTTATACAAGAAGGAAAATAAGTGAATAATTGGAGCCATAAAAAGAAATAACAACAAAGACACTCAGGAGTATTCTTAAATGCACAGGTGTTATTGTTCTGGTCTTGCAATGGAGATCTATACAGATGGTAAGTTTAGCTGTGATGGAAACAGTGAAGGGCAGCAGAATCTGAGAATAACCCATATTCTCCAGGAAATAAAAGCATCCTCTACTTGAGAGGGAAGCTCAGGAGACAGACTTAGAATGCACAGAGTCCCCTGTCTGGGCTTTAGCTTCTAGAAAGTCCTAACTCTGAGAACTGTGTTATTACTCTGTGTATTAGGTACTCTTCAGAGTACCTAAGCGGAAGGTGTACAGTGGGTCCATAGAAATATCCACTACTAGATTCTTTACAATCAGTTTGAAAACAAAATGGCTAAAATGCTCTGGAGAAAAAGACATTACCTGACAAACATAAGGCATCTCTCCAGGCTTGTGTGTGTCCTTCATATGCTGGAGAAACAAGGGCTCACTTTCAAAGGCCCACTCACAGATCTTACACTTGGCTGGAAGAAGAAAAATAATTGAGACATGCACTTGGATGTAAGACCATCTCTTAGGATCCACCAACACATCACATCTGTACACTGGTGCTGCTCTAACATCTGTGCTGCTGATGACAACTAACATCCCTGTCTCTTAACTCAGCCTTCTGAAACAAAGCTCTAATCTAGACTGTGAACTATTTGCATTTTAAACCAGACGTTCCCTCTTTGCTCCTAACTTGAGATCACATTCTCCCTCTGTCCATTTCCTATCTCTTACTTCTCTAGGTCACACCCACTGTTGCTACCATGCAATGACCTAGAACTGCCATCTCTGTTATGATAGACAAGAACTTGGTAAAAACCCCCTACGACTCACTATTGCTCATCAGCTTCCAATACGTTTACAGCATGGATCCCTCATTGCTGAGTGAGTGCTTTCAAAATACTACCTGACTTTAAGCCTATACCTAGGAACAAAGATTTTCATTTATAAATAATTCATAAATATCTATCGACTGTCCATGAAGTACAAGGAAGAATTTGTTCTGAAAAGGCTGACAAACACTAAGAGATGTTTGCTTTTCTGTTTTTGTGTCGGAGTATTACTACACAGCCCTGTATGGCCTGAAACTCATATGTACAACAGATAAACCTGGAACTCAGATATCATTCTGACCCTGCCTCCCAAGTGCTGGTATTAATGGTCTCACCATGCTCAGATGAACAGATGTTCTTACTCTGTTACAAATGTCACTTCTCTTTCTGTATGAATAGATTCAAGACCATATACTCAGAAATTGGCCAATTTGTCAAGCTTGATTAAAAGGATACAATTCTAAATTTTTGGTAAAATTTTTAATTGATTCATATTTTGAATTATAAAGTATGGCTAGCAAAAGAATCATATTTATTTGTGTTTTCATTTGTTTACTGGTCTTTCAAGTTTCTGCAAATATGGACGTTACAGACTTAAAAGTTTTAAGTATTTATTAGAAAATGGCCCACACTCTGAATCTCTAACTTCTTCCTATATTTAAAACTGTAAAAGTTTATCATCACTTTTTGTGAAACCTATCCACAAAATCTTTTCTTGTATTCTAATTATCTTACCCATAACGACTACCATGTAAAGCATGTTTGCTATATTATCTTATTTTGAGATAGGATCTTATTATGTAGTCCACGCTTGCCTTGAACTAAGTGGCCTTACTACTTCTGCCTTCAAAGTGCTGGGATTACAGGAATGAGCCTGTAAATCTAACATATGATATTGTCTTATTCTACACACTATAGTTATGTAAACTCCTATACTTAAGATAATTTGCATTTTCAACAAAACTAGCAATCCTTTTAAGTACATTAGAAATACTCTGAATAGGGAGGGAGAGATGGCTCAGTGGTTAAAAGTGTTTACTGCTTTTGCAAAGAACTGGAGTTCAGTTCCCAGCATCCAGCTCTAGGGAAATCCGATGCAAATACAATCCTGAAGGAGGGCAGAGATAGTGCATGCCTTTAATTCCAGCATGGGGGATGGGGGTGGAGAATGGACTGGGATGCACAGGCAGGCAAATCTCTGAGTTTGAGCCCAGCCTGATCTACAGAGTGAGTTCCAAAACAGCCAGGGCTTCATGGAAAAACTGTCTTGAAAGACCAAAACCAACCAACCAAACAATAATGAAATCTGAATACTGGGCTCACATCTCAAAATATGTCAACTCAATAGAAACATATGTGTCACCCAGCACTCAGGAGACAAGAGGCAGGTAGATCTCTGTGAGTTTGAGGCCAGCCTGATCTACAGAGTGAATCCAGAATAGCTAGGGCTACACAGAGAAACCCTGTGTCTAAAACAAGCAAGCAAGCAAGCAAGCAAGCAAGCAAGCAAGCAAGCAAGAAGTGTATGTTTTAAGCAGACAACGTCCATTATTCTAAGTGTTGATTTGTTCCTGTTTCATAAGATCTGTAACTAACATTCTAGCTCACCACTTATTATTTCATGGACACATTAATTTAATAGCAAAGTACTTTAAAATCATGCTTGTTAGAAAACAGAGAAAAGTATTCCTCTATTATCTGTGTATAAGGAGCTCTCTGCTAGTGTCATTTTGTAAGTGAAGAAAACATAGATCCCACCCCTCCGCTGGAGTTTGAGTTTTCAAACTTACTAGTAGATTCATAGGGACTATGAACATTTTCCAAGTGGCACTGGAGCTGGAAGGGGGTGGAGAACTGGCGGTAACAGTGTTGGCAGATAGTGTGACCATCCACCTCGCCATTCTGCTGATCAAGTTCTACGTGGTGCTTCATGTGGTTCATGAATCTGTAGCACAGCACAAAGAGAAAGTACAGAAAACTAAGTCAGCAGTCTATGAGAGATATGATGCAGTTATGAACAAGCATGATTTGCTCCCCTCCTCCTACTTCCTCCATTTGGGAGAGTCTTTTTGTGAGCCCAGAAAGATAGTCCTTTACAAATTCTGTGCATGTACGTGTGTCTGCTCATACACATAAGTGCTGAAGGAGGCCATAGCTGGAGTTAAGACAACTGTGAGCCACCTAATGCGGACGCTGGGACTTGAGCTCAGCTCCTCTGTAAGAGCAGAATGCACTTTAACTTTTGTGCCCTCTCTCTGGCTCTGTGTTCATAGGTACTTTCTTCTTAAAACAATTTATTTTTACTTTATATGCATTGGAGTTTTGCTTACATATATATCTACGTTTACATCTCCATCCGTCCATCCGTCCGTCCGTCCATCCATCCATCCATCCATCCATCCATCATGTCAGAGTCTCAGATCTGGGAGTTACAGACTGTTCTGAGCTGCCATGTAGGTGCTCGGAAATGAACCTGAGTCCTCCAGAAGAACAGTCATTGCTCTTAACTGTTGAGCCATCTGTCTAGCCCCCAGATAACAAGTTCTTAACACTAAAAGAACATTCTGTTCAAGAAGACTAGTGTTCCTTACTCAAAGTTAAATGTATCTCTATTACCATTATCTCTTATAATGAAATAATTCAATATTATTGCCCACTATAAATTCTAATAAGACTGTCTCAAATTGGGTGGTGGTGACAAATGCCTTTAGTCCCAGCATTCAGGAGAAGAAGACAGATCTCTTGAGTTCAAGACCAGCCTGGTCTACATAATAAGTTCCAGTACAGCCAGTGCTATACAGAGAAAGCCCATTTAAAAAAAAAAAAAAAAAAAAAAAAAAGACTGCATCAAAGTTAGTATTTCCTAAAAGAAAAACTTAACTATGTAATAAGAACACTTGTGAACGTCTGTGCAGGTAACCTCTAAAGCTGTTTCAGACTTACCGAATGTTGTTCTTTAGCCTTTTAGTACAATGAGGGCATCGGAAAGATGTGGCAACCTTAGGAAAGCTCGTGAGCTGGGCTGCTTTGCCCCCATCCCGTCCGTAGTAAAAGTCATCGACTAGCATGATAAGCTTGGTCTGGACGGTGTCTCCAGCACTCTCATTTGGCTCTGGTACTTTGGTAGGTGGTGAGAGAGCAGGGATTGGTGTAGAGGAGGGTGTGGAAGTAACAGGGGCTGTCTTCTCAGGGGATGAGGGCTTTGCTGCCGATGGAGCACTGGGCTCTGCATCGAGGGACTTGCCTTTCTTTTGGTACTCAACCATTTCAGGGCAGCAGTACTGTAAAAGAAACAACATCATCATTGCATTTAGCAGAACTAGGAGGAGCTAAATCCATCATGTCACCAACAGTCCCTTGGAATGGTTTGTTAATGTAGGTAATAAAGGATGTTTTTGGACAGTGGGATCTTATTTAAGCTGTTCAGGATAGCCCGCTGGGTTTACAAAATCCTGTCTCAGCCTGCTGGTAGCTGGGACTGCAGGCATTCGTCAGCACGGCTGAGCCGGGTTTAAGGTAGTCTTCTTCTAACTTTCATCTCGTTTTCTTCAGTAGCCCCAGTTTACACTTCTCCATCCTATGTCCACACAGCCCCAAGCACTACACCTTTCACTGCTCCCCTCCTGCCTGTCTCGAGCCTTGTACTAGCGTCATTTGACTCCTAGCTTTCTAGAGAAAAGTTCCAACTGCTCCATTTGGACTGATTCCAGAAAATTGCAAGACTACAAATAAAGCAGGAACAAGGTAACAGGTTTTCATACTCCCAATGACAGAGTTAAAAACGGAGCCGAGGGGACAAACACTGCTTGAGGTCTTATCTGACAAACTTGCTGTCCTGTGAGATCAGATCTACTGTGTAAGACAGTAAGTGTTCAATCACCTATGGGCAGTCTTTATATGTATTGTATCACAGGCCCGGTTTACATAGCCCTGCTCTACAACAGAACAAAAGAAAGAACAGCTTTTACAAAAGTTTCCAAGCCAGTTTAAGCATCTGCTTTTCATGATCCCAGTAAGCGAAGAGGTAGAAGAGGCTCCCGAGCTGGATCTATCACGGGTGGTGTCACTTACACACATGTGACCTCTCAAAGCTTCAGTAACACGGAACTGAGCGTTACACCGTGGACATATTTTCCGTCCACCGTCCTGGAGGTCAAACACTGGGATGGAAGAGGTCACTGGAAGAAGGGAGAAGAGTTGATAAAATCAGTAGAGCACACAGGGCAAGACTGCACAGTCCCTGAGAGGAGAGCCAAGAGTAAAGAACAAGCATGAGCGAACACTGTGTGTGAGACACAGTCCCTTTGCTGCTCTAATCCTAGGCCAGGGCTGGCAAACTGAAGCCAGAGACCATCTCAGCTCGCACGCATCCAGGTTCTATTTTGACTCATGAGATAGAAATGTCACGGCCCCTCTTTTAAACCACACTCCCTCTTTTAAATCATCAATCCCAATTAGGTAAAGTTTTTTGCTTCCTCTCCCATTTATGTTTTTTTGGTTTGTTTTCAGAAAGCATCTTTGTGTAATTAACACTGAACTCATGATTAACCTGCCTCCACCCTCAAGTGCTGGGATGACAGGCATGTACCATGTGCTTGGCAGACATTTTTCTTTCCTAAAACGATAATGGAACTGAGCATGGTGACACATACCTGTAAATTCAGTGCTTCGGAGGGAAAAAGAGGATCTAGTTTCAGACCAGCTTGGTCTATATATCTAGTTACAGACCATTTGGCTTACAAAGGGAGACCACATTTTAAAACAAAACTAGCCAGGCAGTGGTGGCACACACCTTTAATCCCAGCACTTGGGAGGCAGAGGCAGGCGGATTTCTGAGTTTGAGGCCAGCCTGGTCTACAGAGTGAGTTCCAGGACAGCCAGGACTACACAGAGAAACCCTGTCTCAAAAAACAAAAAACAAAACAAAACAAAAACAAAAACAAAACTAATGTATCTAACTGTGACACTATGATACACAGAAAGCAACACTAGAAAGCTTGAAGTCTCTGCTTCAGGGGAGTAAGTACACTCATGATGTATAATTTCCAGAACTTGTCTCAACTTATAAAACAGAAACTATTTTAGGGACAGCTTTATCTAAGACAGTGCCTCTTGTAGCCCATATCACACTTTTTTTTTTTTTTTTTTACTGTGTGCTACTATCCCAGGCCTTTCTAACCAGGCTCTCCTTATGCAACTCTGGTTGGTCTGGACTTTGATATCATCTCATAGAGCCTAATAAAGTTCTCCATGTTGTACTGTATCAAAAATACTTCCTATGCATACAAGTAACATTCTATGGACTCAACAGATTATATTTAGGAATATGCATATGTATACAAACACATATGTGTACATAATAACAACTGATGAAACAAGAGGCCATGAGGCTTTAGAACAATGGGGAGTGATATGTGGGAAGGTTTGGAAGGAGGAAAGGGAAAGAAAAAACATAATTAAAATACAGTCACAAAAATAAACAAAAAGAATTTCTGGAAAGGAAAAAATATCACTTCCTTTTTAAGCCTAAGCAACAAACTATTTCGTGAAGAGAACACATTTTGTTTATGCATTCATGACTGGATGGTGACTGAGGCTGTCCTCACCTTTCGTCCACTGTGACTGACACTGCTGTGAGCATACGTTACCGGTTTCTGTTCTAGTCCCTGCTGTCAACTCTTTTCAATCTGTGCTCAAAAGCAAAACTTCTAAAGCCTATGAAAAATTTAAAATGTTTTGGAGAAGCATCATACTATTTCTCACAGTATCTGAAGTGTTATGTCCCTGTCAATAGTACACAGAATTCTACTTTTTCTATATCCTCACCTGAATGTCACTTAAATCTATCTTGTGTGTGTGGTCAGACAATGTATGGGAGTCAGTTCTGTTCTTCAGTGTGGGTCCCAGAGTTCAAACCCAGGCTGTCAGGCTTGGTGGTAGCAGCTTTGCATGTTAAGCTATCTTATCTACTGGCCCATTTTGTTACTTTTTACAACAACTACAGAGGCTGGAAAGATGGTTCAGTTATTAAGAAGACATGGTGCTACACAAACATCTTTAACTCTAGTTTCAGGAGATCGAACATGCTCTTCTGGCTTGTATGGACACCAGGTGTGCATATGAAGGCAAAATACCCATACACAACAAGTAAGAAAGACTAAAAAACAGCAAAACAACAACAAAAACAATTATAACTTCCTCTTACTATATCCTGACACTTCCTTTTATTATATTCTGAGTCATTCAACTTCAATCCACGTATTTCAAGAAGAAAGACTGTAATCATTGGCTAGATCAAGGCACTACTTTCTGATAATCTGAGATCCTCTCTGAAGAGATCATTTTCCTAGCTGCACACCATCTTCTTTTTCAGTTAGCATACAAAAAAAGTTCCTTACGGCATTTTCAGGCACACGCAGTCCTGGTTGATTCTCCTTGGTTGGGCAGATATCCACATCTGCCCCTTCCCTTCACCTGCCCCTGCCCCTGCTTTCAATCCCAGGACTCCCCACCACTTTCCATCACACTGGTCTATTAGTCTCCCTCATCTCCACTCGCTCTCTTCTCCCACCCTTTGCACCTTGATGGTTTCCTGGCCTCTGTCTACACTTATTCATACATAAATACACACTTATAAAAAATAGAAATTAGGATGCATGAGAAAACACACAATATTTGTCTTTCTAAGCTGATTTGGCTACTTTAATTGGGTTGTTTGCTTGTTTTCTGAGTAACTATTCTAATGATACTGATGGTATTTCACCATGGTTTGTGTGTTTCCCCAAGGTGACTGATGCTGCTGACCATCTGATGCTTATCAGATATTTCATGACTATCTTCAGAGATATGTCTCTCCCCACTGCCACCTGCTGGTGATGGAGCCCAGGAATCACACACACTGGGGAGGGATTCTATCATTGCTATCTTTCCATAAGCCCTCTTTGCCTCATTTTTTAAAAAAATTATTATTGTTGTTTTGTTTTTTGCTTTTTTAGATAAGGGTTATGTAGTCCTGGCTGTTCTGGAACTTACCGTGCATGTAGACCAGGCTAGCCTCAAATTCAGAGATTTGCATGCCTCTGCCTCACAATCAATGGAATTAAAAGCACGGGCCACTATAACAGGCACAACAATAAAAACACAACATTTTGTGTTTACACACATGCCACAGCAGGTGTTTAGAGCCCAATGGCTCACTCCACCATGTAGGTTCCCGGAATAGAACTCAGGTGGTCAGTTTGGAGGCAGGCACCTTTACCTGCTGAGCCAGCACACCTGCTCTGCTTCATCTTCAGTTGGTGGTAATGGTGGTGGGTTGTTATTGTTGCACAGTGCAGGAATTATTTATATAAGTAATAGTTTCTTAGCACATTATACCCACCACCCCTCCCCATTCTACAGGTTAGTGTTCTCTGATACATGTAAGCTTAAAATTTCAAATTTAGCAATTGTTATTCTTGCCTGTGCTTCTGGCATCCAAGAAATTGTCAAGTCTAATATTGTAAAGCTTTCTTCCTATGCTTTTTTTCCTAGGAATTTTGGTTTTATGGCAGGACTTCACATGTATACAGTAATCTTCATGCACTGGCCTCTTGAATGCTAGATTACAAGTATAAGCCATCATATTGGTTATTTATTTTTAAGACAGTCTCAGCATTGCCTAGCCCCTTGATCATATGGGGTACATAGCAATCCTTTTTTTGGTCTTACAAGTAGCCAGGTCTATTTACAGGCACGTGTAACTGTGTCAACTTTTTGTCTTTTGCTGTTTGTATGTGGTATATGTATGTGTGCATTATGCATGTGTAGATATGCTTTACCTGTGGAGGGCAGAGGTTAATAACTTCAGGCCCCTTCCTCTATCATGCTCCAAATTATTTCTGAGACAGGATCTTTAACTAAACCTGATAGTTACTGCACTGTCTTACTTAGACTAAGAGGCCAGTGAGCTCCACGACTCCCTTGGTGCTGAAGTCACAAGCATGTGCCATCATGCTGGCTTTTACTTGGCACTGGGGATCTAGGTCAGGTATTCATGCTTAGACAGCAAGCACTTTCAATAAAGTTGAGTTGGTTGGGTTTTTGTTTTGTTTTGTTTTGTTTGTTTTGGATTCTTGAGATAGATTCTCACTGTGTAACTCAAGCTACCCTCACGCTCACAAGTCCTTTCTTTTTCTCAGGCTACTGAGTGTTGAGATTACAGACATGCACTACCACATTCCAACTTCATGTCAAGCTCTCTTCTGAGTTTTACAGCTTCTGTGTTTGCTTGGGTTTTGATTTACCTAGAGGATTTTATTTTGTTGTTGTTGAGACAAGTCTTCTCTATGTTGCCCTGGTAGGCCTACAACTCACTATGTAGACGAGGTTGGCTTTAAACTCACAGAGATACTCTTGTCTCTGCATCTTTAGCACTGGGATTAAAGGCAATCATCACTACATCTATCTGGCTTTGAATTAATTTTTACATTGTATAGAAAATAAGAATTTCAATTTTTTGTGACTATCTAGTTTTGTCAATGTGTTTAAAAAGATTCATTTTTTTAAAATAGTTGAAATGAAACCAAAAGAAATATTTGAGGAACATGAAAAGTATATAAAATTCTAAACTCAGAGTCCATAAACAACTGTAGTGGAACAGAGTCCAGCTTTCACCAACTTGCCTACTATTGGCAGCTGCTTGCATACAATGGCACCAGCACATATAAGTACTTGGAACAGAGTACATGTGTCACACAAAGCCTAGAATATTCACAGTAAGTTACCAGTCCCTGTTCTGGGCCATTAAAATCCTCATATTCATATTCTCTATCTTCCTGAAAACCTCTCTAGCACATCTCAACTTTAAAAACTCCCCCCCGCCCCCCAGAGGCCAGACAGATGGCTCAGTGTGGATAAGAGCAATGGCTGCTCTTCCAGGGGTCCTCAGTTCAATTCCCAGCAGCCATGTGGCAACTCCCAACTGTCTATAACTGTAGCCTTATAAGATCCAATGTCCTCTTCTGATGTGCAGATGGACATGGAGACAACACACCCACATACATAAAATACATCTTTAAGAAAGAAGAATCCACTGCTCTATAGACATCTTTCATCAACCTACCCGCCCTACCCGCGTCACTGACTGATTCCCAAAGCTGCTACATTTTCAGTCTTCCACTACATTCCCATTTCTGTAAGAACACATCAAGGCACCTGCATCCTGTCTTATGTCTCCATTTCACAACCGTTTCAATGCGATAACTGCTTTATCAGTGTTTTCTGCATGACTGACTGGTGTTTCAGACTCTCACATTACCTTTCATTGAAGATTCGGGTCCACTGGTTCTTTGAGCAGAACTGTTGTTGGACATCACCACTGGCCCAGGACTCTGGCCCAGGGAAGGGATAGTGTTAAGAGTATTCACCAATTTGGCCACTTCGTTGCTATTTTCACCTGTAACCCCAGGTCGCTTCACAGTGACAAAGCTGGCAATGCTCACTGCAGGTGGAGAGGGGAAAGAGGGAGCTACATTGACCAAGTGAAAATCATCTGTTTCCCACCCACTACCCCATGCTGTTCTGCCGTCTCCTCATCCACGGCTCACCTAGTTTGGGATTCGAGGTCTGGTTGGACTGGCCTGGAGGCTGACCAGCTAGCTGCCCCAGTGAGGTTGGCTGTGTGGCAGTGGGAGTAGTGGAGGTACTGGGGGTGGACTTGGTCTGCTGGGACTGTGACTGTGGGACAGTGCTTCGGATGGTGAGAGTAGCTGGGATGACGGTGGTAAAGGTGTTGGTGGTGGGCCTCACAGGCATTGTGGAGCCTGGCCTCACGGGGGTCATCTGAGAGAACACTTGTGGGACGCCAACTGTCGGCTTAACAAACTGTGTACCTGGGGCTTTTAAAAGAGAGACAAAAAAAGTCCCAAACCTTCATCAGTGAGCTCACCTATAAAATATTTTCTTGCCTTTCCTAGAAATACAAGAACAGGAAAAAGTTATTCCCTAAACTGACTGAGTGACCACCAGAGGTTACTAAGAATAGTATCGATCTTAAAATCTAAGAAAGTTGTAGCTGTCCACTACACAAAAGGTATTATCCAAAGTTTTGTAAAGTAGTAATTAGAAGAAATTCCCACCAATTCCTTTCAGACGCCTTCTACACAATCTTTTTTACAGTAGCTTGGCCTCCATATTAGAAGTGGGAAAAGAATGGGTATACAGGCCAAAGAGCAGACTTGGTCCTTAAAGTCTTTTTTCAGAATTCTAAAAGAATTTTCCATTTTCTTCTATACCCTCAAATAGGACAGGCAATCTACTCTACTAGAAAATCCCAAAGGTTAACCTTTTTCTAGAGCAACTGTAGACAATTCCAGTGAGAAATATTTAGGGAACACCAGAATGTTATAGAGAAATCTGATCAGATTTATGCCCTAAAAAGCCCTGAAACAACAAAAGAAACAAAAAACAAACAAAAATATGCTGTAGAAAGGCAACTATAGAGGCCCCAATTGTACTTGTATTTGAGTATGTATATATATATGTGGGGGTGGGGGTGGGGTGACATGCATACCACAGTGTGCAAGTGGAGGTCAGAGTACACCACGTGGGAACTGGTTCTTTCTTTCCATCATGTGGCTTTTAGGGAGTGAACACAGGCTGTCAGGCTTGGAGGCAAATCCCTTTAGCCCCGAGACACCTACTGGTCCTGAGGACCATTTACACAATTAAATAAAGTTATTCTCTTTTTGAGCCAAACTGTAGAAAACCTTATATGTAAGAAATGTGACTGGGGGGAAATTACAAGAATCTTCTGGATTCTGGTACTGGAAGCTGACCCCAAGGCCTCAAGCAATGCTATGAACGACTCTACTCCTGGCTATACCCCAGCCCCAAGATTCTTTAATATTCCATTATATGGCCATTGGTAGTATTATCCCCAAGCATATGCCATTTACTTCATTTATATCTAAAGTCCCCCAACCTCTCTCTGTCTTAGTTTATTTCTTGAGACAAGACTTGGCCTTCAATTCACAATAATCCTCCTGCTTCAACCTCTTGAATGTTGGATTCTTGGGAGTGTGCCACCATACCAGGTAGCATACCCAAAACTTATGCTTTAAAATTAAAGTGAAATTCAATTTATAATCCTACCACATAAGTGAGAACATGTAGATGGAGTATGAGATTTGTGAGTTTGCATTAACACTATTCTTTCAGGATAACAAACAATAGCTGACATCATCAGCAGATACTGATAACAACTAAATAAGGCTTATTTTATCTATACAGAGAAACCCTGTCTTGAAAAAAAAAAACAAACAAACAAACAAAAAAAGACTTTATTTTACCTCATGAAGGGTAGTGAAAAGTTAAATATAAAAATAAAATTACCACCTGGCCAATAAAAATAAGTGTCTGGATGTCAGGTTATAAATATTTCCTTACCTGGGACCAGTGTAATGGGTCTAACTGTTTGGCCTTGCTGTACGTTCAGCACAATCCCAACCTGATTCATTGCATTTTGTACAGGGCGAACATTCCTTACAGGAAATCCCTGTATTAAAAAGAAAAATGACCTTTAACACAGAGATCAACTAGCCAGGCTCTGACTACAATGTGACTGACAGCTCCAGTCTTAGCCAGCAGCTCTCAAATGACAGTTACAGCTTTCAAATGACCGAAATGGAGAATTTTAGGAAATTCTGGCATGCTAGGTTTTTGTGGTGTGTTTTTGTGTATGTTTGTTTGTTTGTTTTTGCTTTGAGACGAGTCTTGCTATGTAGCTTAGGCTGCCCCCAAACTCCTAATTCTGTTGGCAAACATCTTTGGGGTTTTGTTTTTTGAGACAGGGTTTATATAGCACAGGTTGGCCTTACACTTGCTATGGAGCTCAGGCAAGCCTTGAATTTTTTTTTTTTTAAAGTTATTTATTTTATTTATATGAGTACACTGTAGCTGTCTTCAGACACACACCAGAAGACTGCATTTGATCCCACTACAGATGGTTGTGAGCCACCATGTGGTTGCTGGGAATTGAACTCAGGACCTCTGGAAGAGCAGTCAGTGCTCTTAACCACTGAGCCATCTCTCCAGCCCCC
>NW_021620675.1:2670725-2683534 GCF_004785775.1 Grammomys surdaster
TTTAGGGAAAGAGCTCCAGGTAAGAGATAAGAATTTCCTCTTTATGCTTGCAGGAATAACAGAGTAGCCGCAGGCCACTGGTAAAACAGTATTCTAGGAAAGAAAGCTAAGGAGCCCTCTTGGGTTTTAAAGAGCTCAAGAGAAAAGTAGACTAGACTAGTCAGGTACAATGACACAGATAGAAAGAGACGTCTAAAGAACTAGTAGTTTCGGGCTGGAGAGATGGCTCAGTGGTTAAGAGCACTGACTGCTCTGCCACAGGTCCTGAGTTCAATTCCCAGCAACCACATGGTGGCTCAGAACCATCAGTAATGTGATTCGATGCACTCTTCTAGTGTGTGTCTGAAGATAGCTGCAGTGTGTACTCATATAAATAAAAAATAAATAAATTAAAAAAAAAAGATTTAAAAAAAAAAGAACTAGTAGTTTCGTTGTAGAATCAGGCTTATAAATAGGTATTTTGTATATAGTTGAGAAAACAAAGTTACCTTACTGAACTGGCAGGTTTTTAACTCAGTTTACACCCCCAGCCTTTTTATTGGTATAAATATTAGGTAACTTAAAATGGTTACATGTATGTCTGTGTGTCACGTATGTGCCTTGAGCCCTTGGAGGACAGAAGGTGTCAGATGCCCCTAGAATTATCGTGATAGATTGTTATGAGGTTCCATGTGGGTGCTGGTAATTGAACCCCAGACATCTGGAAGAACAGCCAGTGTTCTTAATCACTGAGCCATCTCTCCAGCCCCTGGACTGTCTTAATTAAATTAACTGATATGGGAGGACCCAGATCACTGTGGGTGTCACCATTTTCTGGACAAGGAGTGCTAAACTGTGTAAGCTGACAAATACTGAAGTGACAGCAGTTAAGAGTTAAGGCTCTTTCAGGACCCAGATTCAATTCCCAGCAGCCACATGGCAGCTTACAACTGTCTGTAACTCCAGTTCCAGTGGATCTGGTACCCTCACATAGACATACATGCAGGCAAAACATCAACGCAGATAAAAATAGATACATGTTAAAAAAAAAAAAAGAAAGAGAAAGAGAGGGGGGGGGAGGGGAAAGAAAGAAAGAAAGAAAGAAAGAAAGAAAGAAAGAAAGAAAGAAAATACTAATCTGACCACAGCAAGAAGGTGAGCATGTATGTATCTATTTCTTTTCTGTTCTTGACTGTGGAAATGATGTTAACTAGCTGTTTTAAGTTCCTGCCCTGACTTCCTTGCAACGATACACTATAACTTGGAACTGAAATAAACCCTTTCCCACCTAAATACACTTTTAAAAGATTTACTTTTTGTCTGCATTAGCACCATATATGTGTCTGGTGCCCAAAGACGTCAGAAGAAAGTCAAATTCCCTGGAAGTGGAGTTATGGATGAGTGAACCACCACCTGAGTGCTGGGAACCAAATCCCAAGAGCAGCAAATGCTCTACCCTCTGAACCGCTCTCCAGCCCCTACGGAAAGTGCTGTATGTCCAGGTATTTTTATCACAATAGCAGGAAGGAAACTCGGATTGTGACTACTGGTTTTTCTTTAAACTTTGCATCTAAGGTAAGAACCCTGTCATACTTTAGTATTTCCTGTCTAGGAAATCTGCGAACTGTTCCCAGGACCTTGAAGTCTACTTTTAATTTGCAAACACTGCCTATATTATATGCCTCTCTCAGAAACAAAGCTTTCAACTCTGTACTCCATGAGCAGCTGCTGTTGTGCCCTCCAATATGAGCTGAGAAGAAGGGTCAGTTTCTTTATCTTGAAATGAAACTGTTAACTGTAGTTGAGAATTTTGGTTTCTTTGAAAACCCAGTTATGTTATGCTATGTTACATGACTATGTTTTTGTTCTAATCCCAGGTGTGGGATATGAAGCTGCTTCAGATTGTTCACAGCAGCTGACTATGATTTTGTCTCATGTTCTGGCAGAGGCGTGATTCTGCCAACTGAAGACAGTTCATATTTGAAATTCTGAGAACTTTTGAGAGGGTATAAAAATGCCAGAGCCCAGAGAGACTGCTGCAGTTTGTCAAGTGGCCATGACAAAGAGATGGGAAGAAGAAACTGAATATTCTGACGATGAAGACTAGACTTGCCCTCAAGGAACTCAGTGACCCTAATGAGCAGGAAGTAGTCTAAAGAGGTCTATACCCACGGCCCCCCAACCCTGTTTCCCCTCTAACCTTCTTTCTCAACTACCTAGTGTTGGGGGGTTAGAAGGAATTGAGGTGGAAAGCGTGGTAGAAAAAGAGTCCAATTGCAAAGATTATAGGTGTCCTCAGAATCTTAGTCCTGGAACAGCCACTCTGTGGCTTATAAACTTGGCAGGCGTACTTTAGGCAATGCCCAATAGATGGCACTGTCTCCTTTGAAAATGTAAAACATCTCACGAAGTCTCAATGAGTCAGGGACAACCAGGAGCTCAGTTTGGAAACCTGTTTTAACTGTTAAAGCACTTGTTTGACTCTAGGGGGCCTCTAATCATCAATTTTAATTATGCATGTCTTTTCAAACCAAAAACACAAAGGGAAAGCAAAGAGCAAAATACCCAAAGTATTACTTAAATTCTCTCATTCTGCTTAACATATATAGATATTAGAATGTTACCAGAAACTGAATTCCAGAAATCGAAAAACAAAACTACAAGGCTTCAGGACCTCTCAGTGAGTACAGATACTTGCAACCAAGCCTAACATCCTAACTTCCATCTTCAGCAACCACATGGCGGAAGAAGAGAACAAACTCCACAGGCATGCTGACATGGGTCCAATTTAAAGGGAGGGAGGGGATTCAAATAAACAAGTTTATACCATTGTTCTTCGCTATGTAACTTTATACTATACAGCCTTCTTCCAGTCAAGAACCCAGAAAAATGACAAGCACAACCTGGGAAGAAGCCTCCGATGATGTTTAAAGGACACTATTTCAGTGGTGATTAACTAAAAACAACTCTCCAAACACAGACCAAGCAAGACACAGCTTTCTTTTGAGTAAGCAGAGATATCTCAGAACAAATTGCGATTTTCATTCTATGCCTGTGAATACTTTACCAGCATATCCCAAAAGGCTGATGATGTTTTATATCAAGTATTTATAATCTTCCTCTCCTTCCCCATCCCTTCCTCTAATCAGACAAGGTCTTGCTTGTTGCTCAGGGCTGGCCTCAAATTTGCAGTCCTCTTGTCTTGACCTCCACGCCCAAGGATTACAGGCTGTACCACTAAGCCGAGCCAGGACTCCCTCTCTTAAGACACTCTAAACAACCAAGATAAATTCATTTTTAAGTTCTGTGAAATGATAAATTTAAATGACACAATGTAAATGTAACTTTATTCTCTCGTGTAACTGTCTCCAAGGCTTACTGCCTCAGCCCTACTAAACTCAGGCCTACTAGCATTTGTAGCTTCTAGCTTCTAGCATTTGTACAATCTCCTCTAGGTCTAGAATGTTTTTAGTCTCTGAAACTTACTACTGAATAACCTCACCCTTTCTTGATCTTTCCAAACTCTAGCTGCCTGGCTCAAAGCTGTTCTGGCTGAAACTCCTCTCCAAGCTGACTGAATCTGGCTTCTATCTTGGCCTCTTGATTGAACTGCTCTCCTTGGCCTCATACTAACTTTGGCAATAAGTTCTAATCTTCTGGCTCCTTCTCATTCTCTGGCTTGTTCTGTCTTCACCTGTGTCTAGCTTGTTCCCTCTACATCTTGTCTCTCTATAACTGTCCTGGTAAAACTGCCTCCTCCCTCTCTCCTCTGCCTGTCAAGTAGCTTTCTTTTCCTCTCTCTTCTCATGAGGGTTGGGCATATCCTATTCTGTCAAATCTTTCCCTGATCCACCACTTTGACTGCTACTCAATTAGACCTTACTTTCAAACATGGTGCTTGGTTCCTTCTACAAACTAATTTTATCTTCATTGTCTGGGAGTAAAGGGTCTTGCCTGTACTCCAGCCAGAGACATTAAATATATGTGTGCTAAGGGCTGAGCCACACCACAACTTAGAAACAGGTGTTTCCAGTAAATAATACAATCTTGGGGTTTACAGTGTGATCAAATATCCTGCAACAACATAATTTTTCCAGCTGATTAAATTATGTTGTTTTTCTCTCAGGAAAAAGGCTTTCAAAAACTGAAAAATGGGAATACAAGATGTTTAAAAGTAACTTTCCCCCTCACTTATTCAAAATGTGAATAAAATTCAATTTATCAGGGAAGTTTCCTTTTTTACTATAGAAGGAATGAATGTAGAACTAATCGGCAAGGCTGTTCAACCAGAAATTGCTAACTGAAAGCATATTTTATATTTATCCCAAAATATATCTGAAAGACAGTGAGGCCAAGATTTTCAAAACAGTACTTGATTCTGACCTAAACTGGTATCTCAGAATGTGACCAATTCCTTTTACTTAGCATGCAAATCGTCTAGGTAAAAAGAGAGGCTACAGAGGGTCAGCATAAATGGCATTCTTGTTGAGGCCTAACCTCCTTGCAGCACCCCAGTTTATCTTCAGGACTGGGGTGAGAACTAGGTTAGGGCCAGCATGGGGAGAGGGAAACAGGATCCCTGGGGCTTCTGGGGCAAGGAAGCCAAGCTTCTCAGGTGAGAGTTCTAACCCCACCCCCACCCCCTCACCCCAAAAAAACAAGGTGGATTGGGCTGGTGAGATGGTCAGCGTTTGAGAGTGCAGAGTGCTCTCACAGAGAACTCAAGTGCAGTTCTCATGTGAGGTGGCTCACAGCCAACTGTACCTCCAGGAGATCCATGCCTCTGACCTCTGAGGGCAGCTGTGCTCAGTGCACATGCCCACACACATACACAGTTAAATCTTTCCTTTTTTTTAAAGGCAATGTGGTAGCAACTCCAGAAAGACAGCTTAGGTTGTCCTTCACACACATGGACATATGCAAAAAAGACATATAACTACATCAAAAAAAACTTCAGCAATATGATAAAATGCTATATTTAATACAGATACTTACAAAAAGTAAGCTTTGCTTTCAATGATGCATGGTACATACTTCTCCACTGTTTGGGGGGCTTTTTGTTTTTTTAGACAGGGCCTCACTATGCAGTCCTGGCTGCTGTTCTAGAACTCACTGTATTAGACCAACTACACTAGCCTTGACCTCTCAGAGCTCCACCTGACTACACAGGAGTGCTGATGTGTATCAAATATGCAGCATTGAAAATGTACAAATGTTGCCAGGCAGTAGTGGTGCACACCTTTAATCTCAGCACTTGGGAGGCAGAGTCAGACGGACAGACTGATTTCCAGAACACCCGAGGCTACACAGAGTCACCCTATCTCAAAACAAACACGTCTATCATTCCGCTTACATTTAAAACCTTTCTAAACCCACGTTCTATGAGTAGGGGGACATCATGGTTAGAACAGGGTCTAAGTTGATTAGGCTGCCCTGTAGCCAGTCTGTTACTCATGGAGTCCTTGAACATGTGATCCTCCTGCATCAGCCTCCCTAGTAAGTGAAACTGACAGCTTGGGCCAAAAGGAACAGCTTTTTTTCTTTCAAAATGGATTGTTCTGTTAGCTTTCTCAAACTCACGTATAAGCTTGTTCTTGATCAGTAAGCTATTATTATGATACCACAAATCAAATCATTTAATGTTCTGACCTGTGCAGCTCTTCCTACAACACTCAGTGTCTTATTTTGGTCAGTGAGAATCTCTTCCGTTGACTCCCGAGTCCTTCAGAGGGAACTCAGCAATGTATTATACAAATCCTTGCTGTCTGATGAGGTATTCAAGGCACATCTCACACATTTCCTGCCCCTGAGTCTAGCAGCAGTCATTTCTCCAAGAACCAATTGGTGAGGGGCAAAATTCAAGACCATAACCTAGATGCTAGCAGCTCCTCTGCTCATTCTGAAAATAAACTACCCCACTACTATTAGTTAGCTGTCCTCAATTCTGCTGTCATCACAAAGAAAAATTCTATGTCCACAATATGTACTCTAAAATCTTAATCTCCTGAAAAATCTTACTTGAAATGCCCCCTTCTGATGAGTACATCTCAGTAATTGCTGTTCTCATTCTTTAATACATGTGTTATGCATACATGTATCTGTGTATCTGTTTCTGTTTGAGTACGAATGGGTGTCATCCTTAGGAATGTCACCTACCTCCTTCCAGATAAGGCCTCTCATTGGCCGGGAGATAACAAATAGGCTACAGTGGCTGCTGGCTGTGGGTCTCAGGTGTAAATGTCACTTTTAGTTCTTCAGAAAAAGTGATGAGATGAGAGCTGTACTCAAACTATGTGACTACATGGCTTGCTCTGAGCCCAGCCCACCTCCTCTGTTCTAACTATCCATTTTTCTGTACAATCTAGTCTTCCTGGACAGCTGATTCAATCTGGATTCTCTTGGCTTCTGACTAAATTGCTCTGCCTGGCCTCATACTAACTTTGGCAGTATGTTCTAATTTACTGGCTCCTTCTCATTCTCTGGTTCCTTCTGTCTTCACTTGAGTCTAACTTGTTCTCTCTGTAACCTCTGTAAAACTGTCCCAATAAAACTGCCACACACACACACACAAACACACACACACACACCCCTAACTCTCTCCTGTGTTGTTCTTGTGAGTTGGACGTAGCCTATCTCTAACTCATTCTGTCATATCTTTCTCTGACTGTTCACTTTGTCTGCCCCTCAATTCAAAGTCACTTTCAAACATGGCTGCTTCCTTCTACACACTAACCTTACCTTCACTGTTAGAGATTTAGACGTGTACTAAGGGTATGTTTCTATTCCAGCTAGATCATACTGTAATCCAGAGCATGCCTGCATTCTGGCCTGATCATATCTTTGGATGTGACCTCTCTCCAGAGCAGCAGCCTCCAGGGATCTACTTCCTCACCTTCCTTTCATTCCTAGGGCATCCCAAGTGTATGTATTCCCTTTCCTTCCCCCAATAAGCTACTCAAACCATTCTCCCTATTGGCATAATTTATACATACTTAGGAAAATTTAATGGCAATATAATGAAACCAATGCTACCCCACATACATTCCCTTTTAATATAAGTAGTTTTAAAGCCATCAAAAAATAATTATGTTGAAAATATTTTGTATTTTTTGTTAATTTTTTCCCTTTTTTAAAATTTCTATTTAAATTTTATGTGTATGAGTGTTTTGCTATGGAGGCCAGTAGTAGAAGGCATCAGATCTTCTGGAACTAGAGTTCCAAATGGCTGCAAGCCATACGGGTGCTAGAAATCAAACACAGGTCCTTGGGAAGAGCAGCAAGTGCTCTAAACTGCTGAGTCCTCTCCAGCCCAGATTTGTTTTGATTTTTTAATTTTCACTTACATGGGAGTACTCAGGAAGCATGTGGTACACATGTCGAGGTTAGAGAACAACTTTGTCTCTAACTTTTTTTTAACCATCAAGAGACTGACAGATCACCACAAAGATATCAAATAAAACTACTCCTGAGCCAGTGAGATAGCTAACAAGTAAAAGTGTCTGCCACTAACTCTGGGGACCTGAGTTTCATCCTCAGACCCACATGGTGGAAGATGAGCACTGACTTCCTCAAGTTGTCCTCTGACCTCCACACATGCTATACACACAATAAAATGTAATAAAAAAAATTTAAAACTATTCCTAACAAAAATAGCTGGGCAGAGAGTTTGGCATTAAAAGCAAACGCTGGTCTTGTGGAAGACTCAAGTTCAGTTCCCAGCCTCTCCACCCCCAATCAGGAAGTTCTAACTCCAGCTCCAAAGCAACCCCATGTCTTTGGCCTCCATGGACACCTGCATTCACATGTACATACCCAACCCCAACACACACAAAACATACATACATACATACATACATACATACACATACACACACAAAACACATACATACTTCAAAATCGTAAGAAATAAAAGCTTAAAAGAAAAAAAGGCTTACATACTCCCTGGCTTTGTCTTTTTTTCCTTTTCCCTCCTTACCTCCCTCCACTCCTCCCCTACTATGAGGAAATGAGATAAATCTAGAGGTGGATATTCTGCCGGAAAATAAGCAGATATGTAGAGTATAAGACCTTCTATAAAACACTAAGATGGTCCTTTGAAAAGATTAGTGTCGGGCTGGAGAGATGGCTCAGTGGTTAAGAGCACTGACTGCACTTCCAGAGGTCCTGAGTTCAAATCCCAGCAACCACATGGTGGCTCACAACCATCTGTAATGAGATCTGATGCCCTCTTCTGGTGTGTCTGAAGACAGCTACAATGTATTCATATATAATAAATAAATAAATCTTAAAAAAAAAAAAACAAAAGCCAAAAATTAAAAAAAAAAAAAAAAAAAAAAAAAAAAAAAGAAAAGATTAGTGTCACAAATATACAACAACGGAGCCAATACCACATTAGAAGAAACTAAAAATATAGAAGCAAATGAAACACATGAGCCTTTGCTGAGTCTTAGTTCATCAAAGGGCCATAAAAACATTTTTGAACCAAGTGATAGCAAAGGCCTCTAATCCTAGCAACTGGAAGGTAGAGGCAGAGGACAGAAGTTCAAAGCCACATGGTTAAAGAAAGCCCAGGCTACATGAGACTCTATGCTCCACAACCCTAAAAAAAAAACAAGTAAATGGGCCGGGGAGATGGCTCAGCAGTTAAGCACTCCAGCTGCTCCTTTGAGGGTGAACTATAGCTCCAGTTCACAAACACCTCCAGCTCCAACTTCAGGCCTTGGTGACACCCAAACCTGTGGCATATCCACACGCACAAATAAAAGATATGCTTTTAAAAAGACATTTGGGGAACAACTGGACTGTTTTAATATAGACTACACCTGGAAGACATTCAGGATTTATTTTATTATATAATGGTATAATTGCATTACAGGATAAAGTACTTACTCTTAATACATAAATAATAATGAATAAGGCAAAATGTCAGGAATGAAACTTTAATATGGCTTAGCAGATATTTTGGCCTTTTAATGGCATCTGTTGACTTTTCATACTTGGCACAGGCTAAAAATACTAAAAATCACTGTTGTCTAGGTCATACATAGGTCCATGGTAGGTGTTATTTCCATTCTTTAACTTTTTCTACATGCATGGACTTTTCTTTAAAAACTGGAGTCGGGCTGGGTGTAGTAGCACAAGCCTCTGATCCCAGTACTCCCGAGGCACAGGCAGTGGATACCAGCCTCATCTATAAATCAAGTTCCAGACTAGCCAGGGCTACATAGAGAGACCCTTGTCTCAAAAAAGAAAAAAAAGGAGGGGTGTGAAGGGATTAACAATTTTGGTTGAAATTTTTAAAGTTTTCCTAGAAGCCATTATCATGAGGCTTATATATACACATTTTTTCAGACACTAAAAAAATAAGAAATGGCGATGTGGGGGGAGGGGATGTTTAAGAAATGAATCCTAGGTAGATGCATTGTCTTCCATTAATCTGTTATTAACATTTTGGCAAATTATGGTTTTGTAGTTCACAGAGTAGTAGTTATACTGGTAACACTTCTATGTACTGAATGCAGTTCACAGGTCTTATCTTTGGCATTCATCTTTCTACCCACAATAAAGCATTTACCTAGCACATGCTGGGTATTCATTTCAATGTTTAGCGCTACAAATTTTTTTGCTCACTGATATACCTTGTATTTTGGTACTGCTTCTGTATTTTGGTATTTACTTCTGCATTAAAAACAGCAGATACATATGCTTTTTATGCCAGGGTCCTCTTCTGCACACCCCCCAGATCTGGAGCTAGCACCTTCTTAGCTAGGCTGAAAGCCACCAAGCCCCACAGATACTTCTGTCTCCACTGACAGCAAAGCTGGGGTTACGAGTATGAAGGGGTCGTTCAGCTTGTTAAGTGAGTTAAGACAGGATCTGAACTGTGGTCCTCAGGATTTCAGGACACACATTCAACTGCTGAGGCATCTCTCCAGCCCTTGGAGAGCCTTGTATTCTTTCACACTCTGCACTGATAGATAGAAAACACTGACGTACTGAGTTATGCCCACCTTCCAAATGGCATCTCATCATGTTTTTGTTGTTGTTGTTTTTTTTTTTAAGATTTCATGTACCATGTAATCTCCCACCGTACTCTCTTTTGTGGCTCTCACCAGGACAACCCTGAACTCAAGTCAATCCTGTCTCAGCCTCCCCTTCACTGGGATTACCAGCATGCACTATCACACTCAACTACATTTCTTAAAAAGTCAGTTATTAACTATGGCTATTATTCTTTTTAAGTCTGTCAAATCCTGGGAAGATGTTAGCATTCAGACTGCTAAGTTTTTTATAATTCTAATTTTATCACTAGAAATCAATGTCAACTGTTTTCCTAGTATTGACAAAACTCACTCTATTCATTTTCAAGAAGGAATACTGAAAGTGTCAGATCTAGTTTGTCAGTTAGCCTTGCAGGTAAAAATGCATTTCTGTGACACAAGTGGGTTACAGCAACTCAATCCCACAACGCCTCTCCTCATGACAACAATCCCATCCAAACAGTGGTGGTGTCATCTCCATACAACAGTGTTGTAAGTTACAGGGTAATCAACCATTTTCTGATTGAATCTGAGGCCCTCTCTACGAGAGGAAATTTATACCTAGTACTTTAGCTTCATCAAAAGCTTGTAACTAAGAGGATCACAGATCCTAGTAGGAAAGCTACAGCTGTTATTTTGCTAAATGCCCATCAAATGCTCATGTAAACATGTATGTGGTATGGGCATACCACAGTGCTGCTGTCAGCTTTGGTTGGAGGAGCATCTTTCTGTAGTGTGTGTCATCATGTGTATCATTATGCAGAGACCCAGTGCTAAGACTGAGATGCTGTAGAAGAATGCTCAGTTCTACATGGAACACCTCTATGGCCCACTCCAAGGTTCAGAGTGCATCACAGAGAAGAGCAAAAGAATGCTAAGAGTTGAAAAACAGCTAAGAGGGTTATGGACACTGGCATGCACTCTTGAACTCATAGCAACTGACTGAGACTGCCTGCACAACCCTGTTCAGGACTATGCCAGCATGAAAGGGACATATAGATATATAGCCAGTCAGTGGTTGCTTGGGTAAGAAGAGATAAGTTTCTTCATGGTAAGTTGCCCTTGTTCCTGCAAGCAACACTAATAAAACTCACTAGGTCACCCATACCCATGGCCAAGATATGAAAGGAGGAGGGAACTTGGGGGAGGGGATCGGCAGGAGTGGGAAGGGGACGAGAGGGGAATGTGCGGTCAGTATGATGAAAATGCATTATGTACACATGCAAAAATGTCATAAGGAAACAAGGAAGATGCACGGAAAACTTTAAAAAATACCTCCATCTATAATATAAATGCTTTATTCATGCCTTTTATTTTTATTAGATTCTTAAAAACTAAAGATATAGTCCAAAGCTGAAACTTAATAGTTCCATGCTAGGCTGCACTGCTCCATCAAGGACACTCTCAGTAAGCACACAGAAATCAGGGGCCACTGCCTTGCTTTTCCCCCGACTTCCCTGCTGCACCATCACTGCAAAAGTCATGGGAGAAACACAAAGCTTTACTCATAATTCTTAAGGCCTCAAGTCGCCAGGCTCAGCTAACCACCATGGGTAAACGGCTTTCCTAGAGTATAACCCATTCAAGATGGGAGTGCCAACTCTTAAGCCCACCTGTTCCCCTCCAAGTCCATTCTACTTTTGTTATTTCCGTTTGACATACCCTGACAATATAGGAAAGGGGACAGAAATCGAGGGCACAATCTAATTATTTTAATATTATCTTTTGATCACCTTCCCACAGAAGCAATAATCTTTAATGTACTGATGACCTTACTTACTCAGTCTAGAAATACCAGCCCTACACTCCACCTCACCCTCCAACAAAACCTTTTAGGCACAAAGTCCTTAAATTCACGTTAAATAACCTCCAAAATACTTGAATGCACTCTAAAGTTAAGAATGACTACGATGAAGAAGTCATCCCAATCTCTTACTTCCAGACAAGGAAGGGGTACCACTGCCTTGTCACTGCTCAAGCAGCAGCAGCTGCCCTCCTCCCTTTTTTCTTCATCTGGGGAAATTGCTTTTTAAAACCTCATTTTTGTGGTGTTCTGTGCTACAAAGGGAAGTGAACAGGTGTGGAGAAAACAGCTATTCTCTGCATGGTTGTAAGATACTACAATTCAATCTCCATTTCTTCCTAGAGAACGAAAAGGCCAAAAAGACTCTCAGCTCTCTTACTAAAGGCTTAAAATAACAGAGAAACGTGCAGTGTTCGTAGACAGTTTACAAGAATTCCACAACCCAGGGGAGGAAACCAGGACCATGGGAAGGAACGAGGGAAAGCAGGTGGTTCGATGACATTACTCCTTTTCAGAAGGTGCTGAAAATCTAAAGAAAATAGTCCTTGGGCTAAACATGGCGCCTACAGCGGCAGGACATAATCACCAGAAAATAGATTCTGCCCCATTCCATTTTGTAAATCACAGCGCCATCCTTGCATAAATTTGGGGTCCGAGGGAGGTGACTTCCTCAACTAGCTGCAGAGGGTTGGGATGTCCTCGCAGATGGAGCGGGATTACATAACACAGGGGACCGGCAGAGCAATCACTCGCTTCCCTCCTCCAGCTCAAAACCAGCGCTCACGCCTCCGCGCGTGGGGGCGGCGGGAACCCCGGGCTCCGCCGCTCCGCAGCTGTGGCCCCGCGTGCCCGCGCCTCCACAACCCCCCCCATCCCCGGTGACCGCCGCCCGCGCCGCCCACTACTCCCGGACGCTCGCGCCCGGCGTGCCTGTGGACGTCGGCGGTGCGCGGCCGTGGGGCGCGGGCGCGCGCGGCACCGCCAAG
>NW_021620675.1:2683934-2718977 GCF_004785775.1 Grammomys surdaster
TCGGCCCAGCGAAAAGATAACGGAACCCCCGGGAGAAGGGGGTGGGGAGCGCCGGGGCTCGCTCGCTCACTCACCTCCCGTGGTCGTCGCCGCCGGTAGTCTGACCCGAGGAAGGTGCCGTCGCCTTAAAGGGACCTTGCACCCGGCGCCGGGAGTAGGGGGTGGGAGCAGGGGAGGGGACGGGGGTTCGGGGGGGAGACGGAGAAGAGAGAACCGTTGAAAGCTCCTCTCCCCGAGGGTGAAAGGAAGCCTCCCTCGGGTTCGAGTGATTGGGGTGGATTTTTTTCCCGAGGGGGGCGGGGGGCCCCGAGGGAGGGGGTGGGGGGGCCAAGGAATGTGGCTCCGTGTACGGGAGCTGGCGCGGGGGAGAGAAACGCCGACTCCCCCCACCGACCCTCTCGCCCCGCGGAGGGATACCGCTCGTCACTTCCGCCCTCCCCTTCTCGTGCTCTTTCAATTGGCTGGCTAGTATGCTACATCATCGCTCATCCTAACCCTTGTCCGGGCTTCTTTTCTAGTCAAGTTTGTCTGGGCCTGCAAATAAATAAATAAAGAAAAAGCTTTCATGGAGAAAAGAATAATTAGCTTCACAAACAGTATCCAAATTTTGCTGAGAAAAATGGTACTCCCAAAGAAAATATCTCACAGCTTACTTTCTTAGACTTTTCAGACAAATGTGGACTCTCCCTAGTTTCCACTCAAGGTTCATTAACCAATTCAAGAGAACTTAATGCCACAAGCAAGATGGTGAGTCCCAATGGCACCAACAACTGTTGTTGCAACAAAGAGCAAGATAACACTCTACCTTAAGAGACACTTGTCCGAGTAGCCTTCTGTAATAGTGTGCCTTGGCTGAATGAAATACTTTTTTGGTTTTGAGGTTTTGGTTTGTTTGTTTGTTTGTTTGTTTGTTTGAAACAGGGTCTTTCTACAGAGCCCTGGCTGTCCTGGAACAGATTTACCAGCCTCTACTTCCCAGATACTGGAAACTAAAGGGATCACCACCACACCTAGCTAAAGAATTGCTTTTAAAACCAATTTTATCATCAAGTTCTTCTGGATTCTGGGGAGAAACCTCATGTAATTGATTATTAAGGTCATTCTTCCGATGGGAACTGCTTTGAAACCACTGTGAATAAACTCAGCAGAGATCTCCAACCATAGATTCCATGGCCCTGTTGGATTGGTTCAAGTAAATTGATTAGTCTATTCAAGATCATCTACCACTTTTCATACAAACAAAAACTAACTTCTGGTAGCTATGTTTTGTCTTTCATTGTGTCCTCAGATGATACAATGCAGTTTTTTCCTTGGGTTTTTGAGAATGATCTTTAAGCCGTACATTGATACTTGCTCCAAACCAAATTCTAAACAAAGTTGCTTGGTCCAGGAATGGGTAGATCCCGAGTCATACTTATTCAAACTTTGTATATATTCTCCAGACTACCAGCTAGTCACTTTCATCCAGTGAAAGATAGCTCATCAAATTGTATTGTGTTTTGTTGACCATAACAACCATAATCACATCCTACTGAAGACCTTTGATGTGCCATTATTTGTCAATATTTATTGTGTATTTCTCATGTTCCAGGCACTGTTCTTGGTGCAGCTGTAGAGGTGCCTCAGTAGATAAGAGCTATTGTTGCTCCTCTGGATCATAGTTCAGTTCCCAGCACCTCATCCTTCTGCTCACAACTGCCTGTTCCTCCAACTCCAGTGGATACAGTGCCCTCTTCTGGCCTGACAGGCATCTATACTCAAACACACGCCCATCCCTCCCTCTCATATACATATAATTAAAAATAAAACCATAAAATGAAAATTTTTAATTTGTAAAATTAAAACATAAAAATATTGAAAAACAAAACCCCTGTACATGTAAAACTTACGTTCTACCAGGGAAGAAGCAGTAACTATACACATATTGGAAGCCGACTCCTAGCAGAAAGTGGCTATCATCTTTGCAGCCATCTCAGGCCATATACCCTGACAAGAGACTTGTTTTCAACAGCCCACAACAGCTGAGCACACTCTGATAAACATCTTGTTTTTCTCGAATATCTTGTTTTGTTGTTTAATGCCCCCAGCTGCAAGGCACACGTGGTAAAGTGTCTTCAGCTGCATTCCCCTGCTTGTGCTTATATATACCCATGATTTCCTTTCAATAAATAGGACTTGATCAGACTTCCTGTCTTGTCTCTATGCTTCAAGTCTCTTGCCCCTCCATCCCTACTCTCTCTCTCTTGCTAGACCCTGTTGACTGAACCCTGGAAATGGTGGAACAGCGCAGACCAGGTCATACACATAATAAAACTCATCCATTCATTAATAGTAAATTTCAAATAGTTCCTAAATTTAGTGGTGTAGAATGATGACTTTCTCATCTCTTGTGATCCAGAAAGGTGATTGGCTGAGCCCACTTGTTCTCATTGATGCTTATTGGCTGATGCTAAAGTTACCTCAGAAGCTTCCACATGTTTGCAAGTTGATCCTGTTGAATTGGACCACAGCTAGGCTGTTGGTCAGAATGTTTACAAGTAGTCTCTCCATGTGATCTTTGCTTCTTCCTATCAGAATGACTACCTTCTGAGACTGCGCACCTCAAGATGACCAGGTCGAGATTGATAGCTTCTGGGGCC
This sequence comes from Grammomys surdaster, assembly GCF_004785775.1. NCBI lineage: Eukaryota > Metazoa > Chordata > Mammalia > Rodentia > Muridae > Grammomys > Grammomys surdaster. Next base: position 2,686,574 of record NW_021620675.1, read on the forward strand.
AGGAGGTTTATCTGCTTCCTAGAAACTCAAACTACCACTACCAAGTGTTCCATAAATAAATATGTGATTTGGTGAGTGCTTTGGCAATGGGTAGGATTCAAGGCAGGAAGTATGGTGCAAGAATGATGGAGAAATGTCTGTTTTATGTGGCGTTGTTGGAGAAAGCCATGCTAAAGTAATGTGGACAAAAGTCTGAAAAGAAAGAAGCAGAGTTCAGGACTCAGCCCTAATGAAAGCAAAAGGGTTTCAACCCCTTAAGAGAAATGACCTTTTGCTTTTAAAGATCTCTCTGGCTGTGTGCAGGAAGGGATGGGTAACTAGTAAGAAAAAAGGCAGCCGCAGGGAGACAAGTTAGGATATCACTGCATTAATCCTGGTGAGAGATGATTGTGGACCAGGGTGTCAGTGGTGACGCCACCTCTTCACTTTTGACACTTTTGACTCATGATGGCAAACAAAATTGTGTGAGTGGTGGTGCTATGACTTCCATAAAGAAAAAAAAAAAGGAAAAATACCATGCTGAAAGTAAAAAAATGAGAGCTTTCCTAAGCCTGAAGGCAGCTTTGAAGGAATGGGTGGGCAGAAGGAAGAGATCAGCAGGCATGGGATAAAGCACCATAGTACTCAAAATTAATGAGCGTTTCAGTGATGGATAGCTGGTGGACAAAGGAACTTTGTAACAAGAGTAAGCTGCAAAGTACTACTTCAGGGAACTAGAACAGTGTTTCAAAGGGGACTATACAAGTGCTAGACATGGGGGCACATACTTATAATCCCAGTACTTAGGAGGTGAAGGCAGGATGACCAAAGGTTTAAGATCACCCTCAGCATACAGTGAGTTTTGAGGCCAGGTTGGGGAAATGAAAGAAAACAAACTTTACTTTGGGATGAGCCACAAATATTGTGCTTTCTGGCTCTGGAAGAGAATATTTTTGTGTTCTCAATAATTATTTGGAGCCGACAATACCAGGTTAGCAGAATATGTAAATATCACTTCCCTTGCAGCCCTTAAAAGTGCCACAAGCTGCCACAAGCGTCCCCAGACTACTAGTGGAGTAAGAAGGATTATGGGGTTTTGCATGATAAAGACCTGGCAGTGGAACTTCCTGGAAGGCAGAGAGAGAGAGAGAGAGAGAGAGAGAGAAAGAGAGGCAAAAAGGAGACTTGAGGAACTGAAGCAGGGGACTGGGGATTTAGCTCAGTGGTAGACCGTTTGCCTAGCAAGGCTCTGAGTTCGGTCCTCAGCTCTGAAAAAAAAAAAAAAAAGAAAAAAGAAAAGGAGTTGAACCAGGCATACTGAGAATCACATGGAGAGACATCAGGATAAATTAGTAGCTGGGTTAGAGACCACCCCAGTAAAAGGCCAACAGCTTTAAACTATATAGAAGTCTCCATGTACTAGTTAAACCTCTGCAATGCTTTATAGTCCATGTGATCCCCGAACTAGAGGGAATGTCCACATTAATTTGGACAGTGCTGGGACATTTGGGCATCATCACTTAACAGATGTATGGGTCTCTAGAATGAAGAAGGCTGATAGCTGTGGTCTCTTTTGATCCATCTTGATAATGATGGGAAACGGAAGCAAGAGAACAGGTCCTTAGAAATCTACATCAAGTCACATGGTCAAGTCACATGATCAAGTCACATGTGCCACTGAAGCATATTGAAAAGGGGTCTGGGTAACAATGCAGTTTGACTTAGTGAAGAAATCAGGCCCTAGTAGTAATACCCCTAGGGGAGGGAACTACTTTAATGTTAGAAATGCTGTGTTACAGACCCAGAACAAGAGATTGAGGTACATATTTTACATACTAAAGCAGACCTAGCTTCCAGGTGGGTGGGCCATCTTGACTGGTGGATCCTTTGGGTCACTTACATTGTTAGGCATTTCTGAATGTTCTTTCCCCTGAGTTGCCTTGTTCAAATGATCCATACTCAATCACGGATCACCTGCCAGAACAGTGAAAGGGGGCACTTCTTGACCAACAAACTCTAATTCTTATCTTTCAGCAAGTCCTTCAGAGCCTTCCTTACTGGGGTGTGCAACCATTGTCGGGGGTGGGGGGGGGCAAGTCTTCTAGTTTGGAACAACTGTGTAACTGGATTTTGAGCATGATCCGACCACATGATGCACAGGCATCTTGAAGCATATCTGCCTCCATAGCATGAGGGGTATCTGCCATATATGACAGGAGAACTGCATTCCACTTCCCAACCTGGATGAGCCCTTTGTCCTGGGCAGCAGTGCTGTGCAAATACCCTAGACAGGCGCGCTGTCCTTGTCAGATGATCGAAAGCATACTTTCTCATCAACACAGATCCACATGCTTCTCCTTGCAGCCATACTCAACGGCCTTTTCATAATGTTCTACCGCCCAGAATCCTGGCAGCGCGGTCCTTTTCCTGAGGTTGGTTTTCATCAAATGGCCTGGGTGTTTTAAAGGCACGCCCTGCTTCTTGGCACCTGTGTTCCCAAGCCTTCCTCTCCTTAGTGGGCTCCGATTCCGCCAGCTCTGCTTTGGTATGTAAAATATGCACCTCAGCCCCTGTCCTGGGGCTGAAAGCCAACAGAAAGCACTGACTCCTTTCCATGTGGGTTTCTAGGAAAGGAAGTTAAAGGTTAACGGCAGTATCCCATGGAGCTTCTCACCATTCGACAGCAAGAGGGAGCATCTTGCCCACTTATCCAAATATTTATTTGCTTTCTTGCCTTGTAGTTTCTGCTCCAGGTTGAAAATTGAGGCCACTTGTTGCTTGGAAAATGTCAAATGCTCCCAAGTCTTCAAAGGCACAGGTGGCCTCTGTGCTGTCCTTCTGCTGATACGCAGACTCAATGACTTGTCTCTGAGGTTCAGCAAGAGGCAGACCAGTTGCTGTGGGCAATGTGGTTGGGAGTGGGGAGGATCAAGTTGTACAGTCAGTGCAGGCAGAAGATAGCTTTGAGGGACAATGACAGCTCTATTTAAACAAACAAACAAACAAATAAACGACACCCAGCCTTCCCTAATACCCTTGGGGCAGTAGAAGCTGCAAAGTAAAAAGACTTTGTTTTGGAAAATGTAGTAGGAAAAAAAATTTTTCACCATCTGAGCAGTGCCCAATGGAAAAGCTTGACAGCTTACTGCAAGTCAGCACATGAGCTGAAAGGAGGATGGGAGGGATGTCGCCCTCCACAGGGAGATCATCAGGAAGTAACAGGCAAGTAGAGATTGTTTGAGCAGTGTCACAGAATAAGGAGCTTAGAAGCTGCAGCTGGCTTTCCTTTGCAAATATTATTTGCTACCACCCTACATTCAAGGGGCTCAGGAGGAGAGGAAAAGCCAGAGAAACTTGCAGACTGGGTTTGGAAAGAAAAGGAAATTCCTCCTTAGATTTTAGCAAGAAGCAATTAAGGGTTTCTAGCCTCAAAATGTATTTGGCAAGAATTCACAAGAACAACTTCATCAGTCATCAAGGTTTCAGTGTGAATTACTGCCTGATTTCATAGGCGATAATGACTTCCTGTAGCTTCATCTTAATATTATTTAAGAGATGCCACAAGCAAAACTATGCTGTTGCTATGGAGTTGCCCAGGTGTAATTATCTAGTAATTCACTTAATGTTATAAAGCTTCATGGAAATATAAATTGGATTATTTTATAGATACTTGATATCTGCCTTGCTCATACTTATAATGAACTGCTGAGCAAAATGTAATGATAACTTTCCTCTTTCTCTAGGTCGCATTCTTTTTAAATTTAGCAATATTTGCATTTTATTATAGTCATGAATTATTTCCAGAAAGCAACAAAGAAAAGTAAATAATTTACCAACTCATTCTTTTGAAGGATTTGAAGATTAATCATTGTAGATGAGATGAAATCCTTCAGACTCAAGGTTCAGAGGTATGTAGTGTACACAGAGGTCAATCCTCTGTTAAATATTTCTTGTCTGTGCTCTCTCTCTCTCTCTCTCTCTCTCTCTCTCTCTCTCTCTCTCTCTGCATGTATGTCTGTGTGTCTGTGTCTCTTTCTGCCTGTGTCTATCTGCCTGTTTCTGTCTTTCTCTGTGTGTATCTATATGTCTGTCTGTTTCTGTTTCTCTCTCCCCTCTCTCTGTCTCTGTCTCTCTATGTCCCCTCTCCCCCCCCCCCCCCAGTTAGGATCACACTATGCAGTCCTGGCTCTCCAAAGGAGCTATGAGGACAAAGCTGGTCTAGAAATTGGAGTGATTCTTCTGCCTTAGCCTCTGAAGTACTGGGATTATAGGCATTGTACCATAATGCTCCACCAATCTCTCCTTATTGAGAATGTACAGTAAAAGTAGAAAAGGAAGGGAGCCATTGCCAATGACAACAAAAGAATCCATTTTGAATGCTTTTCATGTTCCCTGAAACACAAAGGTAATACTGTCTGAAAACATCTTCCAGCTAAGATTTGTAAATATTAAAAAAATATTAAAAAGAAAGGAAGGAAGGAAGGAAGGAAGGAAGGAAGGAAGGAAGGAAGGGAAGGAGGGAAGGAGGGAGGGAGAAAAGAAAAAGAAAGAAAGAAAGAAAGAAAGAAAGAAAGAAAGAAAGAAAGAAAGAAAGAGAGGAAGGAAGACAAACCACATCACTCATGGTGATCCTCCTGCCTCAGTATCCTGAGTGTTGCAAGTGCACTAGAACACATGGCTTGAAATGATTTTATAGAAGGAAAATTATTTCACTTTCTTCTACCCGAGAAGTAATTCTTATTGCTAAGTTTGTATAAACAGAGTTGTGCTGTGACTGGGGCATGAATATAAACTTCTGTCCTACTCAACTTCTGGCAGGCTCGGGTCTCCTCCTCCAATATACAGAGACCCTGTTTCTATCTTAAATAAAAAAAAAAAGTGATTTAAAAAACAAAACCAAGCAAGCAAACAAAAAACCTTTTCTATTGGGTTGGAAAGATGGCTCTACAGTTAAGAGCACTGACTGCTCTTTCCAGAGGTCCTGAGTTCAATTCCCAGCAACCACATGGTGGCTCACAACCATCTGTAATGGGGTCCCTTTCCCCTCTCCTAGTGTGTCTGAGGACAGTGATGGTGTATTCACCTACATAAAATAAATAAATTCTTAAAACAACAACAGCAACAACAAAACCCCTTTTCTACATTGTGAACTCCTCAAATATCTTAATGAAAGGGATAGACCATCTTTCCCAGAAGAATGTACATTTGCACAGATATAAGATTTTGTAGAACTTTCAGACTTGACACTCGTTTGTGGGTCTCCTGACCCTGAGGGAAGACCCTCCCCCCAGGCCCACTGGATAAGATACTTTTCTTGATAATCATGGCACATGTAGCCAATGATCTAAAGACAGTTCTGCTAACAAGTGGTTTTTCAGCATTAGTACTATCACTAAAGTGGGGTGCTATTTAATATCTGGAACATTGAGGAACCTCTAGGACCCAAAAGATGACCAGGCATCCCAGCTACTTCCCCAAGTTGAATTGATTATCTTTGGCATCCAAGAAGACTACTCAGATTCCACACTCTGCGAATATGATAGCTCTTCTGGAAAGTCTGGCCCTACTATAGGGACCCATGCCTTGATTCTAAGTCACCAAGTATTCCTGCAGACCACTCTACATTTTTCAAGAACCTGATCTTATTAGTTTCTATTGTCAACCTGATAGAGCCAAGAGTCACCTGAGAAGAGGGAGTCTTCAACTGTGGGACTTGCCCAGATCAGATTGAACTGTGGTCATATCTGTGGGAAACTGTCGTGATTATTGATTGATAGGGGAGGGTTCAGTCTACTGTAGGCAGTGCCACCACTGGGCGGCAGATGGTCCTAGGTTGTATAAGAAAGAAGAACATAGAAGAACAAAGGAGCAAGCCATTAAGCAGCACTCCTCCTGGTCTCTGCTTCAGTTCTTGCTTCCAGGTTCCTGCCTTGAGTTTCTGCCCTGACGTCCCTAAATGACTTGACTGCTATCTGGAGTCAAGATAAAACAAGCCTTTTCTTCCCAATTTGCTTTTGGTCCTGATGTTTACCACAGTAACAGAAAGCAAATTTGAATGCCCCTCTTATAGCTGAAGTAAGACTTCAAGAATGAATTTGGGTCAGAGCATTTGAAAGTTAATCTAAAAAAATCTGCCTTGTGGTGCACACCTGTAATCCCAATGTTCAGGAAGCTGAGACAGTAGGATCATAGGTTTAAGGCTAGCCTGAGCTATATACAGAGTTCTAGGTCAATCTGGGCTATTACAAGATTTTGTCTCACTAAACAAACGTATTTGCCTCCCATCAGTAAAAAGATACACCCCTTTCTTAGTTACTGTTTTGTTGCTGTGGAGAGAGACCATGATCAAGGGAACTCTTATAAAAGAAAGCATTTAATTGGGAGCTTACTTACAGTTTTATAGGGTTAGTCCATGCTCATCATGGTGGGAAGCAGACAGGCATGGTCTTTGAGCAGTAGCTGAAAGCTGATCCTTAGGCATCAGGCACAGGGAGAGAGAGTAGGCCTGGTATGGGCTTTTGAAACCTCAAAGCCCATCCCCATTGACACACCTCCTCCAACAAGGCCACACCTCCTAGTCCTTCTCAAACAGTTCCACTAACTAGGGACCAAACATTTAAACATAAGGACTTATGAGGCTATTCTCATTCAAACCACCATAGTCTGCAGTGTGGAAGCAGCCTAGATCCTTGAGTCAACCCATGGAGTATAGCTGCACCAACAAGTTACTCAGCATATACTGGGCTTTCCTGGAACAATAACAAATGCTTTATTGTCCTAGGTCAAGGAGATTCCAAGATTAACTTGTTAATGCAGCATAGCCTCCTTATACCTTATGCCAACTAATGCACTGGCATAAAGGTTGACTTTTTAGGTCTGGGAATGTAGTTCAATCCAGTTCTTAGCTCCAATGTGTGAGGACCTGGATTCAATGCCTAGTGTAACATATGGGCACTTGCCATCAAACTTCACAACCATGGTAGAAAGACAGAAGACACACATGTGCACACACACACACACACACATACACACACACACACATATATACACATACATACACAAACATACACACATACATACACACACCACACACTCAGTAAACCATACATATTTTAAAAGCTTAAATAGATATATAATCTATAAGGTGCCCAGCCTAGTACCTACCTTACAGTGGGTTTCATAGTGGTAGCTTTTATTATTAGTATCTAAAATAGTCTAAATCATAGCAAGTATTTGATAGAATATGACAAATTTGATCTTAATTATGGATGACAGGTTTTCCATCTAATTCTTTCTAGATTTCGGGGCAGCTCTTCTAAATAGCTCAGGTCTTGAATTCCAAAGTCCTTTCTGTGTGCATATGTGTGTGGATGTATGTATGGGGGTTTTTGTGTACATGTTGTGCACATTAGCATCCGAGTTTGATATCTGTTGTCTTCCTCCATCAGTTTCCAACTTGTATATTGAAGCAGGTTCTCTCATGTGAACCCAGAGCTCACTGAGTCTGCCTATCCAGCTTGTCCTGAGGATCCTGTCTCCACATGCAATTGTGGAAAACACAAGATATCACCCTTGGCCTCTATAGCGTGCACACACGTACCACACACACACTGGCAGGCACACGATGATACAATGTTTTAAACATAGCACTTCTCTGCTTCTCTTTTTCTCTTATTTTCACCTGCTTATGACCCTCACCCCCACCCCAGGCTAGAAAACACAGGTCTCTCTCCTTTCTGCTCTGCCTTCATGCTCTTTCAGCAGTGAGCAATGGGTTTTATGGCCTGGCAATCATACAAAGACACCATACCTTCTCTGCTCTGCAGAATGATTACCTGAGTTAAGTGCTCAGAGTTTAATTTCTCACAACTGGAGTGAATTATAAAGTTTGTTGATGATGGTGGTGATGATGATGTAGAGGAAAAAATGTAGGCAGTCTTTCAAACCTTTCAAAGTCTTACAAAGTTCTTGTGTTGCTGTAAACCCCTATCGTGAGTGTCACCAATGTCCTGTACTTTCTCTGTTACATCTTGTCATTTCTCCAGGCTATTGATGTCATGAGACAACTAAGGATAGTCATTTGTTCAGAAAGGAAATGACAAAACAGAAGGTTTTCAAATTACATTTCTAATTGTTCCCAAATTCTCCCCTTCCCATCTTCCCCTTTACCCAGTGACTGCCCTTTGACCCCCATATTTCAAGGTCCAAGATTTACTGTTAAGGTTGACTCCTATCTGAGTGTCAGCCTCTCAGTCTATGGCAAAGGCACTGCTGAGCAAGTGGAGCAGAGTCAGTTATGCCAGTTCACCAGTTTGCTTTTCTCTCTCCCAAGGCACATTTTTTTTTTTGAGATAGGGTCTCATTATGTAGCCCAGGCTGACCTTGGCCTTGAGATCCTCTTGTTTTGGCCTTCTAAAGTGTGGGCGTTGTAGGTGAGCACCCCTCCACCCTGCTAAGGCACAAATCTGTACAGCAGCACTCTGAACACTATACTCAGATTGTTCACGGAGACGTGGAGTCCACCTGGTATGCTTCAAATGCCGGCTAACAAGGTAAGACTTCATGGTCTCTGAACACTCTCACAGATAACAAACCGTATTTTAGGGAAGGGGTATTTGGAAGCAAAACTCCAGCTTAGCATTCAGTGAATGATAGAGATAAAAGTGAACCTACCAGGCCCAGATGCAGGTTCCTACTCACATCTGTCTGTATACCCAGAGACTTCTGAAGTCGTCCCCTGTCTGACCCACTGTCTATGACCTCAATGCATCCAGGCTGATTTCCACAGGAAGCAGCTATTAGGCAAATACATTGACTTAAAGAGTGTCCATTATGAGTACAGAAAAGTATTGACTAAAATTTAGCTATCAAAATAACTAAGAATATTGTATTGTTGTCATTATCATTTAACATTAGTGGCAGGCCACTGACTCACTATTGACAAGTGGGATAGATAGCTGTCTACCAACCCACACCTGAGCAGGGTCCTTCTGACCCAAACGGTCTGCCCAGTGAGTGTGTATAAGTCAGTTGTGGGGTGGGGTGGGGGAGGGAGAGGGTGGCTGCGGTTGTAAAGGTAGAGACTTCAGTCCCAAGCCACAGGCCCGCTTAGCACAACCCTGAGTTCCCCTAGCTGAGTACTGACAGAGTTAAATTCAAGCACCTCAGACTTCCACACTCCCCACACAGGAGAGTGAGATTTGAGAACCTGTCAGCAACAGTGGAGTAGGGGCCAGAGACACATCCTGATGCCATGTGCAGAAAACTGAGACATTCATTTCTGAGACCTCTCTACTTAAGAGAAGCCAGGACTGCCTGCCCCACAGAAAAGAACTTCAGGATATGCCAGTACAAAGCAGAGTTTTTATTTCTTATTCTGAGTGTGTGTGCACATGCCATTGTGCACATGTGTGTGTGTGCACATGTGTGTGTGCACATGTGTGTGTGCACATGTGGAGGTCAGAGGATAACACTAAGGAGGAGACAACCCGAGTTAGCACTACTAGTCTGCATGGAAAGTACACTGGGTCACCATCCCAGAGACAGGGTTTGTTAAGAGGAGATTTTTAACATGGATTTGAGGAGAGGGGCTAACAGATATTAAGGTGCTCAGGGAATGGCTAGCACCCCCCCCCCAGCTGTGGTGTGGGCTTCTCAAGAAAGAATGGTACTTAATAAGTGTCTCAGCAGATGCCATGTGTATGTGTTTCTAGTGGCCTCTCAGTAGCTTGCTAAGAGACTATTTTTTATTTTTTTTATAAATAAGGTCTATAGTGTGGTCCTGAGGTGAGTTCAGTAGGATTGCAGTCTTATAAAAACATAGGTCATGGGCTGGAGAAAGACAGCTCAGCAGTTAAGAGCACGTACCACTCTTTCAGAAGACCAGGGGCCAATTCCCCGAACCTACATAGGGGGCCTCGCATCTGCCTGTGACACTAGTTCCAGGGGATCCAATGAGTCTGGCCTCTAAGATCACAGGTACTCATGTGTACAGGCCCACACATTTATACACAATTTAAAATAATTTTTAACTAAATCTTTTTTAAAAGCCCATAGGTCACAAAAGCTGTACAAGGAAGTCAAGATTTTAATTTTACTATAAGAGGAGTTTCTTAGGAGATTTCTACAAAATTGTTGGTTTACAAATTGTAGCTGGGACAGGAGAAAGACCACATTTGGTCACACATGTTTGGCCCTTAAGCATAATTTGTTGCTGTTTTAATGCTTCCTTTAATATTTTTAAAGTTATTTTCTATTTATGTGTATCTGTTTGTATGAGGTTCTATGTGTGTGTATGCCTCGTACAGGCAGGTGCCTGCTAAGGCCAGAAGATGGCAACAGTTCCCCTGGAGCCGGAGTTACAGAAGGTTGTGAGCTCTCTGACAAGTGTGCCTGGAATTGAACTCTAGTCCTCTGCAACAGCAGTAACTGCTCTGAATGGCTGAGGCATCTCGCCATCCCTATTTTATTTAACTTTATTTGAAATATCTCTCTATAAAAGAAGCATTGCTGGGGGCTGGAGAGATGGCTCAGCAGTTAAGAGCACTGACTGCTCTTCCAGGGGTCCTGAGTTCAATTCCCAGCAACCACATGGTGGCTCACAACCATCTGCGATGGAATCTAACACCCTCTCCTGGTGTGTCTGAAGGCAGTTACAGTGTACTCATACATTAATTAAATATTTAGTAGAAGAAGAGGAGGAAGAGAAGAAGAGGAAGAAGAGGAGGAGGAGGAAGCAGCAACAGCAGCAGCATTGTCTCAACTTTCACTGCAAATTTTTTGCTGGAGTTCTTGATTCTCAGTTGGCCAGAAACTTAAACTAGGCTCCAGGAAGAGGAGACCCTTTTTCTTTTCCCCATTCCTGTAATTTTCTGTGTCTTTCTATCCTGCCTCAAAGGGGAATGAAATGGAGAAATATTAACATTTAAAAATAGGAGTAGAAAGGCTGGAAAGATAGCTTAGTGGTTAAAAGCACTAATTGTTTTTCTAGAGGACTGAGGTTCAAGTCCACCCACATGATAGATAATAACTGTCTATAATAGTTCCAGGGGTATTTAACCCCTTCTTCTAAACTTTGTGGGCACTAGGCGTGTGTGTGTGTGTGTGTGTGTGTAGGAAAAACACACATAAAATACAAAAAACAATAGAGATAGAGATATATGGTAGTTAATAGAGTACTTGCTTAGCATGCAGAAACCTCCAAGTTTAGTCCCAGCATCCGTGCACAGGCATGGTGGCACACACCTGTAATCCCAGCACTCAAAAGGTACAAGCATGAGAATCAGGACTTCAAAATATCCTTGGCTATGTAGCAAACTTGAGACTAGCCTGAGCTACTTGAGACCTTGTCTCAAAAAAAAAATAAAATAAAATAAAATTAACCTAAATAATAATACTAATAATAATACTAATAATAAAACAACTAAGATATATTCACAGGGTATTTGATCCCAGGATACCGCAGCCCAGGCTTCTCTGAGACTTCATGGGTAGAGGTGTGGGTGCAGGGTTTGGACACATTTGTAATGTGTCCATTGCCCAAGTGATGTGATAGAATAAGAGCTACAGGAAAGGGGGGCTCGGCAGAAACGCCTTCCTATTTCAGTTTATAGCCTTCCTAACTGAAATAATAGCTTTACAGAAAGAAATTATTCACAAAATATTCAGAGCAAATGTTGAGATGGGAAGACGATAGGCAAGATAATTAAGTCTGTACTGTTCTTAAAAATGAAACACCGTCTAAGCAGAGAAATAAATTAGATGTCTTTTCAAACCTTTCGTATCTAAGCATCCTAAAAATACTAAGTGCACTGTGTAGCGCCGTGGTTTTAGACTTTTTTTTTTTTTAAAGCAGCAATTCACAGTCAGACATACATTCTAGGGCTGGGGATACAGTTCAGGATGGGACACTTGCCTGGAATGTGTAAGGACATTGGTTCAAGGTCAGCACTGCAAAAAAATTATTATTGTTATTATTGTATTCTCCATCTTGATTCCATACACACAGCACTCACTCCATATTTTCATGATTTCTCGATTCAGGTTTCATGAAAAAGCACTGATCCTAAATATGTAATCTTTCTTTTATCCCTTCCTACCTCTCTTCCTAACATTCCTTATCAAGCCGATTTTGTCACCCTTTTTGACAAACGCAGGTCCAATGGAGTTTCTTAATCATTAAATATCTCTGCAGGTGTACCCACCCACAATATGGAGACAATTTAGCAATGCCTGAAAGGGCAGCGTTAGATATGACATTTGTCTCAAGACAAATTCTTTGGAGACGTGGCTTTCCCTATCGCTGAAAACTGAGCACTTGAAAGCAGGGCTTAACAACATAAGACCTGCAAGTCTTAAGACAACCATTTGTCTAGCGGGACCTATCTTCCATCAATATTCTTTAACATATCTTAAGTGTTCAGCATCAACGTGAATATTTAATATTAACCCAACAATCCCAACTCTGGCTCTTCACAGAATAGAAAGAGCACTGTTTTTCAAAGACCGGCTCTCGCGGGTCGCACCACCCCCACCCCCGCACCCCTCCAGACCCCAGACCCCAGACCCGCTCCAGCCTCGGGTAACTTTTCCCTCCAGTTTGGTGGAAGGTTACATTGGAAGAAAATAGTCCCTACCGTCTAGAAAGTTTTCAGGGAAAAGAGGGCGTCTGACGTGCCTGCGGTGCGGGCGCTGCCCGAGGCCGGTGGGGCGGGGCGGTAGCCCTGGCGTCCGCTCGGCGCTGCTCGGTGGACCCCGCACCCGGGAGGCCCCTGGCGCGGGGCAGCGAGGGCGGCGGGAATCTGCAGCCTGGGCTTTGCCAGGACGCTGTGCTTTGCCAGGACAGTCTTTTCTTACTGATCATTTCCACTTCATGGTCTCCGGCCTTAGACTGTGTGGACAGAACCACAGTAGGAGAGCAGAAAATGAGGTGACTTGGAGAAAAACAATATGTAGAATATAGATTTTTCTCTTTCTCGCACAAACTAATTTGCATGCAAATTACATCATGACAGGCCCTCAGACCAGGCTGGCCTGCTCTGTGGTCTGCTTGCCTATGACAACAGAATAAGATTTTGGTGTGGTGGCAATTTTCCCAAATGGAGTTGCGCTCCCCAGAAGAATTACACCCGGGGAGTAATAAGCAAGGGTGATGGATTTGGGCTTCTCGTACATGCCCTTGTTTCCAACTGTAAGGTTCTACATCTACTTCAGCCCGGTGTAGCTCAGATCAACTTAACATTTTTTACTGATAAATAATTTACATTCAGATTTAGAATATTTTACTATCTTGAAAAAAAAAGTGGCGTGATTCCTGCTGTCTTAGTGTAGCAGAAAATGCCTCATTCTGCTGGTTGACAGTGTCAGCAGACATTTATGTATTTAATTCAGGATGCTGTTAGGTACTACAGATTAAACAATCTGACATACTTGTTCACTGCATTAGGAACAGCATTAGAATTCCACATACTTATAGTCTGTGCCATGGTATGTGTCTAACCTTTGTAAATTATAAAGTTCTTGTTTTATTCTTTTGTTGAAATGGAGTTCTCATTGCAGTGTATTTTTAAAAGTCTAGGAAATAGTATATGTTAATTTAATGAGATTTGCTGCTATTATTTATATTGCTGTCTTCCTAAATGCTTTGTGTATGTAGAATAATAAATACTGGTTTGTATGAGTGAAGGTTCTATACTGGAGACTCTACACATGGAGGGAACTTAAGGCTGGGGACCCACTAGCCCAGTAACCATTTCACTGATGAGGGCCTGGCGTGGTGACAACTGCCCTGCATTCCTTTTTCAGATGTGGGCCCTCTTGACCTTGTAATGTGGCTCACTTAAACATTTTAGGGGGAAGCAGTGTGTCTAATCTGTAAGTAGGACCGCCCCTCTTGTCAGTATAGAACCTGTGAGGTTTGTCTAAGGACGGAAAGGTTAAGCTCACTTGATGAAGATCAAGGGAAAAAGAATTTCTACAAGTTATTGAAGCTATTGATGTCAGAAGCGATTAGAGCCTCAGCTTCCTTTCCCTCTTGTAATGGAAAGTATTTGCCGGGAGGCTTGCAAGCCATGTGATTTGCTGGAGGAATTAAGTCTGGATTTCTTTCTGAGTCTCAGTCTTGAGTTGTATAGAGTTTCGAGGGTGTGTGGGAAAGACCAACTTGGAGAGCTGTTTATTTTCATCTGTCAGCTAAACCGTGGAAACTTGTTGAAGAGATTTACTGAGCTGTTCACTTAGATTAAGACTTTAGTGAATTAATTAAAAAAGGTTCTGAAAGGTAGAATGTGCCAGACCCCTACTGGCTCATGAGATTGTACTTTCTTACTGATATGACGTGACAGCTGAGCGCAGCTCGTGTGAGCTGCAGGGGAGTAATTCAAGAGGAGTGCTGACACGATCAAAGGCATGCAGGTGTTCAGGTCAAACTGGCCTTGACATCCTAGTCCATGGGTGCTCGACTAACTTCCTTCTGCTCAGGCGCTCTAAGCTCAGACTGAAAACATGCTGTACCATTTACCAACAATGAAATAGCAGCTTCTGAGGAGCTTCAAGGCTTTTTTTTTTTTTTTTTTTAATTGAACATTGAACTCAGGGTCTTGTGTGTGCTGGGCAAATGCTCTATCAGCAAGCCCTTGTTTTATTTTTTCAAGACAGGGTCTAGCTACAAAGCCCAAGCTCACAATTCTCCTGTCTCAGCCTCCCAAGTGCTGGGACTACAGAGGTGTGCACAGCACACTTACTACTCAGTGAGTCATCTCCCAGCTGAACTTCATAGAGTTCCGTGTGTTGGCACTAGTGTGTCTGAGGACTTGGGTTTAGAATGTCCCTGGGACAATCCTCAGTTACTGAGCTGCTCAACTTCCAGAGCAGTTAATTGAGTTGAAAATGAACTAAACCCATAGCCCTGTAAGTCTAGAAAATAAACAGAATTGTAGAAATACTCTTAATCTTCTGACCAAATTGGGGGTGGGGGAGTAGTATACAGGTCTGGCTAGCTTTGACGTCATATTCCTTTTCATAAAAATGCTAATCATGAAACTGAAAGCCGTCGTCATCTATATAGGTGTTTAGAGACAGGGTCTCACAATATATAGCCCTGGCTGTCCAGGTACTTGTTATGTGCACCAGGCTGCCCATGAATGCAGAGATATTAAATAGATTATAAAATGTGTGCTTTAGTCACCAACTTTTGTGGTCAAAGTTCTTCATTTAGAAAGTAGGAGGGCCTGGTGTGCTCACAAGTAAAAGTACTTGATGCCAAGCTTGCTAATTTGAGCTCAACTTCAGGAATCCACTACACACACTACATTAATAAATGAATAACGCATTTAAATATATATACAAAATAAAAGGAGAAACCTTGACCTTCTGTTAGAATTAAGATTTGTTTTCATTTGGGTTTTATTCTAGCATAATCTTAACTTTATTCTAGCATAAAGTTAACTTTCCCCCTTTTTCTGGTGTGTGTGTATGATTTTGAGTGGATGTGCATGCAGCATGTGTGTGTGTGTGTAAACTGGAGAGCAGTCTCTGTCCTTTCTCAGGTGCTCTTAGTCACTGTTTTGTTGTAAAGAGACATTGTGACTAAGACAACTCATAAAAGACAACATTTAATTGGGGGCCAGCTTATAGTTTTGCAGGTTTGGTCCATTATCATCATGGCAAGGAGCATGGTGCACACAGGTTGACTTGGTGCTAGAGAAGTAGCTAAGAGCTACCTCCTGATCTAAGTCAGAGTGAGAGACACTCGGCCTGGCATGGGCTTTTAAAACCTCAAAGCCCAATCCCAGAGACTATTCCCAGAGACTTGTTTCCTCCTACAAGGCTATATCTGTTATTCCTTTCAAATAGTGTCATTCCTGGGTGACTAAGCATTCAAATGTATGAACCCATGGGGTGCATTCTTATTCAAACCACTACAATACTATCTACCTTGCTTTTTGAGGCAAGGTCTTTTATTGACCTGAAGCTCTTTAGTTAGCTAGTCTATCAAGGAGGCCCAGGGATCTGCCTATCCCTGTGTCTTCGATTCTGAGATATCAATATAACCACCATGACCAGCCTCTTTTTTAAAATGTGGCTTGTGGTGGTTTGAATAAAAATGGCCTCCATAGGCCCATAGGGAGTGGCACCATTAGGAAGTGTGATCTTGTGGAAGTGGGTGTGGCTTTGTTGGAGGAAGTGCGTCACTGGGAGTGGGCTTTAAAGTTTCAGAAGCTCAAGCCAGACCTAGTGACTCACTGTCTCTTCCTGCTACCTACAGATTCAGATGTAGAACTCTCAGTTACCTCTCCATCACCATGTCTGCCTACATGCCACCATGATGATAATGGAGCCCCAGTTAAATGTTTTCCTTTATTAAAAGTTGCCATGGTCATGGTGTCTCTTCAGAGCAATAAAACCCTAACTAAGACATGGTTTTAGGAATCACACTCAGATACTCATTCTTCTACAGTAAACGCTTTTGCTTTTTTTGGAACTTACTATGTAGCCCTCACTAATCTAGAACTCACTCTTCTGTCTCTACCTCTCAAGTGCTGGGATTATGGGTATGAGCCACCACTCCTGGCTCTCAGTTGGCTTTTCTTGTAAATTAAAAGAGCCTCTCCTAGAAAGGCACATACAGTGTTCTTCTTCTGGGAGGAAAATAGCTTCATGGGTTGAGGGGAGGAAATGGTGTAGTAACTTCCATGGCATGGGTCAGTGACTGAAGTCCTTCAGAAAAACCTGGCCGCCTCTCCTAGTTCTATCTGGATGCACTGCTGCTGCTGTATGGCAGTATACAATGGCAAGAAATAGCAAGAGATGTAACCAGTATCCTGCAGGTAACAAAATGCTCAATTAAATAAGTCTTTAGTGGTGCCAAAGAGGAGAAAGTTTCCTCTGGAGGATTGGTTCTCTCCTTCAAAAGAGTGACCAACCTAGGAACATGAACTCTTACCTCTAGTTCTGAGAAAGGAGACATAGGCCTCTGTGTACATATCTTTCTGTGTAGCTCTGACATAGGTTAGTGCTGCCAGTGGCCAAATGCTCTCTGCCTCCAACAGGGTAAGAAGAAATCCTGAGACTACAGAAAGAAGACTAGAAGTTATAACTAAGAAGGACTTCCTAGCCTGGTGTAGATACAATCTCAGCACTTAGGAAATGGAGGCAGAGGGATCAGAAATTTAAAACCAGCCTGAGGTACATACAAAGTTGGAAGCCACTCTAAGTTACATGAGATTCTGTCTTAAAGAACCACAACAACAAAAACAGCAAAAAAGTTACTTTTTTTTTTGTCTAGGCACAGTTAACATTCAGTTTTTTAAAAAAAATGAAAAAGGAGTCTCAGAGATGGTGATGCATGCCTATAATCCCAGTACTCAGAGGCCAAGGCTAGAGGATTCTTGAAAGTTTGAAGTCAGCCTTGGCCTACTTAGTGAGTTTCAGGCCACTCTGAGCTATAGGGTAAGACTCTTTCTTTCTCAAACAACAAAGACAGAAGGATCTTAGCCCAAAAAAGATACGTCTGTATAGAGAATAAACTTCAATGGATACACCTAATCAGTGCATCTATAGAATATCTTGGAAGAGGAAAGCAGAAAGATTGTAAGATCCAGAGTATTAGGAAGTCTGCAGTGAAACAGTTTGTTTCTTTGCTGCTTAAACAAGATGGGGACAATGACTATCCCTGGACATGTTAACCTGGAAGGGGGCAGTTTTCACCAGTTCCCTCCTCTAAACAAAGAACTCTATGCAACTAATGGCCGCTGGGGAGAAGGAGAATCCGCTTCTCTCAGAGATGAGCCCCTTTATTGCTTGTTCAATGATCAGCACTGAAACTGCTCACACCACCAACCAAAAAGGACTCCTCGGGTTGTATTTATGTTTGTGGATACACACACATGTACATATGTGGCAATAATAATAAAAGAAAATGAGGCTATTGTCTTATGAGTGATGGGGACTTGGGAGGGGCTGGAGGGAAGAAAGGGAGAGGGAAAGTTATACAATTCCATTATAATTAAACACATGCTTAGCCGGGCAATGGTGGCGGATGCCTTTAATCCCAGCACTTGGGAGGCAGAGGCAGGCAGATTTCTGAGTTCAAGAGTTCGAGGCTGGTCTACAGAGTGAGTTCCTGGACAGCCAGGGCTACACAGAGAAACCCTGTCTTGAAAAAACAAAACAAAACAAAAACAAAAACAAAAAAACACATGCTTAAGAAAGAAAGAGCAAAAACTGTAGCATACTTAATGGTGGCATATATTGCCTCTAAAACATTATCTTTATCCTTGAAATGTAGTATCCTATAAGGATTTTGGTAAACTAATTGTTTACATTATTATTAAACTTAATAAGTTATTATAGCTTAACTGAAAGATTCCCTCTAGAAATAAAAGTATATAGCTTGTAGATATAATTTATGATAAGATTTGTTTTCATTATAATTCATTAGAAATAAATACTACTCTCATCAAAATTAATCAAAAAGCGTTAGTAAGTTTATTAGTATGTCTCAAATTATATATTAAAGGTCATTGTGATGGTTAGTCTTAATTGACAATTTGAGAAAATTTAGGATCACCTTGGAGAGTGTCCATGAGGTATACCTGTGGGTGATTTTCTTCATCACCTTAATTTACACGGGGAGCCCCATCTTAAATGTGGGAGGGCCAGTCCCTGAACAGGTTGTGGGTTGCCTAAAATGCATAAAGTGAGCTGAGCATCAGCCCGTGGCCATGACTGTGCTCTGTCCTGAGGATGGATGAGCTGTGGTGGGCTCCTTACACTCCTGCCTCTGTCACTTCCTTGCTATGAGGGACTGAACCTGGAACTATGGTACAAAATAAAGCTTTCTCCCTTAAGCTGCTTTTACCAGAATATTTTATCATAGCTACAGGAAATGAAGCTAAGACAGTCACCAAAGCCTAGAAATCAATCTAATATTGGAAATAACAGTCTTCATTTGGAAGTCTGGTTCTGGACACTTTCAGAGACATATTTGGAAATTAGCTGCAGTTCTCTATGATGTTATGTTAGCAAGAGATAAAGTTAGGGCAGGATCTGGATTTCAAACAGGTGTTAGCACTTGCATTAAGGCTCTTTTAATTGTCAAGTCAAAATTACTTTTTTTTTTTTTTTTAGGTTTTTCGAGACAGGGTTTCTCTGTGTAGTCCTGGCTGTCCTGGAACTCACTCTGTAGACCAGGCTGGCCTCGAACTCAGAAATCCGCCTGCCTCTGCCTCCCAAGTGCTGGGATTAAAGGCGTGCGCCACCACTGCCCGGCTAAAATTACTTTTGTTTCTTCAACAGTATTTAATATGAGTTGCATTGATTGTACACCTTCTAATTGTGTTAGTGTTTTGAAGTCCAGCATGTCAGTTACGGAGGTCTATCAACCAGCTTTTGTTTTATTGCCCTGAGTATCACAGGACCTTGGTGTTCTAAAAATAGCTTGCAAATACTGGAAGAAATGAGTCAGGCTTTAAGCAGAAGCAAGAGGGTAGTGGGCTTTATTATTGCTGGTATAACAGCTTTAATTACATTAATTGCTAGCACCACTGCTTCTGCAATCGCTTTGACACAAGAAGTTAAGAAAGCGTACTTTTGTTAATCATTTAGCGAAAAATGTTATTAATGTGTTGAATATACAAGAAGATTTAGATAAGCATTTGGAAAAAACGGATTGAAGCTCTTTATCCTATTCAAATTATTGGAAGGAGGTTCAGAGTTTAAGAGTAAGGAGCCATCTCAAGTGTCATGCCAAATACCATGGGATTCATGTTAGTTCTAAAATTTACAGTGGTAGTCCTTATAATTAGGAAAAACTTTAAAGACACTTGCAGTGTATTTGGCGTAATTCTAACACCTCTCTGTATGTTTTAGCTTTACATAGTGAGCTTATGAATTTCAAGAATGCTGCTGTGCTGAGCGTTGATGCAGTGGATACTGTTGATAAAATTACTCATGGCCTGAGGTCAGTATTTCTATTTTGGTCAAGCTTCAAGAATGGCATATATAAGCCAGGCAGTGGTGGCGCATGCCTTTAATCCCAGCACTTGGGAGGCAGAGACAGGCAGGTTTCTGAGTTTGAGGCCAGCCTGGTCTACAGAGTGAGTTCCAGGACAGCCAGGGCTACACAGAGAAACCCTGTCGAAAAAAAAAAAAAAAAAAAAAAGAATGGCATATATAGCTTGATAATGCTAGCCCTTTTTTGTCCTGGGAATACTTTTATTTCTGCCCATTGTGTTAAAGCTTGTCTTTAACAACATCAGCATGTTGGCAGCCAAAGTACATGGCCTGAACCTGAAAATGGACCCCTAGACAGAGTTATTAGATTAACAGGCTGGCAAGCCAAGGACAGGTAAGATTCTGCACAGAGCCTTACCAACCTAAGGCAGAAGTGCATTGCTTTTGATAATGCATATTCCATGATGAGTAAGGAAGGCATTCTTGTCAGAATGACCTAAGACAGGCTCAGTCTTGTTTATGAAATAAAAAAGGGGGAGAGACAGAGAGCTTTTGGGGCTGCTTGGCAAGAATCTGACATGGGCCAAGGATAAGGAAATGGGCTGCTTGGCAGAAATATGACATTGGCCAAGGACAAGGAAGTAGGTTTCAGGCAGGAATCTGACATTAGGCTCGAACAAAGAAGTAATTTCAGGCAGGAATCTAAATTTTAGGGTAGAACAAGGAAGTAGGCTTCAGACATGAAAATGACTCTGGGCTAGAACAGAGAAGTAGGCTCAGATATTTTGGTCATCCTGATAAGCCCTTAGAAACTGTGATTACAGGAGTGTTCACAGAATTTTGTTTATTGCCTTGCTTGTTCTTTGACTATTTGTGTTTATTGTCTTGCTTGTTCCTTGACTATTTGCATCTATTGTATTGCTAGTCCCTCAACCTAGAACTGACCTTAATACTTGCATGCAATTAAAATGGTATAAAAGCAAAAAGGAGAAGGGGGGATAAGATAGGGGGCTTCTAGGGAGGGGAAAAGGGGAAAGGAGATGGCATCTGAAATGCAAATAAATAAAATATCAAAGAAAAATAAAGAAAAAAAAGATAGTCACCAAAGCTAATAATATGATTTTTCAGAGTAAGAATTTCCTTTATAATGCAAAATCTGCATTATAATTTGTTTTAATGAAAACAAATTCTGTTAATGCATATATGAAATATATTGAAATTTGTTGATCTTTCTCTGAGAGAAAGAGAAATAAGAAGTTCCTTGTCTTAGGGCTGACCTGAGGAAGTGTCTGCTCTAGTTAGGCTGGAAAGTTCAGTTTCAGAATCACTGGGGCTAGGAATGGAGAAGGTCATATATGCTTAAGATCTCAACACTCAGGAGGCAACATCAGGGAGACTGTGGGTTTAGGTCCACAAAGGAGACCCTGTCTCACAAAAACAAACTAACCAACCAACAAAAAATCCAACCAGATGCATTAAGTACATACTATATACAGAGCCGCTCCCACACACCTACTGTAGTATTTTAGTGTTTGAACCTAATTGAGGTTTGACAGTGCACATCTTCAACTCCAACATTCAGGAGGCAGAGGCAGATGGATCTCTGTGAGTTGAGTTTGAAGTCAGCCTATTCTACACAGTGACTTCCAGGTTAGCCAAGACTGCAAAGTAAGAGGCTGTCTCAAAAAAAAAAAAAATTAAATCATGGAGCTCTGTGGAAGAAGAGTCAGAAAGATCCCAATGGGGTTGGAAGAGACCAAGGAAACAAGGCCTTTTAAATAGGACTGACATACACAAGAACCCATACATATGAGACTGTGGCAGCATGCACACAAACTGTACAGGTCTAAGCCAGATGGGGGTTCCAGTGCCAAGAGGGGACATAGACACAAGCCCCCATCTCTAATCCAGAAGCTATCTCCAATTGATAGCTGCTGCAAAGGAAAACCTAGTTTTCTGCACTGACCTCTCACTGGGTGCACAAACCAAATGTAAGGTCAGGCCCCATACCCAGCAGTGGCTGACCAACACAAAACGAACTCAGTGGCATTTTTGTTGTTGTTTAATAATTCTTTCTCTGGACAAAAATCTTACAGATCTTTCTCTTATATTTTATGATTTCTGATTTTGGTTTTGTAGGTTTTCTGTGTGTGGGAATGTACATAGCTCAGTGTATATGTTCCTTGTGCTTCTCTCTCTCTCTCTCTCTCTCTCTCTCTCTCTCTCTCTCTCTCTCTGTTTGCTTGTTTTTCCCCTATTTTGATTTATTTGTTCTTATTTCTATTATTATTATTATTATCATTATTATTATTATTAGTTTTCTAATGACAGAAAGAAAATATGTGGTTTGGGGGTAGGGAAGATGAAGGATTTGGGAGGAATTAGGAGAGGAGAAAATGTATTTTTTTGGTTTTTTTGAGACAGGGTTTCTCTGTGTAGCCCTGGCTGTCCTGGAACTCACTCTACAGACCAGGCTAGCCTCGAACTCTTGAACTCAGAAATCCGCCTGCCTCTACCTCCCAAGTGCTGGGATTAAAGGCATGCGCCACCAACCGCCCGGCTAGGAGAAAATGTAATCAGAATATATTGTATGAAAGAAAATTTATTTTCAATAAATAAATAAAATAAGTAAAAAATAAAAAAAGATTTAACCTAACAGAAACCTTCCAAAAATTTCCTGAATGGAATCTTATAGAGAAATAGATTCTGTGGAGTGAAGAGCTGCTACAGGCATGCCTTGATATTAAGGCACCAACACACATTGAAATATCTTTCTTCCTTCAGTCTGTGGCCAGTGAACATCCTGACTCTTTTTGCCACATGCCATGCCAATACTTGCTTTAGCCTTAACCTCACTTCAAAGATTTGCTGAGAAATTTTTTAAAGATTTTCTTATATGTATGAGTGTTTTGGCTGCATGTATATGTACCTAGCACCTACGAGTCAGAAGACTGTGTGATGGTTATGAGCCACCATGTGGGTGGTGGGAACTGTGCAGGTCCTCTGCAAGGTCAGCAGGTGCTCTAAAACTGAGCCGTCTCCCCAGCCCATCCTGAGCACTGTTCACTCTGTGAACAGAACCGCAGCAGCGTGCGGTGTGGGTTAGGATAGACTCATTGCTATAACAAGTAGACTCACATAAGAATAACCACTCAAATACAATAGACTTTCATCTTTGCTTCTTGAGTGGTGAGAAAGCTCTTCTTCCCTGAGGTCATCCAGAACCCAGATTAATGAGACCTATTAGGAACAGCAGAGAAGAACACATGTTGGGTTACAGGCACACAGGAAGTAACCACTACCCCAGGACGTGCTTCAGAGACCAATGCTCGATGACAGTTTGTTGCTCATCACTGGTAAGAGAAGAACAAAGACGGAAAGCTGGTGAAATGAGCCAATTTAAGCCAAATTTAAGTATATAAAGACAGGATTATTGGGGGCAGTTCTTGGGTGGGTTCACTGGTCTCACAAGCCAAGGAGTCACTGTGCAGAGAGAGACAGAATGGGGCGGGGGAGGGGGAAACAGAGAGAGAAAGAAAGAGAGGGGGGATATATATATAGAGAGGGAGAGAGAGAGAGAGAGAGAGAGAGAGAGAGAGAGAGAGCGCCAACCAAACTATCTGGATTACATAGTTGTCTTATTTAGGGTCTCCACTGCTGTGAAGAGACACCATAACCAAGGCAACACTTATAAAAGACATTTGGGGCTGGCTTACAGGTTCAGTCCATTATCAAGACAGAAAGCATGGCAGTGTCCAGGCAGGCATGGCTCTGGAGAAGAAGGTTCTACATCTTATTCAAAGATGAACAGGAGAAGACTGACTTCCAGGAAACTAGGAAGAGGGTCTCAAAGCCCACCTCCACAGAGACACACTTCCTCCAACAGGGCCATGCCTACTCCAACAGGGCCACTCCCTGGGCCAAGCGTATTCAAACCACCACAGTAGTGAAGAGCTTCTGAGGGAGAGGAAGCCCAGGCCCTGGGCTGGAAAGTTCAGGTAGGACTGAGGGATAGATACTAGGAGAACCTGAAGGCCAGGTATGCTTTGGTATGTTAAATAGTCATCTCAGTCATTTACCCTTGGTCTGAATCCCAATATCCCAGCCTTTTGTTGATAATAAATAAATAAGGGGCAACATAATTGTCTTTTTTACTTCCCGATGACACTGAAGAGTCATTATTTGGTGTGGGGAATCATTATTTGGGGGTGAGGGTGGGGACAAAAAGCTGGAATGTTGGCCAAGTCCAGGAATAGCATGCTGTTTTACTTGTTGTCCAGGTAATGAGACCATCTGAGGCTATCCATGTGAAGGCCCAGTTGATGCACCTGTGGGTAGCTGCTTTTGGAGCTGTTCTGAATGCAGATTTGAAAAAAAAAATACCTGAAGCTGTCAGGATGCTGAAACAGATATATATGTTGGGGGTAGAAGATAAAGTTGAGTTTAGGGAGAAAATTTTGGGGGGTATATATTTGAAACTTTTTAGGCCCAAGATCCTGGTTGTGGGTGGGACCCAAGAAAAAGGAATAGATCCCACTCTCAGGACTATGCAGGTAGGGAGGGAAACAGTCTGTTGATTGGCAGTTCTTATCTGGAGTTCATTTGACCTGTGAGAGATGAATCCAAGTGGATTCCCTAAAGCTTACAGGAATCTTTTTAAGTGTACAAAGAGAGATACATTTTAGATATGTCAGCATTACCACCATTTGTAATCTGTACTGAAATCTACATTGTAGAAAGAGCAGTAAACTCATGCCTCTGAGTCATAGCAATAGCTACAGTAAAATGATTTTTTATTTTATTTTTATTTATTTTTATTGGATATTTTATTTACATTTCAGATGTCATCCCCTTTCCCCATTTCCCCTCCCTAGAAACTCCCTATCCTATTTCTCCTCCTCCTTTGTGCTTTTATATCATTTTAATTACATGCAAGTATTAAGGCCAGTTCTAGGTTGAAGGACTAGCAATAGAATAGATGCAAATAGTCAAGGAACAAGCAAGACAATAAACACAAATAGTCAAAGAACAAGCAAGGCAATAAACAAAATTCTGTGAACACTCCTGTAATCACAGTTTCTAAGGGCTTATCAGGATGATCAAAATATCTGAGCCTACTTCCCTGTTCTAGCCCAAAGTCATTTTCATATCTGAAGCCTACTTCCTTGTCCTTGGCCCATGTCAAATTCTTGCCAAGCAGCTCCAAAAGCTCTCTGCCTCTCCCCCTTTTTTATTTCATAAACAAGACTGAGCCTGTCTTAGGTCATTCTGACAAGAATACCTTCCTTACCCATCATGGAATATGCATTATCAAAAGCAATGCACTTCCGTCTCAGGTTGATAAGGCTCTGTGCAAAATCTTACCTGTCCTTGGCTTGCCAGCCTTTAATCTAATAACTCTGTCTGGAGGTCCATTTTCAGGTTCAGGCCATGTACTTTGGCTGCCTGTTAATCTAATAACTCTGTCTGGGGGTCCATTTTCAGGTTCAGGCCATGTACTTTGGCTGCCAACATGTTGTTGTTGTTAAAGACAAGCTTTAACATAATGGGCAGGAATAAAAGTATTCCCAGGACAAAAAAGGGCTAGCATTATCAAGCTATATATAGATTCTTGAAGCTTGACCAAAGTAGAAATACTGACCTCAGATTTTTTATTTTTTTATATACCTTAAATCACTTTTAAAATCATTATTTAAGTTTTTATGTCTAACCTTCATAACTTACATTTACCAACTTTAAGTGCACTTTCTTAGACCCTCAAACATTTTCTTAGATCCTCAAATACCTTTTTTTAGCTCCTCATAACTTAATCTTTTGTATCCTTACCTTACATAAACTTTACACTTTTCCTACCCAATTATTCAGTATGAGACACAGGTGGTTACTTACTGGAAGCTGTCATTGTAAAGTGAGTTTCTTTAGATAAAGGAATAGTAAAAAGTAATTTCTATTACTAGTTTAGTCTTCAAACCCATCAGAGACCTGAGAAGGATAAATTTTACCTGAGTAAGCAGGAAGTACAGACCAAGCAGTTTCCATGTCTAGTAAAAACGACAGAAGTGGGGCTAGAGAGATGGCTCAGTGGTTAAGACCACTGACTATTCTTCCAGAGGTCCTGAGTTCAGTTCCCAGCAACCTCATGGTGGCTCACAACCATCTGTAATGGGATCTGATGCCCTCTTCTGGTGTATCTGAAGTCAGCTACACTGTAGACATGATGAATGAATGAATGAATGAATGAATGAATGAATGAATGAATAAATCTTTAAAAAAATGACAGAGGCTTACCAGTTACCTGGTTCCCAGGTTCCTCTGTGGTCAGTGGGGCATCTTTCTTCAGGTGCCAGGCCCTGTTAGACTTTTCTGTGAAGCAGGAACTTGGGAAGGCTGTCCTATCTTTGTCTAGGAAAAGTAAGGTGGTCAGTATCCAGTGTCCTGCTTTTCCGCAGATTGGACAGTGTGCTGCTATTAGCAACTGAGATTGATGTTTGTATGGTATATGTGTCAATTCCTGTACCCCAACATTTGGTATATTGGCCAGGAATACCCCTTACCCTCAACCACTCTTCAGTTATTGCTAGCAAATGCCACCAAGCCGGTTCCTCCATGAGGAGGTAAGTTCCTATACCTGTGCAATTCTTTTTCTGGTTTGGTCTAGATTTTTGGAGAACCAAAAGGGGAGGGCTAGACATGGCAAAATCTTCTAGAGTCAGAAGAGGTCAGGAGACATCCTGCTACCTCTCTGGTTCGCACTGGGGGAATGCCTAGTTCTGATTCTGGATCCCTTTGGTGGCACATCTGGGTCTCTTTGCTGGCACATCTGGTTCTCTTTCCTCTCTCTCCCTGCAACTCTGTTGGTTGTCTTGGCATGCTGGTCTGTCCACATCTGTCAGTTTATGTCTGTAGTTTTAGTTTTGTTTAGTTGTTTGATTGTTGCACTGTCTTTCATCTTCAGGAGAAAATAATTGGTTAAAACTTCATCTGCTGGCTGTTCACTCCTTGACTTAGTTTTAACTCATTTCAAGGATTTTTAGAATAAAAGTGGCTGAGCTGAGACAACAAAAGCTGATAAACTGGCACTGCCCTTGAAGCCCTGCACCTGCAGCTGGAGTCTGGCACTGTGGGAGAAACCCTGCCTCCTGCCTGGCTTGATCTGTAAAGCTGGCAGCAAGCCAGAGGCACCAGGCGTTTCTCAGCTTCTCTAGTAAGAAAGCTGTTGGCTAGTTCTGCTATAAAATTTCTGTGACCCTGAGAATTGGATTCAGCAGGTGGCAAGGTGCTCCTCCCTTGAAATTACAGCTGGAAGAAGAAAATTTTGTCTGTCTATTCTAAATGTATACGTTTACTATGTTCTGCATGTCTTGGTTATAAAATGTTGGCTTATAATTTAATCTGTAATATTGGTAACAGAAAGTTGGCAATGTTTCTTTTTTCTTTTTTTTTTTCTTTTTTTGTTGTTTTTGTTTTTCGAGACAGGGTTTCTCTGTGTAGCCCTGGCTGTCCTGGAACTCACTCTGTAGACCAGGCTGGCCTCGAACTCAGAAATCCACCTGCCTCTGCCTCCCAAGTGCTGGGATTAAAGGCGTGCGCCACCACTGCCTGGCAGCAATGTTTCTTTAATGAGGCATTAAAGCTGCACCTTCATGTGTTAATATATAAGAACTTTTCTTGCTGGTATTCAAACTTTGTAACATGAAATAAATGTATGTGGTATTGATTTTAGAGACACTGGATTGTTTAAACTGCTAAAAACTTAGTTTTGTCTTTTAAAATTTATGGCTATGCTCTATTACTTCCCTCTTTAAAAACTTTATCTTGACATTGCAAAAGCGACCTTTAAAAATATTTAAATATATAAAGCTATGGGACATTTTAAAATTTGTTGAATGTTTTATTGGAATGACGTTGTTCATGTATGATGGTTACAATGAAGGAGAAAGTTTTATCGGACAACGACAATCACGTTGTAAACCCATGGGGGGAGGGGAGACGGCTGTGGTGAGAAGAGCTCAGGTGTCCCTACTGTGATGGCTATGGATCTGATGATGGAAATAATGAATGTGATAACAGAAGGCTTTCATTTAAAAAACACAGCTATTGATTATTGCAATATGATGCCAATTAAATATACATTCCTGAGGTTTTCCTTATCTGTCGTAGCTTTTGCTTTTCATTACATAGGGCATATATTGCTCTATAAATTATTATAATGATACCAGGAATAAAAATTAAGAAACTTTTAATTTAAGTTTAGTGGCTTACAGCATTAAAAAGGTTAAAAATCATTGGCTCTTGAAATCCACCCACTTCCTTTTAGTTTGTCTGAACAGGACTCCAGCAGGCCCCTCCTTTCAGCCCAAGGAACAGAGCTCTCTGGGCCAAGACCTTGCCCATTTTTCTCAACTTGTTAACTCTTTCTTGCTCTGACGCTGCCTTCAGCTTAAACCTAATCATGTTGGAAACTGTTATGTTCTATAATTATATACCAGATAAAGGTCAGAAAAATTCCTAGTCTCTTTATAGAATATGCTTATAGAGTATATTATGGATTTAAAAGGTCTTGTTTTAATACTAGAAGAGCTTCAATTCAAAACTATGATTTTTAAGGCTCAAACATAACAAGGATTGATAGTAACCTTGCAAATGATCAAATCCTTTAATATGTTCAGAAATATATGTGAAGTTATGCTAAGTACTGATGCAGTTAATTACAAGTCTCCTGTTTTATGTTTGCAAGGTACAGTTTAGAGCAGATAGCTAAAAACAGATAAAGATTATTTAACTCAGATGTACTAGGTAGGTAGTAGCCCTCAAACCAGTCAGAGATCTGCTGAATATGGCATTTAATGTGTTTAAATTTTCTATGACAGACAGACTCCCAAATCCTGACAGTCAATCCCCAAAGGTCTCCAAGAAGAGAGGGACACAACAACAAAGACACCACCTGGACTGTGGTAGAAAACCATTGGGCATAACTGCCCCAGTGGTTCACCCACTGCCAGGGCTCAACCTAAACTGTGGACAAACAGGACAACTGAAAAATTGATTGCCACACATTGCTTATGACAAGGTCAGGTCAGTGTCTCCCATGTTCCTCATTCCCAGGAAAAAATGCCTCTTCATCTTCTGGGCCTGATGACTAAAGACTGCATCTGCACTCGGTGCCATAGAGACACAGGAGCCTGAGACAACTGTCTAGATAACGGAATATGGACTCACCTCTGTTATTCTAATTGACACATAGGCTGTTTAGATTACAGTTTATCCTTCCCATGTCTCTGATCACATTGATGGGTAAGCTAACTAACTTGACAGAGAACAACAGGCAACTAGCTCCTTACCAATGATAATCCACCACTGTGTTAGGTCATCAGTCAATTCATTAGTTAGTTTAAACTACTAGTTCTGTTATTTAAAAGGACAAACAGATTTGCCTTGTCCACAGGCTTCATATTAAATGACTGCTCTCAATAATCAGCTGCTATGTCTCATGATAAAGAATTAAATAGAAAAAGTTTATTTAAGGTCTGAGGTTCTAATAAAATGTTTGTGGGCCTAGAAAAATGTTTTGGATTGATAAGTGCAAATGATAAATGTTAGAGGATGTAAAAAAAAAACTTGGATGATGATAGAAAAATGATTTAAGAATAAAAAAATGCTTTGGATAAAAGATGTTTGAGGTTGGTAAATGTGAGTTTTAAATGTTGGAGTGTCTAAAAAGATGTGTAAGATTGGAGGGTCCACGAAGGTGTTTTAAGGTACATAAATACAAGTTGTAAAGATATAAGAAATGATATAAGATGCGTAGAAAAAGGGGGAAATGCTTCATATTTACCCCATGCTGTTGTTATACGAAGATTTCAAAGCTCGGAATTTAACATTGATCCGTGGAGTTTTGTTAAGCTAATGGCGCACTGGCTGCTTACAATTCAATCACAAACTCAAGATCTTACATTCTCTTTTGGTTGTCTTCTGAATATAGACTTAAAGGTGTTTCTCATCATGCTAAAAACATCACTGTTCAATCTGTACATCTCACTCTCTGGACTGAGAAAGAGTGTTCTGTGCTGGTTAACTCAAACCTACAGCTTTTACTAGGCCTCAAAGGCATGAGTCTTCTGTTGTCTTACCGACACCTGCTAACTACTTTTTCTAAAATATGGATTTTAACATAATGGTAAATACTAATGTACATCCTTTTGTAAACTAAAGTTCACATAAGTTTCAGGGAATCAAAAGGTCATTTGGGTCCACCTGCCACAGATCAAATGGACTCCAGATAAGTACACCTGCCTATTCTTGAAAATAGGATTTTTCCCTTGGTCTTGGCATTCCTTACCTTCCCCAATTTCTAGACAATTTTAATGTCTGTCCCTAGTCTATATTTATCTTAGCAGGTTTTCACCTGACGGACAGACTCCATTCAGGGGTCACCTATGGACTTGCTGAACTCTGGACTTGCTGAAAGCTGATGTTTACCAGTCTATTCAATGTGATGGCTTCCTGTCTTTCAGCTGGATACTTCTGATAAGTGCCCCACTGTCCAGCCTTTGACTAGCATTTCAGCCTTCCTGGGTCCCTAAGACAACATCCTAATGTCAGCAGGAAGCAGTCACAGAAGAAAAATATGACATCCATTGTCCCACCTTAGAGGCTGAAATACTGGGTCAAAAAGGATGCTCCTGGACCCAACTGAAGAGGACCCCGCTTTGTGATCCTGACCACCCCGATGGCCACGAACATAGATGGAACACAATTTTGGATTCATCACTCTCATTTGAA
Source organism: Grammomys surdaster (assembly GCF_004785775.1). NCBI lineage: Eukaryota > Metazoa > Chordata > Mammalia > Rodentia > Muridae > Grammomys > Grammomys surdaster. Next base: position 2,717,288 of record NW_021620675.1, read on the forward strand.
GTTTTCCACCTGAAAACATGAAGACTCAGACCAGTGATGGGTCATCAGAGAACATCCACAGAACTCATTAAAGACCAGACTGGTAAAAGACTCTGGAGACTAGTTTTCTATTTTGTGTTGCCTCAAGCTGCTGAGGCACATGCTCCAGTACAACACATATGAACTTTGATTAGAAGGAGCCTAATTATTAATATCACTGCTTATGGTTCCCCCACCCTCACCTTGACCTATGTAAATTATTTGGGCCAAAATGGAATAGGGGGCCAAAGACTGCAAACATACATGTTCCCTCATTCTCTGGGTCTTTTTGAATAAGGGATCCAGAGTATGGAAACAGTTTAGCTACCGTTCAGATATAAACCTGTCCCTCAAATGCAGACCCTTTTGTGGGGGACAAGATATAGACTTCTGTGCAATATGGGGCTATGAAACATTAGCTCCCTAGGTAGCTGATGAGGGTAGTTATAGTCAGTTACAGAAGGTTGAGAGTCACTCTGAAAAACTGGGAAAAGTCAATCCCATTCAAACTAAGAAAAAATGATCTAAGTAGTGTATAGGGCACAGGGACGATTTGGGGACTCTGCCTTATGTGCCTGTTAAGGACCCTGGAATGATGTCCACTATCCAGAGATTCCAGGCCACTAAGAACAGGGTCTCAGACATCACTGGTCCCAAGAAAGTGTTAAACCCTCTCCCTGACTTAGGAAGAACAGCCTCAAATATATTTCTGCCACCACATAGCGGATAGCCCTCTCCCCAACCCTGGTCATCTCTCTCTTGACTCCAAGAATCTTCCTCCCCCCTTAGAAACAGAAGATACTTATCAGTTCTTTAATTCCACCAATCAATTTAATTCCTGACCCAACTTCTGATTGCTGTCTACATCTGGACTAAAGACTCCCATACTGTGTAGGAATTGCAACCACTCTAACATGTGGGATCACAAGGTCTACTATTCAAAACCTAACTATAGAGGAAATGGATGCACAAATCGACCAACTATGCTGTTGTGTGTGTGTGGGGGGGAGTGAACTCACCTTGATTTTGGGAGGGATTGAAGGATAAAGCCTCTTTTTTTTTTTTTGGTTTTTCGAGACAAGGTTTTTCTGTATAGCCCTGGCTGTCCTGGAACAACTCACTCTGTAGACCAGGCTGGCCTCGAACTCAGAAATCCGCCTGCCTCTGCCTCCCAAGTGCTTGGATTAAAGGTGTGCACCACCACCACCCGGCCAGAATGCTCTCCTATCGGGCATTGTATATACATTAGTTCTTTTTATCTTTGTGACAGTGCACTAAAGCTGGACAGATTGTTCCTTACAAGCTAGATGTCACTAGTAGCTATGTTACTTCACTTTCATATCCCTCTGTTTATCCATAAAATGATACAATGGCAGCCCCTGCTCATACAGCCATGAAAATTGCACATCTGCATGTAATGTTTGCTAGAACTGTGCTTAGCAGACACTGAGTGCTCAGTGTTAGCCACTGCTGTTTAGCAACAACATGGTTGTGGTCAGAGGCATGAATGTAGCTCGGCAGCCTTAGCAACTTGGTTAAAGTCACATAGTAGGGCCAGTGAAATGGCTCAGACGGTAAGGGCACTTGGTGGCAAATCTAATAGCCTGAGTTCAATCTCAGGACATACACACACACACACACACACACACACACACACACACACACACACACA